>NC_088226.1:74498318-74818318 GCF_036934945.1 Oncorhynchus masou masou
GATCCATTCAACAACCAACCCTGGACAGTAGTTTGTTACAGATCCATTCAACAACTAACCCTGGACAGTAGTTTGTTACAGATCCATTCAACAACTAACCCTGGACAGTAGTTTGTTACAGATCCATTCAACAACCAACCCTGGACAGTAGTTTGTTATAGATCCATTCAACAACTAACCCTGGACAGTAGTTTGATAAAGATCCAGGCTTTGGCAGCTGGCGACCAGCTCTCACAATTCATTTGTGGATGTAATCGAATAAATAATATACTTGGCAAATAAATGACAAAAAAATGTAAAGAAATTATGCAGTTATATATATATATATATATAAATTAAATGATGCAGACAATTACATTGATAGAAGCAACAATCTATCTGCGACATTAAAACGGATCTACTTCCTGAAGAAAAATAAGCTAAACAACAAACAGTCGGTTTTCTACGTCTGCAAAACATTTCTACACGCAAAGGGTGGTTGTAATATTTATATCCAGGTCCTTGGTCAAGTGGGAGTTGACTCCCTGTGAATAGAATGCTGATATTGTTTGTGTTTCCACTGATTGTATGGTTTCAATGAGCCAATTAAGAGTCCTTACCATAGTCCTCCCCAAGGAACCAAGAAGTCCTTCAACTGAAAGAGAACACAGCAAACCACAACATTCAGGTCCACAATGACACGCCTCGGGTTCCAAGGATTTGATGTTGTCAAAAGTAACACAGCCACTCTGAAACAACCTTCACCCAACCCTTGGAACAATGTTACCTTCACTCAACCCCCAACCCTTTTTTGGGGGGTTCGAGGCCCTCTGATGCAGCCCCACCCAGGATATATCAGTGCCGCCTGCTAAACTGGGGGCTTAGTGTTCACACCCAAACTCTGGACACCCAAGGAGTTCAAGGGGCCTTATATATATATATATATATATGTGTGTGTGTGTGTGTGTGTGTGTGTGTGTGTGTGTGTGTGTGTGTGTGTGTGTGTGTGTGTGTGTGTGTGTGTGTGTGTGTGTGTGTGTGTGTGTGTGTGTGTGTCTGTGTGTCTGTGTGTATAATATTATATATCATAACGCCTCAGCCCTTTCACATCCCCTACGCTGCTGCTATCTGAGGTTTGTGTGTGTGTGTGTGTGTGTGTGTGTGTGTGTGTGTGTGTGTGTGTGTGTGTGTGTGTAGTGCTGATCGTAGGGGAATGTGGGGTTATTCAAACAGTAAAACAGCTGCTGTTGAGGAAAACACTGCTGTGGCTGCAGAACAGAATCTACCAACGAGGGTATGAGTGAGAGTATTGTATTGTTAACAACAAGAGGCTAGAATCAGCAAGTCAGAGCTGGTTTGTTTGACTCGAGTCATTACACAGGACGAGATGACTACAACGTCATTCTCCAACATGAGGAGACTCGAGACTCTCTTCAAACCCGGATAGCTGAAGTGTTACAGATTTGCGAGAAGGTAGAAGTGTGATCTCAGATTGAGCCGAGATATACGCAGAGTTCAACGTTAATCCCAGGACTGATGTAATGAGGAGTCATGGCAACCATAGCACTTCCACCCCCCCTTAGCTGAAGACAGTTCTGACTCAGCTGTAGAATTAGGCCAACGAGACGTGTTGTGGAACCGGCCCTTGTCTCCGGGGTAATTCTGTAGCCTCCTGGCCAGGGCCGTTTGATTCCAGCCTTGGGTACTGTGTTGTCAGCTCTGGCTTAATTCCATGGTCTTTATTAAAGTGACCCGGGGTTCGGACAGATGCACCGCTGACGGACCGGCGGCTACATGCACCTCAGACTGCTGGGAAAGGAGGGATTGGAACCGTTTATAACAGCATGGTAATCTGAACACACACACACACAGATGCACACGCACACGCACACGCAGACACATGCACACACACACACACACACACACACACACACGCAGACACATGCACACACACACACACACACACACACACACACACACACACACACACACACACACACACACACACACACACACACACACACACACACACACACACACACACACACACACACACACACACACACACACACACACACACACACACACACACAAACACACAACCAGAAGTGAAACTCACACACTTCATTCAGATACTAAATGTACACATCAACATCAGTGAAATAAGCATGTATTCCTTAGCTAATGGTGAGAATCCCCAAAATGTACAAGTCATTCCAAAATGTTTCTATGGACCATCCTCTTGGGAAAAGGGCTAACCGAATGAAGGAACAAAACAACAGAAACCAAACTCGAGACAAAGGAAAGTAAACCAAAGGGCAGCAGACCAGTGAGGGAGTCTGTCTGATTCAGCCCCCGTGTTGGTGTGACCTGCGTGATTACATGGATGACTTCTACTGTATTCCTGTGAGACGTTGACTATGGAGGGTTTAAAGTGAGACATGTTGAATGGAGGGTTTAGAGTGAGACATGTTGACTATGGAGGGTTTAGAGTGAGACATGTTGAATGGAGGGTTTAGAGTGAGACATGTTGACTATGGAGGGTTTAGAGTGAGACATGTTGAATATGGAGGGTTTAAAGTGAGACATGTTGACTATGGAGGGTTTAGAGTGAGACATGTTGACTATGGAGGGTTTAGAGTGAGACATGTTGACTATGGAGGGTTTAAAGTGAGACATGTTGAATGGAGGGTTTAGAGTGAGACATGTTGACTATGGAGGGTTTAGAGTGAGACATGTTGAATGGAGGGTTTAGAGTGAGACATGTTGACTATGGAGGGTTTAGAGTGAGACATGTTGACTATGGAGGGTTTAAAGTGAGACATGTTGACTATGGAGGGTTTAGAGTGAGACATGTTGACTATGGAGGGTTTAGAGTGAGACATGTTGACTATGGAGGGTTTAAAGTGAGACATGTTGAATGGAGGGTTTAGAGTGAGACATGTTGACTTTGGAGGGTTTAAAGTGAGACATGTTGAATGGAGGGTTTAGAGTGAGACATGTTGACTTTGGAGGGTTTAGAGTGAGACATGTTGACTATGGAGGGTTTAAAGTGAGACATGTTGAATGGAGGGTTTAGAGTGAGACATGTTGACTATGGAGGGTTTAAAGTAAGACATGTTGACTATGGAGGGTTTAGAGTGAGACATGTTGACTATGGAGGGTTTAGAGTGAGACGTGTTGAATGGAGGGTTTAGAGTGAGACATGTTGACTATGGAGGGTTTAGAGTGAGACATGTTGAATGGAGGGTTTAGAGTGAGACATGTTGACTATGGAGGGTTTAAAGTAAGACATGTTGACTATGGAGGGTTTAGAGTGAGACCTGTTGACTATGGAGGGTTTAAAGTGAGACATGTTGAATGGAGGGTTTAAAGTAAGACATGTTGACTATGGAGGGTTTAGAGTGAGACATGTTGACTATGGAGGGTTTAGAGTGAGACATGTTGACCATGGAGGGTTTAAAGTGAGACATGTTGACTATGGAGGGTTTAAAGTGAGACATGTTGGCTATGGAGGGGTTAGAGTGAGACATGTTGACCATGGAGGGTTTAAAGTATGATATGTTGACTATGGAGGGTTTAAAGTGAGATATGTTGACTATGGAGGGTTTAAAGTGAGATATGTTGACTATGGAGGGTTTAAACTGAGACATGTTGACTATGGAGGGTTTAGAGTGAGACATGTTGACCATGGAGGGTTTAGAGTGAGACATGTTGACCATGGAGGGTTTAAAGTGAGACATGTTGACTATGGAGGGTTTAGAGTGAGACATGTTGACTATGGGGGGTTTAAAGTGAGACATGTTGACTATGGAGGGTTTAGAGTGAGACATGTTGACTATGGAGGGTTTAGAGTGAGACATGTTGACTATGGAGGGTTTAGAGTGAGACATGTTGACTATGGAGGGTTTAAAGTGACACGAGTGATTAAATGACACAGAAAATAATAGCTCCCAAATCAGACACTGCTCTGTCATTAAAACATCACAGTAATCTACAAGATGAACTCTCTGTTGAAAACTGTACTTTGTTATTCATAATATCCAACTTTAGGTTTATAAGACCTTTCCTTCTTCCGGAGGCCCTGCCTCCTGCAATGCTGTGATGTTCTCACATCTAAGATATTGCCTCACAACCTGGTCACAAGCAGGAGCTATTCTGAAACCAATTGAATCACTCAAACAAACAAACACTGAATATTTATGATAATAAACCAAACAGTTACCACCATTGTCATTTACGAACATCATTTATTTAGTCTGGATAGCTTTATGTAGATGCAAGCCTTGTCTTTAAGATCCTGCATGGTCTCCACCCCTACGTCGGCATATCATGCTCAATGAAAGCACCTCTCGGAGAACAAGGGCAGTAAATAGAGGGGAAAACGTTGTCCCTTTTCAACACAGAAACAATCGGCCAATCTGTTAGAGCTACAATATGCTGGAATGCAATTCCCATGGAATTGAGAAGCTGCAAGGATTATTGTAAGCATGGCTAAAATCTATCCACACCTGTACATGAGTTATCAGGGGTTCTTCATATGACGACAGTTGATGATGGTGTTGTTGTTGTGATTAGAATGATGTATTATATATTATTGGATGTAATGTATTGGCATGTTGTATTGTTTTAGTGAGTACTTGTATTGTGACTATGTAATTGTCCTTACCTGTCCTGGTGCTAATTAGCTATTGGCTAACCCCGGCACATTTACATGGATATTGCATTATTGTAATATAGATGTTGATTAATGTGCATTGTCCCCTATAAATAAATAAAACAAACAATATACTGTTTGATATAATGACAGGCTAACTACAAATACCTAGGTGTCTGGTTAGATTGTAAACTCTCCTTCCAGACTCACATTAAGCATCTCCAATCCAAAGTTATATCTAGAATCAGCTTCCTATTTCGCAACAAAGCCTCCTTCACTCATGCTGCCAAACATAACCCTGTAAAACTGACAATCCTACCGATCCTTGACTTCGGTGATGTAATTTACAAAATAGCCTCCAACACTCTACTCAGCAAATTGGATGCAGTCTATCACAGTGCCATCTGTTTTGTCACCAAAGCCCCATACACTACCCACCATTGCGACCTGTACGCTCTCGTTGGTTGACCCTCGCTTCATATTCGTCGCCAAACCCACTGGCTCCAGGTTATCTACAAGTCTCTGCTAGGTAAAGCCCCACCTTATCTCAGCTCACTGGTCACCATAACAACACCCACACGTAGGCACACGCTCCAGCAGGTATATCTCTCTGGTCATCCCCAAAGCCAACTCTTCTTTGGCCGCCTTTCCTTCCAGTTCTCTGCTGCCCATGACTGGAATGAATTGCAAAAATCACTGAAGCTGGAGACTCATATCTCCCTCACTAACTTTAAGCACCAGCTGTCAGGGCAGCTTCCAGATCATTGCACATGTACATAGCCCATCTGTAAATAGCCCATCCAACTACCCTCATCCCCATACTGTTGTTTATTTTATTTATACATATTTTTATTTATTGCTCCTTTGCACCCCAGTATCTCTACATGAACATTCATCTTCTGCACTTCTATCACTCCAGTGTTTAATTGCTAAATTGTAATTATTTCGCCACTATGGCCTATTTATTGCCTTACCTCCCTAATCTTACTTAATTTGCACACACTGCGTATAGACTTTTCTATTGTGTTATTGACTGTACATTTGTTTATTCCATATGTAACTCTGTGTTGTTGTTTGTGTCGCACTGCTTTGCTTTATCTTGGCCAGCTCGCAGTTGTAAATGAAAACTTGTTAAATAAAGGTTGAAATAAATATTTTTTTGAATAAATAAAAACTGCTGTTGCTCACTAGTCTAATCAAGTCTGTATGGTGCCTGAGGAGGATGGTCCTCCCCTTTCCTCCTCTGAGGAGCCTCCACTGATACAGATCCACATGTCCTTATTCAGTCCTACTCCTTCCTTGCGGTGCCAAAAACATGATTTACCCCCAGCACTTGGGGGGTTGTGTGTCTATGTGTATGTGTGTGCACCCTTCTGGGAGTGTGTTCAGCCTCATAACTCAATGATACAGGGAGGAAAAGGGGGGGGGGGATTGGAAGAGGAGGAGAAGGAAGGGGAGGAGAAGGAAGGGGAGGAGGGGGAGGAGGAGGAAGGGGAGGAGGAGGAAGGGGGAGGAGGGGGAGGAGGAGGAAGGGGAGGAGGAGGAAGAGGAGGAGGAGGAGGAAGGGGAGGAGGAAGAGGAGGAGGAAGGGGAGGAGGGGGAGGAGGAGGAGGAGGAGGAGGAGGAGGAAGGGGAGGAGGAGGAGGAGGAAGAGGAGGAGAAGGGGGGAGGAAGGAAGGGAGGAGGAAGGGGAGGAGGGGGAGGAGGAGGAAGGGGAGGAGGGGGAGGAGGAGGAAGAGGAGGAGGGGGAGGAGGAGGAAGAGGAGAAGGAGGAGGGGGGAGGAAGGGGAGGAGGAGGATGAGGAGGAGGGGGGAAGAAGGGGAGGAGGAGGAGGAGGAGGAGGAGGAGGAGGAGGAGGAGGAGGAGGGGGGAGGAGGAGGAGGAGAGGAGGAAGGGGAGGAGGAGGAAGGGGAGGAAGGGGAGGAGGACACTGTTAAGTGTTGATGTTGTGTCCAGACCAGGAGGAGTTGGGACAGAAGAGTCTTTCAGGGAAAGGGTGTTAACTCTTCTCTGATGTTTCACCCCGAGAGAACACTCCACCCTTTTCTCTGATATCAGAGGGTGTGTCTGGATCTGGGCCAAGCTGTTGCATGTCACGTCCCAGGAGACCTCAAATTAACTGGTGGAGCAGTGCTGCAGGTCATTGCCAAGTCTCTTTGGGTACAAAAGGCCAGGGCTTCACCAAACACACGGCGGCAATGACAGAGTCAGTACCTGCTGGACCTTGCTAATGCAATGGGAGTCTGTATGACAGAGCCTCTTTGGCCTGTTTACCCCAAGTGACTAACAATCTAATTGTCCTTAACTGCTCTTATCCTGAGCCTTCTGAGCAACAATCATGTGGTTATTTTGGGAGGGATTTTCTTCTACGCAACAGAATTCCTTCCACCAAGAGTCCTGCTGCTATCTAACATAGTGGTGAAGAAAGTGCTCTGGCTCCTGCCCAGACTGATCTGCACAACAGCCTGTTCAATCAGTACCAAACGGAAGGAAACTGACTGAGACATGGAGGGTTTCTAAATGTTTTGTTACGGTGTGCCCTAATGAACATGACCCAGGTTAAACGTTCTCCCAAAACAACCTCCCCCCCCGACCTATTATAACTGTATAAGAGGTCGGGGGGGTGGGGGGGTTGTTATGGGAGAACGTTCAGAAAGTATTCAGACCCCTTGACTTTTTCCCTTTTTGTTTTTACATTACAGCCTTATTCTAAAATGTATTCAATTGTTATTTTTTTACTCAGCAGTCTACATACAAAACCCCATAATGACATGACAATACTCCATAATGACATCACATACCCCATAATGACATCACAAAACCCCATAATGACATCACAATACCCCATAATGACATCACAATACCCCATAATGGTCATCACAATACCCCATAATGACATCATATACCCCATAATGACATCACAAAACCCCATAATGACATCACAATACCCCATAATGGTCATCACAATACCCCATAATGACCAAGCAAAAACAGGTTTTAGAAATGTCTGCAAAAAAACCAACTGAAATATCTGAAAAAACTGAAACATTTTCATTCAGACTCTTTACTCAGTACTTTCCTCTCAAGCTCTGTCAGGTTGGATGGGGAGCGTCTCTGCATAGGTATTTTCAGGTCTCTCCAGAGATGTTTCATCGGGTTCGAGTCCAGGCTCTGGCTGGACCACTGAAGAACATTCAGAGACTTGTCCCGAAACCACTCCTGCGTCGTCTTGGCTGTGTGCTTAGGGTCGGTTACGGTTGTTATTACAGTTGTTGTCCTGTTGGAAGCTTTCCATTAAGGATCTCTGTACTTTGCTCTGTTCATCTTTCCCTCCATCCTGACTAGTGTCCCAGTCCCTGCCGCTGAAAAACATTCCCACATCATCATGATGCCACCACCATGCTTCAGCGTAGGCATGGTGCTAGGTGTCCTCCAGACGTGGTTGTTTCAAGTTCAATACCGTTTCTCATGGTTTGAGAGTCCTTTAGGTGCCTTTTGGCAAACTCCAAGCGGGTTATCATGTGTATTTTACTGAGGAGTGGCTTCCATCTGACCTCTCTACCATAAAGGCCTGATTGGTGGAGTGCTGCAGAGATGGTTGTCCTTCTGGAAGGTTCTCTCTGGAGCTCATCGGGTTCTTGGTCACCTCCCTGATCAAGGCCGTTCTCCCCTAATTGCTCAGTTTGGCCGGACGGCCAGCTCTAGAAAGAGTCTTGGCGGTTCCAAACTTCTTTCATTTAAGAATGATGGAGGCCACTGTGTTCTTGGGGACCTTCAATGCTGCAGAAATGTTTTGGTACCCTTCCCCAGATCTGTGCCTCGACTCAATACTGTCTCGGGGCTCTAGGGACAATTCCTTCGACCTCATGGCTTGGTTTTTGCTCTGACATGTACTGTCAACTGTGGAACCTTACATAGACAGTTGTGTGTCTTTCCAAATCATGTCCAATCAATTGAATTTACCACAGGTGGACTCCAAGTTGTAGAAACATCTCAAGGATGATCAATGGAAACAGGATGCACCTGAGCTCAGTTTACAGTCCCATAGCAAAGGCTCTGAATACTTATGTAAATTAGTTATTTCTGATTTTTAATACATTAGCAAAACATTTTTAGAAACCTGTTTTTGCTTTGTCATTATGGGGTATTGTGATGTCATTATGGGGTATTGTGATGTCATTATGGGGTATTGTGATGTCATTATGGGGTATTGTGATGTCATTATGGGGTATTGTGATGTCATTATGGGGTATTGTGATGTCATTATGGGGTGTTGTGTGTGGATTGAGGAGTTTTTTAATGTATATTTTTTAATCCATTTTAGAATAAGGCTGTAACGTAACAAAATGTGGAAAAAGACAAGGGGTCTGAACAGTTTCTGAATGCACCGTGGATCCATTATAGAGCAGATGTACAGTGTCATATCATTATGAAGTCCATAGTGGACATGATTTTATTGCAGAAGTTGCACGATAATGTCCAAAGCTGCAAAGGTCACGAACCATCCCGCCTGCATTGCCATAGTTGCTGTTGCTCCGTTGTTCTTAGAGTCCTCTATGTTAGTACTGATGGTTCCCACCGGTCTAGCAGGCCTGCTGATTATGCTTTGGTTGTGGTTACTCAGCAGCTGTGTAGCTCGGACCACCCTCACCACCCTGGTATAGTCTCTCTCCTTGGAGACACACTGGTACTTCCCATAATGCTCTGTCTGCATGGAGGGGATGAGATGGAGACAGCTGGCCTGCAGTCGCAGACAGGGGCGTGTCGTGCCCAGGTGTTCCCAGCTGTAGTGGG
This sequence comes from Oncorhynchus masou masou, assembly GCF_036934945.1. Taxonomy (NCBI): domain Eukaryota; kingdom Metazoa; phylum Chordata; class Actinopteri; order Salmoniformes; family Salmonidae; genus Oncorhynchus; species Oncorhynchus masou. The sequence goes on from NC_088226.1 coordinate 74,507,750, forward strand.
CGTGGTAGGAGTCTATGGGACAGGACAGGTAGAAGGGGACGTTCAGGGGCACAGAGTGGACCGATGCACCGAGGGCGTTCAGGGACGAGGAGGGCTGGGTGTCACGTCTGGTCCTGTTGCTGGTGGGCTTCTTTGGTTCTGGAGAAAGAGTCGGAGAAATGTATTTAACAAGGCAGGGGAATGAAAATCCTATTCATTCAATACATTCCAAACCAAATAACAGTGGTCATCAGATTGACTCATTTGATTGATTAATTGATTGATTGATTGTATTATTATCAGTGTGTGAGATGTCGATGTACAGTGTACCTTCTGATATTTTAACTCCTGCTGTTTTAGGGCACACATTAGTTTGTCCTCCATCAATATTTTGAATGCCTCCCCTATGGAAAGAAAAACAACAACATTTTAATGACAACGTTCAGTTCACTAAGACAACCACTGAGACTATATCAGTTTAGATACAGTAGACAGCAATGCTAGGTATATAAAGAACAACCAAAAGTGGTCCTGCCAGTTACTGTAAAAGGCTCTTTGGGGTCTAGGCTGGTTACTGTAAAAGGCTCTTTGGGGTCTAGGCCGGTTACTGTAAAAGGCTATTTGGGGTCTAGGCTGGTTACTGTAAAAGGCTCTTTGGGGTGTAGGCCAGTTACTGTAAAAGGCTCTTTGGGGTTGTCGGCCAGTTACTGTAAAAGGCTCTTTGGGGTGTCGGCCAGTTACTGTAAAAGGCTCTTTGGGGTGTCGGCCGGTTACTGTAAAAGGCTCTTTGGGGTGTAGGCCAGTTACTGTAAAAGGCTCTTTGGGGTGTCGGCCAGTTACTGTAAAAGGCTCTTTGGGGTTGTTGGAGCGAACCATTAAGGAGAGCTCAGCATTAAATATAGATAGGTTTAGTTGCTAGGCTGAAGTAGCAAGGACATGCACATTAAGAGAAGATGACACCCAGGCTATGCTCTATGTTTGAAAGAGTACATTAGACCAAACGTATATTTATGACAGCTGGACGTACTATGGTCAGCAGGATACAGGAAGAAGGATGGAAGCTAGGTAACTGATGACTAACACGTGAAACATAAGCATGCAATGCATACAGTATGTTGAGGACGTGAAAAGGCTTCTACCGTCGTTAGAACCCAACCAAAAGCAGATATGAGCGTCAGTGGGCGTGAACGAGCTCTGAGATGAGAAGAAAATATTGAAGGAAGGTCAAGGGAAGCTATTTGTATATAGAGGGAGGGGACTCTATACGTTATGCAAAGACAGAATCCTACAAAGGCAGGACTCTGTAATATGAAAATTTAGTCTCTTTCCATGGAGGAGCTTGGACCTGTTATGTTAGTGATAGGGCCCTTCCATAGAGGCCCTGTTATGTTAGTGATAGGGCCCTTCCATGGAGGGGCTCAGCCCTGTTATGTTAGTGATAGGGCCCTTCCATGGAGGCCCTGTTATGTTAGTGATAGGGTCCTTCCATGGAGGCCCTGTTATGTTAGTGATAGGGTCCTTCCATAGAGGGGCTCAGCCCTGTTATGTTAGTGATAGGGCCCTTCCATGGAGGGGCTCAGCCCTGTTATGTTAGTGATAGGGTCCTTCCATGGAGGCCCTGTTATGTTAGTGATAGGGTCCTTCCATGGAGGCCCTGTTATGTTAGTGATAGGGTCCTTCCATGGAGGCCCTGTTATGTTAGTGATAGGGTCCTTCCATGGAGGGGCTCAGCCCTGTTATGTTAGTGATAGGGCCCTTCCATAGAGGCCCTGTTATGTTAGTGATAGGGCCCTTCCATGGAGGGGCTCAGCCCTGTTATGTTAGTGATAGGGCCCTTCCATGGAGGCCCTGTTATGTTAGTGATAGGGTCCTTCCATGGAGGGGCTCAGCCCTGTTATGTTAGTGATAGGGCCCTTCCATGGAGGCCCTGTTATGTTAGTGATAGGGCCCTTCCATGGAGGGGCTCAGCCCTGTTACGTTAGTGATAGGGTCCTTCCATAGAGGCCCTGTTATGTTAGTGATAGGGCCCTTCCATGGAGGGGCTCAGCCCTGTTATGTTAGTGATAGGGCCCTTCCATGGAGGCCCTGTTATGTTAGTGATAGGGCCCTTCCATGGAGGGGCTCAGCCCTGTTATGTTAGTGATAGGGTCCTTCCATGGAGGCCCTGTTATGTTAGTGATAGGGTCCTTCCATGGAGGCCCTGTTATGTTAGTGATAGGGCCCTTCCATGGAGGCCCTGTTATGTTAGTGATAGGGTCCTTCCATGGAGGGGCTCAGCCCTGTTATGTTAGTGATAGGGTCCTTCCATGGAGGCCCTGTTATGTTAGTGATAGGGCCCTTCCATGGAGGCCCTGTTATGTTAGTGATAGGGTCCTTCCATGGAGGCCCTGTTATGTTAGTGATAGGGCCCTTCCATAGAGGCCCTGTTATGTTAGTGATAGGGTCCTTCCATGGAGGCCCTGTTATGTTAGTGATAGGGCCCTTCCATAGAGGCCCTGTTATGTTAGTGATAGGGCCCTTCCATGGAGGGGCTCAGCCCTGTTATGTTAGTGATAGGGCCCTTCCATGGAGGCCCTGTTATGTTAGTGATAGGGTCCTTCCATGGAGGCCCTGTTATGTTAGTGATAGGGTCCTTCCATAGAGGGGCTAAGCCCTGTTATGTTAGTGATAGGGCCCTTCCATGGAGGGGCTCAGCCCTGTTATGTTAGTGATAGGGCCCTTCCATGGAGGGGCTCAGCCCTGTTATGTTAGTGATAGGGTCCTTCCATGGAGGGGCTCAGCCCTGTTATGTTAGTGATAGGGCCCTTCCATAGAGGCCCTGTTATGTTAGTGATAGGGCCCTTCCATGGAGGGGCTCAGCCCTGTTATGTTAGTGATAGGGCCCTTCCATGGAGGCCCTGTTATGTTAGTGATAGGGCCCTTCCATGGAGGGGCTCAGCCCTGTTACGTTAGTGATAGGGTCCTTCCATAGAGGCCCTGTTATGTTAGTGATAGGGCCCTTCCATGGAGGGGCTCAGCCCTGTTATGTTAGTGATAGAGTCCTTCCATGGAGGGGCTCAGCCCTGTTATGTTAGCGATAGGGTCCTTCCATGGAGGGGCTCAGCCCTGTTATGTTAGTGATAGGGCCCTTCCATGGAGGCCCTGTTATGTTAGTGATAGGGTCCTTCCATGGAGGCCTTGTTATGTTAGTGATAGGGTCCTTCCATGGAGGGGCTCAGCCCTGTTATGTTAGTGATAGAGTCCTTCCATGGAGGGGCTCAGCCCTGTTATGTTAGTGATAGGGTCCTTCCATGGAGGCCCTGTTATGTTAGTGATAGGGTCCTTCCATGGAGGGGCTCGGCCCTGTTATGTTAGTGATAGGGTCCTTCCATGGAGGCCCTGTTATGTTAGTGATAGAGTCCTTCCATGGAGGGGCTCAGCCCTGTTATGTTAGTGATAGGGTCCTTCCATGGAGGGGCTCGGCCCTGTTATGTTAGTGATAGGGTCCTTCCATGGAGGCCCTGTTACGTTAGTGATAGGGTCCTTCCATGGAGGCCCTGTTATGTTAGTGATAGGGCCCTTCCATAGAGGCCCTGTTATGTTAGTGATAGGGCCCTTCCACAGAGGCCCTGTTACGTTAGTGATAGGGTCCTTCCATGGAGGCCCTGTTATGTTAGTGATAGGGCCCTTCCATGGAGGCCCTGTTATGTTAGTGATAGGGTCCTTCCATGGAGGGGCTCAGCCCTGTTATGTTAGTGACAGGGTCCTTCAATGGAGGCCCTGTTATGTTAGTGATAGGGTCCTTCCATGGAGGCCCTGTTATGTTAGTGATAGGGTCCTTCCATGGAGGGGCTCAGCCCTGTTATGTTAGTGATAGGGCCCTTCCATGGAGGCCCTGTTATGTTAGTGATAGGGTCCTTCCATGGAGGCCCTGTTATGTTAGTGATAGGGTCCTTCCATGGAGGCCCTGTTATGTTAGTGATAGGGTCCTTCCATGGAGGCCCTGTTATGTTAGTGATAGGGTCCTTCCATGGAGGCCCTGTTATGTTAGTGATAGGGTCCTTCCATGGAGGCCCTGTTATGTTAGTGATAGGGTCCTTCCATGGAGGCCCTGTTATGTTAGTGATAGGGTCCTTCCATGGAGGCCCTGTTATGTTAGTGATAGGGTCCTTCCATGGAGGCCCTGTTATGTTAGTGATAGGGCCCTTCCATAGAGGCCCTGTTATGTTAGTGATAGGGTCCTTCCATGAAGGGGCTCAGCCCTGTTATGTTAGTGATAGGGTCCTTCCATGGAGGGGCTCAGCCCTGTTATGTTAGTGATAGGGCCCTTCCATGGAGGCCCTGTTATGTTAGTGATAGGGTCCTTCCATGGAGGCCCTGTTATGTTAGTGATAGGGTCCTTCCATGGAGGCCCTGTTATGTTAGTGATAGGGTCCTTCCATGGAGGGGCTCAGCCCTGTTATGTTAGTGATAGGGCCCTTCCATGGAGGCCCTGTTATGTTAGTGATAGGGTCCTTCCATGGAGGCCGGTTAATGTAAAAGGCTCTTTGCAGTCTAGGCCAGTTACTGTAAAAGGTTCTATGCGGTCTAGGCCAGTTACTGTAAAAGGCTCTATGCGGTCTAGGCCGGTTAATGTAAAAGGCTCTATGCGGTCTAGGCCGGTTAATGTAAAAGGCTCTATGCGGTCTAGGCCGATTAATGTAAAAGCACTTTGCGGTCTCGGCTGGTTACTGTAAAAGGCTCTATGCGGTCTAGGCCGGTTAATGTAAAAGCACTTTGCGGTCTAGAACAGTTACTGTAAAAGGCTCTATGCAGTCTAGGCCAGTTAATGTAAAAGGCTCTATGCGGTCTAGGCCAGTTAATGTAAAAGGCTCTATGCGGTCTAGGCCGGTTAATGTAAAAGGCTCTATGCGGTCTAGGCCGGTTACTGTAAAAGGCTCTATGCGGTCTAGGCCAGTTACTGTAAAAGCCTCTTTGCGGTCTAGGCCGGTTAATGTAAAAGGCTCTATGCGGTCTAGGATGGTTAATGTAAAAGGCTCTATGCGGTCTAGGATGGTTAATGTAAAAGGCTCTTTGCGGTCTAGGACGGTTAATGTAAAAGGCCCTTTGCGGTCTAGGCCGGTTAATGTAAAAGGCTCTATGCGGTCTAGGATGGTTAATGTAAAAGGCTCTATGCGGTCTAGGCCAGTTAATGTAAAAGGCTCTTTGCGGTCTAGGCCAGTTAATGTAAAAGGTTCTATGCGGTCTAGGATGGTTAATGTAAAAGGCTCTATGCGGTCTAGGCCAGTTAATGTAAAAGGTTCTATGCGGTCTAGGATGGTTAATGTAAAAGGCTCTATGCGGTCTAGGATGGTTAATGTAAAAGGCTCTTTGCGGTCTAGGACGGTTAATGTAAAAGGCCCTTTGCGGTCTAGGCCGGTTAATGTAAAAGGCTCTATGCGGTCTAGGATGGTTAATGTAAAAGGCTCTATGCGGTCTAGGATGGTTAATGTAAAAGGCTCTATGCGGTCTAGGACGGTTAATGTAAAAGGCTCTTTGCGGTCTAGGCCGGTTAATGTAAAAGGCTCTATGCGGTCTAGGATGGTTAATGTAAAAGGCTCTATGCGGTCTAGGATGGTTAATGTAAAAGGCTCTTTGCGGTCTAGGCCAGTTAATGTAAAAGGTTCTATGCGGTCTAGGATGGTTAATGTAAAAGGCTCTTTGCGGTCTAGGACGGTTAATGTAAAAGGCTCTTTGCGGTCTAGGATGGTTAATGTAAAAGGCTCTATGCGGTCTAGGATGGTTAATGTAAAAGGCTCTATGCGGTCTAGGCCGGTTAATGTAAAAGGCTCTATGCTGTCTAGGCCGGTTAATGTAAAAGGCTCTTTGCGGTCTAGGATGGTTAATGTAAAAGGCTCTTTGCGGTCTAGGACGGTTAATGTAAAAGGCTCTATGCGGTCTAGGACGGTTAATGTAAAAGGCTCTATGCGGTCTAGGCCGGTTAATGTAAAAGGCTCTATGCGGTCTAGGACGGTTAATGTAAAAGGCTCTATGCGGTCTAGGACGGTTAATGTAAAAGGCTCTATGCGGTCTAGGACAGTTACTGTAAAAGGCTCAATGCGGTCTAGGCCGGTTAATGTAAAAGGCTCTATGCGGTCTAGGATGGTTAATGTAAAAGGCTCTTTGCGGTCTAGGCCGGTTAATGTAAAAGGCTCTATGCGGTCTAGGATGGTTAATGTAAAAGGCTCTATGCGGTCTAGGACAGTTACTGTAAAAGGCTCTATGCGGTCTAGGATGGTTAATGTAAAAGGCTCTTTGCGGTCTAGGCCGGTTGATGTAAAAGGCTCTATGCGGTCTAGGATGGTTAATGTAAAAGGCTCTATGCTGTCTAGGACGGTTAATGTAAAAGGCTCTATGCGGTCTAGGACGGTTAATGTAAAAGGCTCTATGCGGTCTAGGCCGGTTAATGTAAAAGGCTCTATGCGGTCTAGGATGGTTAATGTAAAAGGCTCTATGTGGTCTAGGATGGTTAATGTAAAAGGCTCTATGCGGTCTAGGCTGGTTAATGTAAAAGGCTCTTTGGGGTCTAGGCCGGTTAATGTAAAAGGCTCTATGCGGTCTAGGACGGTTAATGTAAAAGCACTTTGCGGTCTAGGATGGTTAATGTAAAAGGCTCTATGCGGTCTCGGATGGTTAATGTAAAAGGCTCTATGCGGTCTAGGCCAGTTAATGTAAAAGGCTCTATGCGGTCTAGGCCGGTTAATGTAAAAGGCTCTTTGCGGTCTAGGCCAGTTAATGTAAAAGGCTCTATGCGGTCTAGGACGGTTAATGTAAAAGCACTTTGCGGTCTAGGCTGGTTACTGTAAAAGGCTCTTTGCGGTCTAGGCCAGTTAATGTAAAAGGCTCTATGCGGTCTAGGACGGTTAATGTAAAAGGCTCTATGCGGTCTAGGATGGTTAATGTAAAAGCACTTTGCGGTCTAGGATGGTTAATGTAAAAGCACTTTGCGGTCTAGGATGGTTAATGTAAAAGGCTCTATGCGGTCTAGGATGGTTAATGTAAAAGGCTCTATGCGGTCTAGGATGGTTAATGTAAAAGGCTCTATGCGGTCTAGGCCGGTTAATGTAAAAGGCTCTATGCGGTCTAGGATGGTTAATGTAAAAGGCTCTATGCGGTCTAGGATGGTTAATGTAAAAGGCTCTATGCGGTCTAGGCTGGTTAATGTAAAAGGCTCTATGCGGTCTAGGATGGTTAATGTAAAAGGCTCTATGCGGTCTAGGACGGTTAATGTAAAAGGCTATATGCGGTCTAGGATGGTTAATGTAAAAGCACTTTGCGGTCTAGGATGGTTAATGTAAAAGCACTTTGCGGTCTAGGATGGTTAATGTAAAAGGCTCTATGCGGTCTAGGCCGGTTAATGTAAAAGGCTCTTTGCGGTCTAGGCCAGTTAATGTAAAAGGCTCTATCCGGTCTAGGCCGGTTAATGTAAAAGGCTCTATGCGGTCTAGGCTGGTTAATGTAAAAGGCTCTATGCGGTCTAGGACGGTTACTGTAAAAGGCTCTATGCGGTCTAGGATGGTTAATGTAAAAGCACTTTGCGGTCTCGGCCGGTTAATGTAAAAGCACTTTGCGGTCTAGGCCAGTTAATGTAAAAGGCTCTATGCGGTCTAGGCCAGTTAATGTAAAAGGCTCTATGCGGTCTAGGCCGGTTACTGTAAAAGGCTCTTTGCGGTCTAGGCCGGTTAATGTAAAAGTCTCTATGCGGTCTAGGCCGGTTAATGTAAAAGGCTCTATGCGGTCTAGGCCGGTTAATGTAAAAGGCTCTATGCGGTCTAGGCCGGTTAATGTAAAAGGCTCTATGCGGTCTAGGCCGGTTAATGTAAAAGGCTCTATGCGGTCTAGGCTGGTTAATGTAAAAGGCTCTATGCGGTCTAGGCCAGTTAATGTAAAAGGCTCTATGCGGTCTAGGCCGGTTAATGTAAAAGGCTCTATGCGGTCTAGGCCAGTTAATGTAAAAGGCTCTATGCGGTCTAGGCCGGTTAATGTAAAAGGCTCTTTGCGGTCTAAGCCGGTTAATGTAAAAGGCTCTTTGCGGTCTAGGCCGGTTAATGTAAAAGGCTCTTTGCGGTCTAGGATGGTTAATGTAAAAGGCTCTATGCGGTCTAGGATGGTTAATGTAAAAGGCTCTATGCGGTCTAGGCCGGTTAATGTAAAAGGCTCTTTGCGTCTCGGCCGGTTAATGTAAAAGACTCTTTGCGTCTCGGCCGGTTAATGTAAAAGGCTCTATGCGGTCTAGGACGGTTAATGTAAAAGGCTCTTTGCGGTCTAGGCTGGTGAATGTAAAAGACTCTTTGCGGTCTCGGACGGTTAATGTAAAAGGCACTTTGCGGTCTAGGACGGTTAATGTAAAAGGCTCTTTGCGGTCTAGGCTGGTTAATGTAAAAGGCTCTTTGCGGTCTAGGCTGGTTACTGTAAAAGGCTCTATGCGGTCTAGGACGGTTAATGTAAAAGGCTCTATGCGGTCTAGGATGGTTAATGTAAAAGGCTCTATGCGGTCTAGGCCGGTTAATGTAAAAGGCTCTATGCGGTCTAGGATGGTTAATGTAAAAGGCTCTATGCGGTCTAGGACGGTTAATGTAAAAGGCCCTTTGCGGTCTAGGCCGGTTAATGTAAAAGGCTCTATGCGGTCTAGGATGGTTAATGTAAAAGGCTCTATGCGGTCTAGGATGGTTAATGTAAAAGGCTCTATGCGTTCTAGGCCGGTTAATGTAAAAGGCTCTATGCGGTCTAGGATGGTTAATGTAAAAGGCTCTATGCGGTCTAAGCCGGTTAATGTAAAAGGCTCTATGCGGTCTAGGATGGTTAATGTAAAAGGCTCTATGCGGTCTAGGATGGTTAATGTAAAAGGCTCTATGCGTTCTAGGATGGTTAATGTAAAAGGCTCTTTGCGGTCTAGGATGGTTACTGTAAAAGGCTCTATGCGGTCTAGGCCAGTTAATGTAAAAGGCTCTTTGGGGTCTAGGCCAGTTAATGTAAAAGGCTCTATGCGGTCTAGGACGGTTAATGTAAAAGGCTCTTTGGGGTCTAGGCCAGTTAATGTAAAAGGCTCTATGCGGTCTAGGACGGTTAATGTAAAAGGCTCTATGCGGTCTAGGTTGGTTAATGTAAAAGGCTCTTTGCGGTCTAGGACGGTTAATGTAAAAGGCTCTTTGCGGTCTAGGCCGGTTAATGTAAAAGGCTCTATGTGGTCTAGGATGGTTAATGTAAAAGGCTCTATGCGGTCTAGGTTGGTTAATGTAAAAGGCTCTTTGCGGTCTAGGACGGTTAATGTAAAAGGCTCTTTGCGGTCTAGGCCGGTTAATGGAAAAGCACTTTGTGAAAACTGCTTCTGTAAAAAGGGCTTATAAATCCACTTGATTGAAAGACACAGCTTATGGGACAGCCATGCTTGGTCAATTGAGGAGGAGCCAAAGAGGAAACATTAGACTTACGGGACGGTGGGTTTGCACCCAGCCTCTGTCCAGGCGCAGTACGGGTCTCTGGCCAGAACACAAACATGACAGGACCCGTTATAGTCCTGACATCTCTGGAGGTCCAGAATGGAGATCTGCTCTGACAAACCCACCACCAGTTTCCTCTGCACATAGACAGAAAGACGCTAGTTAATACTAAAACATCCCATCACATATATTTCACATTTGAACAATATCTATCTTAATACCATCAGAGTCTAAGCCTATTGGGGTTACTGCTATTAGCTTAAACAAACGCTTTCCACAGAGGGGTCATACTAGTGTACAGCCCAAACTGTTTGGATGCCGCAGACAAGTTGGCAGATCGGCGTTATCGATTTCAGACGAGTTTTCTGACACTTGGGGAGATCGTAAAACAAAATGGAGAACACCAACGTGTTATCTTTCCAGGGGTCAGTTTGTAGGCTTAAATGTTTAGACGCTGCAGACGATATTGTGAGAAGACCCATTTTTTGGGATGTCTCATGGCCTGACAAACACCACTCCAGCTCTGTCTCCTTTCACCTCCCGAGTGGCGCAGCAGTCTAAGGAACTGCATCTCAGTGCTATGGGCGTCAGTACAGACCCTGGTTCGATCCTGGGCTGTATCACAACCGGCCGTGATCAGGAGTCCCATAGGGCGGCGGACAATTGGCCCAGTGGGAATGCTTTTCAGCGGCAGGGACTGGGAGACTAGTCAGGATTGAGGGAAAGATGAATGGAGCAAAGTACAGAGAGATCCTTGATGAAAACCTGCTCCAGAGCACTCAGGACCTCAGACTGGGGCAAAGGTTCAACTTCAAACAGGACAACGACCCTAGGCACACAGCCAAGAAAACGCAGGAGTGGCTTCAGGACAACTCACTGAGTGGCCCAGCCAGAGCCCAGACTTGGAGAGTCTGGCTGTGTGCTTAGGGTCTCTAGGAGAGACCTGAAAATAGCTGTGCAGCGACACTCCCCATCCAACCTGACAGAGCTTGAGAGGATCTGCAGAGAAGAATGGGAATAACTCCCCAAATACAGGTGTGCCAAGCTCGTAGCGTCGTACCCAAGAAGACTCGAGGCCGTAATCGCTGCCAAAAGTGCTTAAACAAAGTACTGAGTAAAGGGTCTGAATACTTATGTAAATGTGATATTTCCGTTTTTTATTTTTAATACATTTGCAAACATTTCTAAAAAAAAACATTTTGCTTGGTCATTATGAGGTATTGTGTGTAGATTGATGAGGAAAAACATGGAGGAAGTGAAGGGGTTTGAATACTCTCAGAATGCACAGTAACCTGATCACATAGAGCCTACATCAATATTAAACACCACTCTTCTGAATACCACCCTTCTACTCATATCCCACAGCACTTGATCACAGTACATTTTAGCAATTTATCAGATGCTCTTACCCAGAGTGACTTACAGGAGCTATTAAGGTTAAGTCCCTTGCTCAAGAGTACATATATTGACAGATTTTTCACCTATTCTTCTCTGGGATTCGAACCAGCAACCATTCGTTACTGGCCCAACGCTTTTAACGACTAGGCTACCCGCCACCCCTGCCGGTACCTTTCTAGAGTCCAGTTTCATGGATCTGATGACATCAGAGTGGTTGGAGAGATGAGTCTCTGAGATGATGAAAGGTTTGAAACGATCATTTAAGATCTTATGGATCATTCCAGTGTCTGGGGAAGGAGATACGGAAAGTTAAATGAATAGGCCTGACTGCAGAGGCCTGGCAGTAAGAAAGTAGCCTTCCAAGAGCCTTGGCTTTGCTCGAGCTGGGAGACACTGAGAAACAGCTTCTATCTCCAGTCCATTAGACTGTTAATCAGTCACCACTAGTCAGTCTCTGCCCAGTACCCTGCCCTGAACCTTAGCCACTGTCACTAGCCAGCCTCTGTCCAGTACCCTGCCCTGAACCTTAGCCACTGTCACTAGCCAGCCTCTGTCCAGTACCCTGCCCTGAACCTTAGCCACTGTCACTAGCCAGCCTCTGTCCAGTACCCTGCCCTGAACCTTAGCCACTGTCACTAGCCAGCCTCTGTCCAGTACCCTGTCTTGAACCTTAGTCACTGTCACTAGCCAGCCTCTGTCCAGTACCCTGCCCTGAACCTTAGCCACTGTCACTAGCCAGCCTCTGTCCAGTACCCTGCCCTGAACCTTAGCCACTGTCACTAGCCAGTCTCTGTCCAGTACCCTGTCCTGAACCTTAGCCACTGTCACTAGCCAGTCTCTGTCCAGTACCCTGCCCTGAACTGCCCTGAACCTTAGCCACTGTCACTAGCCAGCCTCTGTCCAGTACCCTGCCCTGAACTGCCCTGAACCTTAGCCACTGTCACTGCCAGCCTCTGTCCAGTACCCTGCCCTGAACTGCCCTGAACCTTAGCCACTGTCACTAGTCAGTCTCTGTCCAGTACCCTGCCCTGAACCTTAGCCACTGTCACTAGTCAGTCTCTGTCCAGTACCCTGCCCTGAACCTTAGCCACTGTCACTAGCCAGTCTCTGTCCAGTACCCTGCCCTGAACTGCCCTGAACCTTAGCCACTGTCACTAGTCAGTCTCTGTCCAGTACCCTGCCCTGAACTGCCCTGAACCTTAGTCACTGTCACTAGTCAGTCTCTGTCCAGTACCCTGCCCTGAACCTTAGTCACTGTCACTAGCCAGCCTCTGTCCAGTACCCTGCCCTGAACCTTAGTCACTGTCACTAGCCAGTCTCTGCCCAGTACCCTGCCCTAAACCTTAGCCACTGTCACTAGCCAGCCTCTGTCCAGTACCCTGCCCTGAACCTTAGCCACTGTCACTAGCCAGCCTCTGCCCAGTACCCTGCCCTGAACTGCCCTGAACCTTAGCCACTGTCACTAGCCAGCCTCTGTCCAGTACCCTGCCCTGAACCTTAGCCACTGTCACTAGCCAGCCTCTGTCCAGTACCCTGCCCTGAACCTTAGCTACTGTCACTAGCCAGTCTCTGTCCAGTACCCTGCCCTGAACCTTAGCCACTGTCACTAGCCAGCCTCTGCCCAGTACCCTGCCCTGAACTGCCCTGAACCTTAGCCACTGTCACTAGCCAGCCTCTGTCCAGTACCCTGCCCTGAACCTTAGCCACTGTCACTAGCCAGCCTCTGTCCAGTACCCTGCCCTGAACCTTAGCCACTGTCACTAGCCAGTCTCTGTCCAGTACCCTGCCCTGAACCTTAGCCACTGTTACTAGCCAGCCTCTGTCCAGTACCCTGCCCTGAACCTTAGCCACTGTCACTAGCCAGCCTCTGTCCAGTACCCTGCCCTGAACCTTAGTCACTGTCACTAGCCGGCTACCACCCGGTACTCTACCCAGCACCCAGAATGTTACCCTACCCCGAGTAGAAAAGGGGTGGATGTTCAACTTGGTGGTATTTAATTTCTACCCAGAGAGTCTATTTCCAGACATGGAGCCCAGACATCACCTACCAGTTGCTAGCAGCAGGACGTTGTGCATGGTGTAGTCTGCTGCCTGTACTCGGTCCACAACTATCTTGGTGTAGTTATAGCTAGAGATGTAGAATGGGGTGTAGGGCTGGATGGGATGAATCCAGTCTGTCATCTCTGGGTGATCCTTTATCACGTTCACCGTAGCCAACGGCAGGTCTTTACTGTCAGAGACACACTGAGGAGATAAGACGGGAGAAAAGATCTTTACCCAGATAAGCACCCCATTCGATACAAGCCTTTGCCAAATAAGTGAATCAAATCTGAATTTCGCAGGCAAATAATATGAGACATTCATGTCGTTTATCCCAGGACTAAATACTGCATAGTTTGATCAGATGCATGTTATGTAGTCTGTCCACCAAAGATTACGGAGACATGTGCTGCTGACATAAATATTCCAGCACAACTTCCTATGTTGTGTGAAGTTGGTGTTTATGTTTCTCAATAGGTCACAGGAAATCACTTAGTCCAAATTAGGGTATAAAACCTGCTTTTATACTTTGTTTATTTTTTTATTTTTTTATTTTACCTTTATTTAACTAGGCAAGTCAGTTAAGAACAAATTCTTATTTTCAATGACGGCCTGGGAACAGTGGGTTACCTGCCTGTTCAGGGGCAGAACGACAGCTTTTGTACCTTGTCAGCTCGGGGATTTGAACTTGCAACCTTTCAGTTACTAGTCCAATGCTCTAACCACTAGGCTACCCTGCCGCCTCTACACTCTAACCACTAGGCTACCCTGCCGCCTCTACACTCTAACCACTAGGCCACCCTGCCGCCTCTACACTCTAACCACTAGGCTACCCTGCCGCCTCTACACTCTAACCACTAGGCTACCCTGCCGCCTCTACACTCTAACCACTAGGCTACCCTGCCGCCTCTACACTCTAACCACTAGGCCACCTGCCGCCTCTACACTCTAACCACTAGGCTACCCTGCCGCCTCTACACTTTAACCACTAGGCTACCCTGCCGCCTCTACACTCTAACCACTAGGCCACCCTGCCGCCTCTACACTCTAACCACTAGGCTACCCTGCCGCCTCTACACTCTAACCACTAGGCCACCCTGCCGCCTCTACACTCTAACCACTAGGCCACCCTGCCGCCTCTACACTCTAACCACTAGGCTACCCTGCCGCCTCTACACTCTAACCACTAGGCCACCCTGCCGCCTCTACACTCTAACCACTAGGCTACCCTGCCGCCTCTACACTCTAACCACTAGGCCACCCTGCCGCCTCTACACTCTAACCACTAGGCCACCCTGCCGCCTCTACACTCTAACCACTAGGCCACCCTGCCGCCTCTACACTCTAACCACTAGGCCACCCTGCCGCCTCTACACTCTAACCACTAGGCCACCCTGCCGCCCTTATGGCATAGATACAAGAAGAAAAAGTCACTTGCTTCCTGGTAAAGGGAAGCACAGCCGGCCTTAGTCAGACTGTTCTTTGTTTTGTTGTAGCCTATACAACACGTCTTAGTCACATCAGGAACTTAGACAAAACAATACAATATATTGATGCATCCCAAAAGGAAGAGCATGAGGACTGTAGGGTCAGGGTCAGGGTGGAGGAAAAACAGATCGAGGAAGTTGTTCAGACAATAAACCACCTAGCAGAAACCTGACTACACACATACACCTGCAGGGTCTCAGTAGTGGTAGAAATCACATGTTATTGGTCACATACACGTATTTAGCAGATGTTATTGCGGGTGTAGCGAAATGCTTGTGTTCCTAGCTCCAACAGAATAGTAGTATCTAACACTTCACCACAACACACACATATCTCAAAGTATAAGAATGGAATTAAGAAATATATATTAGGACCAGCAATGGAGGAGTGGCATTGACTAAAATACTGTAGAATAGAATACAGTACATACATATGAAATTAGTAAAGCAGTATGTAAACATCATTAAAGTGACCAGTGTTCCATTATTAAAGTGACCAGTGTCCCATTATTAAAGTGACCAGTGTTCCATTATTAAAGTGACCAGTGTTCCATTATTAAAGTAACCAGTGTTCCATTATTGAAGTGACCAGTGTTCCATTATTAAAGTAACCAGTTTTCCATTATTGAAGTGACCAGTGTTCCGTTATTAATGTGACCAGTGTTCCGTTATTAAAGTGACACGTGTTCCATTATTAAAGTGACCAGTGTTCCATTATTAAAGTGACAAGTGTTCCATTATTAAAGTGACTAGTGTTCCATTATTAAAGTGACCAGTGTTCCATTATTGAAGTGACCAGTGTTCCTTTATTAAAGTGGCCAGTGTTCCTTTATTAAAGTGACCAGTGTTCCATTATTAAAGTGACTAGTGTTCCATTATTAAAGTGACCAGTGTTCCATTATTAAAGTGACCAGTGTTCCATTATTAAAGTGACTAGTGTTCCATTATTAAAGGGTCCAGTGTTCCATTATTAAAGGGACCAGTGTTCCGTTATTAAAGTGACCAGTGTTCCATTCTTAAAGTGACCAGTGTTCCATTATTAAAGTGACTAGTGTTCCATTATTAAAGTGACCAGTGTTCCATTATTAAAGTGACTAGTGTTCCATTATTAAAGGGTCCAGTGTTCCATTATTAAAGGGACCAGTGTTCCGTTATTAAAGTGACCAGTGTTCCATTCTTAAAGTGACCAGTGTTCCATTATTAAAGTGACCAGTGTTCCATTATTGAAGTGACAGGTGTTCCATTATTAAAGTGACTAGTGTTCCGTTATTAAAGTAACTAGTGTTCCATTATTAAAGTGACCAGTGTTCCGTTATTAAAGTGACTAGTGTTCCGTTATTAAAGTGACCAGTGTTCCGTTATTAAAGTAACTAGTGTTCCATTATTAAAGGGACCAGTGTTCCGTTATTAAAGTGACTAGTGTTCCATTATTAAAGTGACTAGTGTTCCGTTATTAAAGTGACCAGTGTTCCGTTATTAAAGTAACTAGTGTTCCATTACTAAAGGGACCAGTGTTCCGTTATTAAAGTGACTAGTGTTCCATTATTAAAGTAACTAGTGTTCCATTATTAAAGGGACCAGTGTTCCGTTATTAAAGTAACTAGTGTTCCATTATTAAAGGGACCAGTGTTCCGTTATTAAAGTGACTAGTGTTCTGTTATTAAAGTGACCAGTGTTCCGTTATTAAAGTAACTAGTGTTCCATTATTAAAGGGACCAGTGTTCCGTTATTAAAGTGCCTAGTGTTCCGTTATTAAAGTGACCAGTGTTCCGTTATTAAAGTAACTAGTGTTCCATTATTAAAGGGACCAGTGTTCCATTATTAAAGTGACTAGTGTTCCATTATTAAAGTAACTAGTGTTCCATTATTAAAGGGACCAGTGTTCCGTTATTAAAGTAACTAGTGTTCCATTATTAAAGGGACCAGTGTTCCGTTATTAAAGTGACTAGTGTTCCGTTATTAAAGTGACCAGTGTTCCGTTATTAAAGTAACTAGTGTTCCATTATTAAAGGGACCAGTGTTCCGTTATTAAAGTGACTAGTGTTCCATTATTAAAGTGACTAGTGTTCCGTTATTAAAGTGACCAGTGTTCCGTTATTAAAGTAACTAGTGTTCCATTATTAAAGTGACTAGTGTTCCATTACTAAAGGGGCCAGTGTTCCATTATTAAAGTGACTAGTGTTCCATTATTAAAGTGACTAGTGTTCTATTATTAAAGTGACCAGTGATTCCATGTCTATGTATATAGGGCAGTAGCCTCTAAGCTGCAGGGTTGAGTAACCGGGTGGTAGCCGGCTAGTGATGGCTATTTAACAGTCTGATGGCCTTGAGATAGAAGCTGTTTTTCAGTCTCTCGATCCCAGCTTTGAAGCACCTGTACTGACCTCGCCTTCTGGATGATAGCGGGGTGAACAAGCAGGGGCTCGGGTGTTTGTTGTCCTTGATGATATTTTTGGCCTTCCTGTGACATCGGGTGCTGTACAGTCGTGTCCAAAAGTTTTGAAATTACACAAATATTAATTTCCACAAAGTTTGCTGCTTCAGTGTCTTTAGATATTTTTGTCAGGTGTTACTATGGAATACTGAAGTATAATTACAAGCATTTCATAAGTGTCAAAGGCTTTTATTGACAATTAGATGAAGTTGATGCAAAGAGTCAATATTTTCAGTGTTGACCCTTCTTTTTCAAGACCTCTGCAATCCGCCCTGGCATGCTGTCAATTAACTTCTGGGCCACATCCTGACTTATGGCAGCCCATTCTTGCATAATCAATGCTTGGAGTTTGTCAGAATTTGTGGGGTTTGGTTTTCGGAGGATTTGTTGGTACCATTCTCTATTCATGGCTGTGTTCTTAGGCAAAATTGTGAGTGAGTCCACTCCCTTGGCTGAGCAGCAACCCCACACATGAATGGTCTCAGGATGCTTTACTGTTGGCATGAGACAGGACTGATGGTAGCGCTCACCTTGTCTTCTCCGGACAAGCTTTTTTCCGGATGCCCCAAACAATCGGAAAGGGGATTCATCAGTGAAAATGACTTTACCTCAGTCCTCAGTAGTCCAATCCCTGTACCTTTTGCAGAATATCAGTCTGTCCTTGATGTTTTTCCTAGAGAGAAGTGGCGTCTTTGCTGCCATCCTCCAAAAGTCTTCGCCTCACTGTGCATGCAGATGCACTCACACCTGCCTGCTGCCATTCCTGAGCAAGCTCTGTACTGGTGGTGCCCCGATCCCGCAGCTGAATCAACTTTAGGAGACAGTCCTGGCGCTTGCTGGACGTTCTTGGGCGCCATGAAGCCTTCTTCACAACAATTGAACCGCTCTCCTTGAAGTTCTTGATGATCCGATAAATGGTTGATTTAGGTGCAATCTTACTGGCAGCAATATCCTTGCCTGTGAAGCCCTTTTTGTGCAAGCAATGATGACGGCACGAGTTTCCTTGCAGGTAACCATGGTTGACAGAGGAAGAACAATGATTCCAAGCGCCCCCCTCCTTTTGAAGCTTCCAGTCTGTTATTCGAACTCAATCAGCATGACAGAGTGATCTCCAGCCTTGTCCTCGTCAACACTCACACCTGTGTTAACGAGAGAATCACTGACATGTCAGCTGGTCCTTTTGTGGCAGGGCTGAAATGCAGTGGAAATGTTTTTGGGGGATTCAGTTCATTTGCATGACAAAGAGGGACTTAGCAATTAATTGCAATTCATCTGATCACTCTTCATAACATTCTGGACTATATGCAAATTGCCATCATACAAACTGAGGCAGCAGACTTTGGGAAAATTAATATTTGTGTCATTCTCAAAACTTTTGGCCATGACTGTATGTGTCTTGGAGGGCAGGTAGTTTGCACCCAGTGTTGTGTTGGGCAGACTTCACCACCCTCTGGAGAGCCCTGCGTTGCGGGCGGTGCAGTTGCCGTTGCAAGCAGTGATACAGCCAGATAGGATGCTCTCAATTGTGCATCTGTAAAAGTTTGTGAGGGTTTAAGATGCCAAGCCAAATTTCAGGTGCTATTGCACCTTCTTCCCCACACTCTCTGTGTGGGTGGACTATTTCATTTTGTCAGTGATGTGTATGCCGAGGAACTTGAAGCTTTCCACCTTCTCCACTACTGTCCCATCGATGTGGATAGGGGGATGCACCCTCTGCTGTTTCCTGATGTCCACGATCATCTCCTTTATTTTGTTGACGTTAAGTGAGAGGTTATTTTTCTGGCACTACACTCCCAGAGCCCTCACCTCCTCCCTGTAGGCTGTCTCGTCATTGTTTGGTAATTAAGCCTACTACTGTTGTGTCGTCTGCAAATGTTGGCGACGACACACCCATTGAGTTGGAGGTGTGCAAGGCCACCCAGTCGTGGGTGAACAGGGAGTACAGGAGAGGGCTGAGCACACACCCTTGTGGGGCCCCAGTGTTGAGAATCAGCGAAGTGGAGGTGTTGTTTTCTACCTTCACCAACTGGGGGCGGCATGTCAGGAAGTCCAGGACCCAGTTGCACAGGGCGGGGTTCAGACCCAGGTCCTCAAGCTTAATGATGAGCTTGGAAGGTACTATAGTGTTAAATGCTGAGATATCAATGAACAGTATTCTTACGTAGGTATTCCTCTTGTCCAGATGGGATAGGCCAGTGTGCAGTGAGACGGTGATTTTTTTAATTTTACCTTTATTTAACCAGGCAAGTCAGTTAAGAACAAATTCTTATTTTCAATGACGGCCTAGGAACAGTGGGTTAACTGCCTGTTCAGGGGCAGAACGACAGATTTGTACCTTGTCAGCTCGGGGGTTTGAACTTGCAACCTTGTAGTTACTGGTCCAACGCTCTAACCACTGTTTAGCTTATCCGGAAGCAAGACATCGGTGTCCGTGACGTAGCTGGTTGGTTTCCCTTTTGTAATCCGTGATTGTCTGTAGACCCTGCCACATATGTGTCTGAGCTGTTAAATTGCGACTCCACTTTGTGTCTATTCTGACGTTTTGCCTGTTTGATTGCCTTGCGGTGCGAATAACTACACTGTTTGTATTCAACCATATTCCCAGTCACCTTGTCGTGGTGGTTCACGCTTTCAGTTGCGAATGCTGCCATCTATCCACAGTTTCTGGTAGGTTTTAATAGTCACAGTGGGTACAACATCACCTATACACTTCCCGATAAACTCACTTATCGGTGTATTCGTCAATAATATTCTCTGAAGCTACCCAGAATATATCCCAGTCCGTGTGATCAAAACAAACTTGAAGCTTGGATTTTGATTGGTCAGACCAGTGTTGGATAGTCATTAGGATGGGTCCTTCTTGTTTGAGTTTCTGCCTATAGGAAGGGAGGAGCAAAATGGAGTCGTGGTCAGATTTGCTATTCTGAGTAGCTTCAGAGAATATTATTGACGAATACACCGATAAGTGAGTTTATCGGGAAGTGTATAGGTGATGTTGTACCCACTGTGACTATTAACACCTACCAGAAACTGTGGATATATGGTTGAGTAGCAGTGTTCTAATGTTTTAGCAGAGCGAGTACTACAGTCAAGGTGTTGGTAGAACTCTAATGTTTTAGCAGAGCGAGTACTACAGTCAAGGTGTTGGTAGAACTCTAATGTTTTAGGAGAGCGAGTACTACAGTCAAGGTGTTGGTAGAACTCTAATGTTTTAGCAGAGCGAGTACTACAGTCAAGGTGTTGGTAGAACTCTAAAGTTTTAGCAGAGCGAGAACTACAGTCAAGGTGTTGGTAGAACTCTAATGTTTTAGGAGAGCGAGTACTACAGTCAAGGTGTTGGTAGAACTCTAATGTTTTAGCAGAGCGAGTACTACAGTCAAGGTGTTGGTAGAACTCTAATGTTTTAGCAGAGCGAGTACTACAGTCAAGGTGTTGGTAGAACTCTAATGTTTTAGGAGAGCGAGTACTACAGTCAAGGTGTTGGTAGAACTCTAATGTTTTAGCAGAGCGAGTACTACAGTCAAGGTGTTGGTAGAACTCTAATGTTTTAGCAGAGCCAGTACTACAGTCAAGGTGTTGGTAGAACTCTAATGTTTTAGCAGAGCGAGTACTACAGTCAAGGTGTTGGTAGAACTCTAAAGTTTTAGCAGAGCGAGTACTACAGTCAAGGTGTTGGTAGAACTCTAATGTTTTAGGAGAGCGAGTACTACAGTCAAGGTGTTGGTAGAACTCTAAAGTTTTAGCAGAGCGAGTACTACAGTCAAGGTGTTGGTAGAACTCTAATGTTTTAGGAGAGCGAGTACTACAGTCAAGGTGTTGGTAGAACTCTAATGTTTCAGCAGAGCGAGTACTACAGTCAAGGTGTTGGTAGAACTCTAATGTTTTAGCAGAGCGAGTACTACAGTCAAGGTGTTGGTAGAACTCTAATGTTTTAGCAGAGCGAGTACTACAGTCAAGGTGTTGGTAGAACTCTAATGTTTTACCAGAGCGAGTACTACAGTCAAGGTGTTGGTAGAACTCTAATGTTTTAGCAGAGCGAGTACTACAGTCAAGGTGTTGGTAGAACTCTAATGTTTTAGCAGAGCGAGTACTACAGTCAAGGTGTTGGTAGAACTCTAATGTTTTAGCAGAGCGAGTACTACAGTTAAGGTGTTGGTAGAACTTAGGTAGCGTTGTCCTCATATTAGCTTTCTTGAAATCCCCAGCTAATATAAATGCGGCCTCAGGATATGTGGTTGCTTTAATGCTGTTGTCAGGCACAATCTACTCGACAGGCGCAGCATATACAGGCAACTATGAGTCACACAGTTGGAGATATTATGTGTCATGACTGTAGCAGCCCCAGCCCCAGCCCCAGCCCCAGCCCCAGCCCCAGCCCAGCCCCAGCCCCAGCCCATCCCCATCCCCACCCCCAGTCTCAGCCCCAGCCCCAGCCCCAGCCCCAGCCACAGCCCCAGCCCCAGCCCAGCCCCAGCCCCAGCCCATCCCCATCCCCACCCCCAGTCTCAGCCCCAGCCCCAGCCCCAGCCCCAGCCACAGCCCCAGCCCCAGCCCCAGCCCCAGCCCCAGCCCATCCCCATCCCCACCCCCAGTCTCAGCCCCAGCCCAGCCCCAGCCCCAGCCCATCCCCATCCCCACCCCCAGTCTCAGCCCCAGCCCCAGCCCCAGCCCCAGCCACAGCCCCAGCCCCAGCCCCAGCCCCAGCCCCAGCCCCAGCCCCAGCCTCAGCCCCAGCCACAGCCCCAGCCACAGCCACAGCTATAGAAAGACATGTGGAAACTGTAGAGCTCCATGGTTCCATGCTTTAGTCAGCTGTACAGGCCAGGGGGGGGGGGTCCAACTTTAGGGCTGTGTCCCAAATGCCATCCTATTCCCTATGTAGTGCACTACCTTTGACCAGGGCTATGGAAAGTAGTGCACGATATAGGGAATAGGGTGCCATTTGGGACACATCTCATGTTTCCCTTTGTCTGTGGAATACTGATGTTCCTGTAAGGCGCACAGAGACACATTTCCCCCCCTAATGAGTCTCAAACGTTCCTTTGTTTTCAGCCACTTGTTAGTTATGGTCCACATGACACTGGCTGAAATCTGTCTGAGTCTTTAGGTTAAGACGACAACAGACTCCTTTGTTAACGAGAGCAGAGATGTACATGTAGCTGCAGAATAGAACATATGCATATTGTCCTGGAAGATGTAAAATAGTCAGAATTCCTTACTGTTCCAGGTCTTGGGTTGGGAATGTCCTGACTGTATCCCCTGAAGGGAGAGTTCTGGAATATCCTGTCGATCTCTTCCATGGAGTAGACGCAGACAGCTGTGCCATTCCTATTGGTGGAGAGAACAGGTTAGACTCAGGTTAGATTGTTCATCTTCATCTTCAAATCAAATCCAATGTTATTAGTCACATGTGCCGAATACAACAGGTGTAGTAGACCTTACAGTGAAATGCTGAATACAACAGGTGAAGACCTTACAGTGAAATGCTTACTTATGAGCCCCTAACCAACAATGCAGTTTAAAAAAAATATGGATAAGAATAAAAAATAAAAGTAACAAGTAATTGAAGAGCAGCAGTAAAATAACAACAGCGAGACTATAAACAGGGGGCATCAGTACAGAGTCAGTGTGCGGGGGCACCGGTTAGTTGAGGTAATATGTACATGTAGGTAGAGTTATGAAAGTGACAATGCATAGAGGATAACAACAGACAGTAGCAGCAGTGTAAAAGAGGGGGGGCAATGCAAATAGTCTGGGTAGTCATTTGATTAGATGTTCTGGAGTCCTATGGCTTGGGGGTAGAAGCTGCCTCTTGGACCTAGACTTGGCGCTCCAGTACTGCTTGCCGTGCGGTAGCAGAGAGAACAGTCTATGACTAGGGTGGCTGGAGTCTGACCATTTTTAGGGCCTTCCTCTGACAAAGCCTGGGATAGAGGTCCCGGATGGCAGGAAGCTTGGCCCCAGTGATGTACTGGGCCGTACACACTACCCTCTGAAGTGCCTTGCGGTCGGAGGCCGAGCAGTTGCCATACAAGGCAGTGATGCAACCCGTCAGGATGCTCTCGATGGTGCAGCTGTAGAACCTTTTGAGGATCTGAGGACCCATGCCAAATCTTTTCAGTCTCCTGAGGGGGAAAAGGTGTTGTCGTGCCCTCTTCATGACTGTCTTGGTGTCCTTGGACCATGTTAGTTTGTTGGTGATGTGGACACCAAGGAACTTGAAGGTCTCAACCTGCTCCACTACAGCCCCGTTGATGAGAATGGGGACGTGCTCGGTCCTCTTTTTCCTGTAGTCCACAATCATCTCCTTTGTTTTGATCACGTTGAGGGAGAGGTTGTAGTCTTGGCACCACACGACCAGGTCTCTGACCTCCTCCCTATAGGCATCATTGTCGGTGATCAGGTCTACCACTGTACCCCCCAAATGCGCGCCCTCCAATTTCACTGGATGTTGTCGACAGGTGTTCTGCTGGCCCTAAGACGTTCAGAACACGGTTATCTTCCTCAGGAAGAACCATTGTTTAACAGAACACGGTTATCTTCCTCAGGAAGAACCATTGTTTAACAGAACACGGTTATCTTCCTCAGGAAGAACCATTGTTTAACAGAACACGGTTATCTTCCTCAGGAAGAACCATTGTTTAACAGAACACGGTTATCTTCCTCAGGAAGAACCATTGTTTAACAGAACACGGTTATCTTCCTCAGGAAGAACCATTGTTTAACAGAACACGGTTATCTTCCTCAGGAAGAACCATTGTTTAACAGAACACGGTTATCTTCCTCAGGAAGAACCATTGTTTAACAGAACACGGTTATCTTCCTCAGGAAGAACCATTGTTTAACAGAACACGGTTATCTTCCTCAGGAAGAACCATTGTTTAACAGAACACGGTTATCTTCCTCAGGAAGAACCATTGTTTAACAGAACACGGTTATCTTCCTCAGGAAGAACCATTGTTTAACAGAACTGGTTCTTTTTCTCAGGAAGCACAGTGGATCTGGGCCGATTCCGGCTGAGAGTCGGGGCACTCGGCTCAGAGTCGGGGCACTCGGCTGAGAGTCGGGGCACTCGGCTGAGAGTCGGGGCACTCGGCTGAGAGTCAGGGCACTCGGCTGAGAGTCGGGGCACTCGGCTGAGAGTCGGGGCACTCGGCAGAGAGTCGGGGCACTCGGCTGAGAGTCAGGGCACTCGGCTCAGAGTCGGGGCACTCGGCTGAGAGTCGGGGCACTCGGCTGAGAGTCGGGGCACTCGGCTCAGAGTCGGGGCACTCGGCTGAGAGTCGGGGCACTCGGCTGAGAGTCGGGGCACTCGGCTGAGAGTCGGGGCACTCGGCTGAGAGTCGGGGCACTCGGCTGAGAGTCGGGGCACTCGGCAGAGAGTCGGGGCACTCGGCTGAGAGTCGGGGCACTCGGCTGAGAGTCGGGGGACTCGGCTGAGAGTCGGGGCACTCGGCTGAGAGTCGGGGCACTCGGCTGAGAGTCGGGGCACTCGGCTTAGAGTCGGGGCACTCGGCTGAGAGTCGGGGCACTCGGCTGAGAGTCGGGGCACTCGGCTGAGAGTCGGGGCACTCGGCTGAGAGTCAGACTCGGTCGACGTCATGTGGTCTGAGTCTGGGCCGCCTTTAGCAGTATTACTATTGGCTAGGATGTGGAGATTGAGCTTGGGCAGATTCCGGTGAGAGTTATCTGGCCCAAATATATTTATTGGGGCTCAGGACGATTCCGATGAGAGTTATCTGGCCCAAATGTATTAATTGGGGCTCATGACGATACCGGTGAGAGTTATCTGGCCCAAATATATTTATTGGGGCTCAGGACGATTCCGATGAGAGTTATCTGGCACAAATATATTTATTGGGGCTCAGGACGATTCCGATTAGAGTTATCTGGCCCAAATATATTTATTGGGGCTCAGGACGATTCCGGTGAGAGTTATCTGGCCGAAATATATTACTTGGAGCTCAGGACGATTCCGGTGAGAGTTATCTGGCCCAAATATATTACTTGGAGCTCGGGCCTATTGGGGCCACTCTCTGGCAGATGATTACATGGGCTACTTTAAAAATTAACATTTCATTATTTCATTATTTTGCCATTTTTTCTTCATTGTTTCTGTGAACAAAAAATACAATTAGCATTTAAATGTAATTCTTTAAGAGTCATGTGTAGTATTTTAGTATTTTGATACTTTGTGCAAGACAGTTGATACGCATTAAAAACTTTGTGGATGGCGCCTCCAGAGTGGTGTAGCGGTCTAAGACGCTGCATCACAACGCAAACTGCGTTGCTACAGATGCTGGTTCGAAACCCGTGCCGGCCGCGACCGGGAGACCTATGAGATGATGAACAATTGACCCAGGGTCATCCGAATTAGGGGAGGTATTGGCTGTCCGGGTTGTCCTTGTCCCATCGTAGTGACTCCTGTGGCGGGCCAGGCGCATGCACTCTCACATGGTATAATTTGTATGTATAAAATGTGTCATATTTAAAATGACTAAATCGGATAATTGTGTATAC
The DNA here is from genome assembly GCF_036934945.1 of Oncorhynchus masou masou. Classification (NCBI taxonomy): domain Eukaryota; kingdom Metazoa; phylum Chordata; class Actinopteri; order Salmoniformes; family Salmonidae; genus Oncorhynchus; species Oncorhynchus masou. The sequence continues at coordinate 74,533,066 of NC_088226.1, forward strand.
ATTTATTTAAATTTGTATCGGGCCGCTTCTGGGGGGATTCTGGTAAGATGCCGGCAATGTCGACTGAAACGGCCCGATTCTGGGCAGTCATTCATTTTGATTCTGGGCCGTCATTCATTTTGATTCTGGGCAGTCATTCATTTTGATTCTGGGCAGTCATTCATTTTGATTCTGGGCTGTCATTCATTTTGATTCTGGGCAGTCATTCATTTTGATTCTGGGCAGTCATTCATTTTGATTCTGGGCAGTCATTCATTTTGATTCTGGGCCGTCATTCATTTTGATTCTGGGCAGTCATTCATTATGATTCTGGGCAGTCATTCATTTTGATTCCGGGCAGTCATTCATTTTAATTCCGGGCAGTCATTCATTTTGATTCCGGGCAGTCATTCATTTTGATTCTGGGCAGTCATTCATTTTGATTCCGGGCAGTCATTCATTTTGATTCTGGGCAGTCATTCATTTTGATTCCGGGCAGTCATTCATTTTGATTCTGGGCAGTCATTCATTTTGATTCTGGGCAGTCATTCATTTTGATTCTGGGCAGTCATTCATTTTGATTCTGGGCAGTCATTCATTTTAATTCCGGGCAGTCATTCATTTTGATTCCGGGCAGTCATTCATTTTGATTCTGGGCAGTCATTCATTTTGATTCCGGGCAGTCATTCATTTTGATTCTGGGCAGTCATTCATTTTGATTCTGGGCAGTCATTCATTTTGATTCTGGGCAGTCATTCATTTTGATTCTGGGCAGTCATTCATTTTGATTCTGGGCAGTCATTCATTTTGATTCTGGGCCGTCATTCATTTTGATTCTGGGCAGTCATTCATTTTGATTCTGGGCAGTCATTCATTTTGATTCTGGGCCGTCATTCATTTTGATTCTGGGCCGTCATTCATTTTGATTCTGGGCCGTCATTCATTTTGATTCTGGGCCGTCATTCATTTTGATTCTGGGCAGTCATTCATTTTGATTCTGGGCAGTCATTCATTTTGATTCTGGGCAGTCATTCATTTTGATTCTGGGCAGTCATTCATTTTGATTCTGGGCAGTCATTCATTTTGATTCTGGGCAGTCATTCATTTTGATTCTGGGCAGTCATTCATTTTGATTCTGGGCAGTCATTCATTTTGATTCTGGGCAGTCATTCATTTTGATTCTGGGCCGATTCAATCAGTTCTGGGTTGTTTAACAGAACATGGTTATCTTTCTCATTGCTAGCATCCTGTCTCCCCCTTCCTTCTCCTTCTCCATTCCCTCTCATAAACATCCTGTCTCCCCCTTCCTTCTCCTTCTCCATTCCCTCTCATAAACATCCTGCCCCCCTTCCTTCTCCTTCTGCATTCCCTCTCATAAACATCCTGCCCCCCCTTCCTTCTCCTTCTCCATTCCCTCTCATAAACATCCTGCCCCCTTCCTTCTCCTTCTCCATTCCCTCTCATAAACATCCTGCCCCCCTTCCTTCTCCTTCTCCATTCCCTCTCATAAACATCCTGCCCCCTTCCTTCTCCTTCTCCATTCCCTCTCATAAACATCCTGCCCCCCCCCTTCCTTCTCCTTCTCCATTCCCTCTCATAAACATCCTGCCCCCTTCCCTCTCCTTCTCCATTCCCTCTCATAAACATCCTGCCTCCCCCTTCCTTCTCCTTCTCCATTCCCTCTCATAAACATCCTGCCCCCCCTTCCTTCTCCTTCTCCATTCCCTCTCATAAACATCCTGCCCCCCCTTCCTTCTCCTTCTCCATTCCCTCTCATAAACATCCTGCCCCCCCTTCCTTCTCCTTCTCCATTCCCTCTCATAAACATCCTGCCTCCCCCTTCCTTCTCCTTCTCCATTCCCTCTCATAAACATCCTGCCCCCCTTCCCTCTCCTTCTCCATTCCCTCTCATAAACATCCTGCCCCCCCCCTTCCTTCTCCTTCTCCATTCCCTCTCATAAACATCCTGCCCCCCCCTTCCTTCTCCTTCTCCATTCCCTCTCATAAACATCCTGCCCCCCCCCTTCCTTCTCCTTCTCCATTCCCTCTCATAAACATCCTGCCTCCCCCTTCCTTCTCCTTCTCCATTCCCTCTCATAAACATCCTGCCCCCCTTCCCTCTCCTTCTCCATTCCCTCTCATAAACATCCTGCCCCCCCTTCCTTCTTCTTCTCCATTCCCTCTCATAAACATCCTGCCCCCCCTTCCTTCTCCTTCTCCATTCCCTCTCATAAACATCCTGTCTCCCCCTTCCTTCTCCTTCTCCATTCCCTCTCATAAACATCCTGCCCCCCCTTCCTTCTCCTTCTCCATTCCCTCTCATAAACATCCTGCCTCCCCCTTCCTTCTCCTTCTCCATTCCCTCTCATAAACATCCTGCCCCCCTTCCTTCTCCTTCTCCATTCCCTCTCATAAACATCCTGCCTCCCCCTTCCTTCTCCTTCTCCATTCCCTCTCATAAACATCCTGCCCCCCCCTTCCTTCTCCTTCTCCATTCCCTCTCATAAACATCCTGCCCCCCCCCTTCCTTCTCCTTCTCCATTCCCTCTCATAAACATCCTGCCTCCCCCTTCCTTCTCCTTCTCCATTCCCTCTCATAAACATCCTGCCCCCTTCCTTCTCCTTCTCCATTCCCTCTCATAAACATCCTGCCCCCCCTTCCTTCTCCTTCTCCATTCCCTCTCATAAACATCCTGCCCCCCCTTCCTTCTCCTTCTGCATTCCCTCTCATAAACATCCTGCCCCACTTCACTCTCCTTCTCCATTCCCTCTCATAAACATCCTGCCCCCCCCTTCCTTCTCCTTCTCCATTCCCTCTCATAAACATCCTGCCCCTTCCTTCTCCTTCTCCATTCCCTCTCATAAACATCCTGCCCCCCTTCCTTCTCCTTCTCCATTCCCTCTCATAAACATCCTGCCCCCCTTCCTTCTCCTTCTCCATTCCCTCTCATAAACATCCTGCCCCCTTCCTTCTCCTTCTCCATTCCCTCTCATAAACATCCTGCCCCCCCTTCCTTCTCCTTCTCCATTCCCTCTCATAAACATCCTGCCCCCCCTTCCTTCTCCTTCTCCATTCCCTCTCATAAACATCCTGCCCCCTTCCTTCTCCTTCTCCATTCCCTCTCATAAACATCCTGCCCCCTTCCTTCTCCTTCTCCATTCCCTCTCATAAACATCCTGCCCCCCTTCCTTCTCCTTCTCCATTCCCTCTCATAAACATCCTGTCTCCCCCTTCCTTCTCCTTCTCCATTCCCTCTCATAAACATCCTGCCCCCCCTTCCTTCTCCTTCTCCATTCCCTCTCATAAACATCCTGTCCCCCCCCTTCCCTCTCCTTCTCCATTCCCTCTCATAAACATCCTGCCCCCCCTTCCTTCTCCTTCTCCATTCCCTCTCATAAACATCCTGCCCCCCCTTCCTTCTCCTTCTCCATTCCCTCTCATAAACATCCTGTCCCCCCCCTTCCTTCTCCTTCTGCATTCCCTCTCATAAACATCCTGCCCCCCCCCCTTTCTTCTCCTTCTCCATTCCCTCTCATAAACATCCTGCCCCCCCTTCCTTCTCCTTCTCCATTCCCTCTCATAAACATCCTGCCCCCTTCCTTCTCCTTCTCCATTCCCTCTCATAAACATCCTGCCCCCTTCCTTCTCCTTCTCCATTCCCTCTCATAAACATCCTGCCCCCCCTTCCTTCTCCTTCTCCATTCCCTCTCATAAACATCCTGCCCCCCCTTCCTTCTCCTTCTCCATTCCCTCTCATAAACATCCTGCCCCCCTTCCTTCTCCTTCTCCATTCCCTCTCATAAACATCCTGCCCCCTTCCTTCTCCTTCTCCATTCCCTCTCATAAACATCCTGCCCCCCGTCCTTCTCCTTCTCCATTCCCTCTCATAAACATCCTGCCCCCTTCCTTCTCCTTCTCCATTCCCTCTCATAAACATCCTGCCCCCCCTTCCTTCTCCTTCTCCATTCCCTCTCATAAACATCCTGTCCCCCCCCCTTCCTTCTCCTTCTGCATTCCCTCTCATAAACATCCTGCCCCCCCCCTTTCTTCTCCTTCTCCATTCCCTCTCATAAACATCCTGCCCCCCCCCTTCCTTCTCCTTCTCCATTCCCTCTCATAAACATCCTGCCCCCCCTTCCTTCTCCTTCTCCATTCCCTCTCATAAACATCCTGCCCCCCTTCCTTCTCCTTCTCCATTCCCTCTCATAAACATCCTGCCCCCTTCCTTCTCCTTCTCCATTCCCTCTCATAAACATCCTGCCCCCTTCCTTCTCCTTCTCCATTCCCTCTCATAAACATCCTGTCTCCCCCTTCCTTCTCCTTCTCCATTCCCTCTCATAAACATCCTGCCCCCCCTTCCTTCTCCTTCTCCATTCCCTCTCATAAACATCCTGTCCCCCCCCTTCCCTCTCCTTCTCCATTCCCTCTCATAAACATCCTGCCCCCCCTTCCTTCTCCTTCTCCATTCCCTCTCATAAACATCCTGCCCCCCCTTCCTTCTCCTTCTCCATTCCCTCTCATAAACATCCTGTCCCCCCCCTTCCTTCTCCTTCTGCATTCCCTCTCATAAACATCCTGCCCCCCCCCCTTTCTTCTCCTTCTCCATTCCCTCTCATAAACATCCTGCCCCCCCCTTCCTTCTCCTTCTCCATTCCCTCTCATAAACATCCTGCCCCCTTCCTTCTCCTTCTCCATTCCCTCTCATAAACATCCTGCCCCCTTCCTTCTCCTTCTCCATTCCCTCTCATAAACATCCTGCCCCCCCTTCCTTCTCCTTCTCCATTCCCTCTCATAAACATCCTGCCCCCCCTTCCTTCTCCTTCTCCATTCCCTCTCATAAACATCCTGCCCCCTTCCTTCTCCTTCTCCATTCCCTCTCATAAACATCCTGCCCCCCTTCCTTCTCCTTCTCCATTCCCTCTCATAAACATCCTGCCCCCTTCCTTCTCCTTCTCCATTCCCTCTCATAAACATCCTGCCCCCTTCCTTCTCCTTCTCCATTCCCTCTCATAAACATCCTGCCCCCCCTTCCTTCTCCTTCTCCATTCCCTCTCATAAACATCCTGTCCCCCCCCTTCCTTCTCCTTCTGCATTCCCTCTCATAAACATCCTGCCCCCCCCCCTTTCTTCTCCTTCTCCATTCCCTCTCATAAACATACTGCCCCCTTCCCTCTCCTTCTCCATTCCCTCTCATAAACATCCTGCCCCCCCTTCCTTCTCCTTCTCCATTCCCTCTCATAAACATCCTGCCCCTTCCTTCTCCTTCTCCATTCCCTCTCATAAACATCCTGCCCCCTTCCCTCTCCTTCTCCATTCCCTCTCATAAACATCCTGCCCCCTTCCCTCTCCTTCTCCATTCCCTCTCATAAACATCCTGCCCCCCTTCCTTCTCCTTCTCCATTCCCTCTCATAAACATCCTGCCCCTTCCCTCTCCTTCTCCATTCCCTCTCATAAACATCCTGCCCCCCCTTCCTTCTCCTTCTCCATTCCCTCTCATAAACATCCTGCCCCCCTTCCCTCTCCTTCTCCATTCCCTCTCATAAACATCCTGCCCCCCCCTTCCTTCTCCTTCTCCATTCCCTCTCATAAACATCCTGCCCCCCCCTTCCTTCTCCTTCTCCATTCCCTCTCATAAACATCCTGCCCCCCTTCCTTCTCCTTCTCCATTCCCTCTCATAAACATCCTGCCCCCCTTCCTTCTCCTTCTCCATTCCCTCTCATAAACATCCTGCCCCCCCTTCCTTCTCCTTCTGCATTCCCTCTCATAAACATCCTGCCCCCCCTTCCTTCTCCTTCTCCATTCCCTCTCATAAACATCCTGCCCCCTTCCTTCTCCTTCTCCATTCCCTCTCATAAACATCCTGCCCCCCCTTCCTTCTCCTTCTCCATTCCCTCTCATAAACATCCTGCCCCCCCCCTTCCCTCTCCTTCTCCATTCCCTCTCATAAACATCCTGCCCCCCCTTCCTTCTCCTTCTCCATTCCCTCTCATAAACATCCTCCCCCTTCCTTCTCCTTCTCCATTCCCTCTCATAAACATCCTCCCCCTTCCTTCTCCTTCTCCATTCCCTCTCATAAACATCCTGCCCCCCTTCTCCTTCTCCATTCCCTCTCATAAACATCCTGCCCCCCCTTCCCTCTCCTTCTCCATTCCCTCTCATAAACATCCTGCCCCCTTCCCTCTCCTTCTCCATTCCCTCTCATAAACATCCTGCCCCCCCTTCCTTCTCCTTCTCCATTCCCTCTCATAAACATCCTGCCCCCCCCTTCCTTCTCCTTCTCCATTCCCTCTCATAAACATCCTGCCCCCCCTTCCTTCTCCTTCTCCATTCCCTCTCATAAACATCCTGCCCCCCTTCCTTCTCCTTCTCCATTCCCTCTCATAAACATCCTGCCCCCCCTTCCCTCTCCTTCTCCATTCCCTCTCATAAACATCCTGCCCCCCCTTTCTTCTCCTTCTCCATTCCCTCTCATAAACATCCTGCCCCCCCTTCCCTCTCCTTCTCCATTCCCTCTCATAAACATCCTGCCCCCCCTTCCTTCTCCTTCTCCATTCCCTCTCATAAACATCCTGCCCCCCCTTCCTTCTCCTTCTCCATTCCCTCTCATAAACATCCTGCCCCCCCTTCCTTCTCCTTCTCCATTCCCTCTCATAAACATCCTGCCCCCCCTTCCTTCTCCTTCTGCATTCCCTCTCATAAACATCCTGCCCCCCCTTCCTTCTCCTTCTCCATTCCCTCTCATAAACATCCTGCCCCCCCTTCCTTCTCCTTCTCCATTCCCTCTCATAAACATCCTGCCCCCCCTTCCTTCTCCTTCTCCATTCCCTCTCATAAACATCCTGCCCCCCCTTCCTTCTCCTTCTCCATTCCCTCTCATAAACATCCTGCCCCCCCTTCCTTCTCCTTCTCCATTCCCTCTCATAAACATCCTGCCCCCCTTCCTTCTCCTTCTCCATTCCCTCTCATAAACATCCTGCCCCCTTCCTTCTCCTTCTCCATTCCCTCTCATAAACATCCTGTCTCCCCCTTCCTTCTTCTTCTCCATTCCCTCTCATAAACATCCTGCCCCCCTTCCTTCTCCTTCTCCATTCCCTCTCATAAACATCCTGCCCCCCCTTCCTTCTCCTTCTCCATTCCCTCTCATAAACATCCTGCCCCCTTCCTTCTCCTTCTCCATTCCCTCTCATAAACATCCTGCCCCCTTCCTTCTCCTTCTCCATTCCCTCTCATAAACATCCTGTCTCCCCCTTCCTTCTCCTTCTCCATTCCCTCTCATAAACATCCTGCCCCCTTCCTTCTCCTTCTCCATTCCCTCTCATAAACATCCTGTCTCCCCCTTCCTTCTCCTTCTCCATTCCCTCTCATAAACATCCTGTCTCCCCCTTCCTTCTCCTTCTCCATTCCCTCTCATAAACATCCTGCCCCCTTCCTTCTCCTTCTCCATTCCCTCTCATAAACATCCTGCCCCCCCTTCCTTCTCCTTCTCCATTCCCTCTCATAAACATCCTGCCCCCCTTCCTTCTCCTTCTCCATTCCCTCTCATAAACATCCTGCCCCCCCCTTCCTTCTCCTTCTCCATTCCCTCTCATAAACATCCTGCCCCCCTTCCCTCTCCTTCTCCATTCCCTCTCATAAACATCCTGCCCCCCCCTTCCTTCTCCTTCTCCATTCCCTCTCATAAACATCCTGCCCCCCTTCTCCTTCTCCATTCCCTCTCATAAACATCCCCGGTCCCCTTACCTCTACCCTGTCTACTCTATCCATGTGGAAGAGGAAGATTATGAAAATCATAATCATTCCAATATGTTAAAATACTTAGAATGAGTGAATAGGGTCACTGACAGTGTTTGATAATGGTCTCCCATCATGATTTTGGGATATCTATACATTTCAGTAATTTATTTACTTTTATATGTTGACTGCTAGCTATTTTTCTCTGTACATGGCGTCATTGAGCGAGCATGGCTATTAATGTCCCCTTTTATCGCTCCAGTGACATTTAGTTAGGAATTTGGGGCATTGGGAGAATGCATATGTACACGAGCTGCTGGGAGATGACAGAGACAGGATCATTTTCTCACCAGCTGCTAGTGAACAGAGCATAGACTCGTGAGTCCCTCCATTCCTCTGCGTGGAGCACGTAGACATCTTGGAGACGGTTAAAGTAGAGCGACTCGTTGGGAATCCCACATACCAGCCGAGCCTTCAGGAACGACGTCCACATGTTCTGCAAGAACCGCTTAGAACCGCCTTCATCCACCTGTAGAATGACATCACCACCATAATCAACATTATCATCATCACCATAATTCTCACCACGATCACCATCATCATTACCACCATCATCATTGCCAACATTATCCTCACCCTCATCATTATCACCATCAACTTCACCATCATCCTCAATACCATCAACCTCATCACCATCATCTTCACCATCATTCTCACCACGACCACCATCATCATCATCACCACCATCATCTTCACCATCATCCTCACCACCATCATCTTCATCATCCTCATTATGCAGCTGCATAATGATGACATCATCACCATCCTCCTCACCACCATCATCCTCATTATGCAGCTGCACAATGATGACATCATCAGAATAAACTTCCTTCATACACCTGCACAATGATGACATCATTGGAACTAAGACACTGAAAAAGAACCAAGCCAAACAAAGGTCTTCATTGTCAACGCTTTTCCACAACTGTGACCCCTTTAATCAGACCAGTAACATACATGGAACCGAGATAGATGTCTCACAGTGGAAGTTGAGTCTTTGAAGGCCGACTGGTGTTCATCTGCACAGACGGTTCTGTCCCTGATTATCCAAACAATAACATACTGTAGATAGAATGTTAGTGGCCCTCAAGATTCACAGGTGGTATGGTTAGCTCTAGCCTACATTACAGCATATACAGTAACGCTAGAAGGGAGGGCCTTGTACTGCAGTAGAATAAACAGACAAGGTGCTGTTACAGCTGTTCTCGGGAATGACTGGAATCTGTGGGATACGAGGGGAGTGTTGGTGCAGATAGATCCAGACAGAACTGTGGTTCAGAACTTGATGAAAAACACTTTTAATCTATCCGGGAATCAGATCAGTAAAATCACTTTTAATCTATCCTGGAATCAGATCAGTAAAATCACTTTTAATCTATCCTTTTTTTATTTTATTTTACCAGGCAAGTCAGTTAAGAACACATTCTTATTTTCACTGACCGCCTGGGAACAGTTACCTGCCTGTTCAGGGGCAGAACGACAGATTTGTACCTTGTCAGCTCGGGGGTTTGAACTCGCAACCTTCTGGTTCCTAGTCCAACGCTCTAACCACTAGGCTACCCTGCCGCCCCTGGAATCAGATCAGTAAAAACACTTGTAATCTATCCGGGAGTCCGATCGGTTAGTGCTGTATAACCATCTCCTGTGGTAGATGTCATGCCCAACTATGCCAGCGTAAAACCAGGATATTTGCATCACAACACTGAAGTGTAAGAGGTCTCCAAATGTTCTAAATGGACAGGATCATTATATATACCACTTGGGTCCTGTTTCTTGTTACGTGTCTGATAATCTACCGTTTATATAGGAGTGGTTAAAACATGATAATAAAGGTCCTCTGAGTATATAAAAAAAAAGTTTGGCAAACCTCCACTGGTATGCCATCCAGCCCTGGAGTTTGGTAAACCTCCACTGGTATGCCATCCAGCCCTGGAGTTTGGTAAACCTCCACTGGTATGCCATCCAGCACTGGAGTTTGGTAAACCTCCACTGGTATGCCATCCAGCCCTGGAGTTTGGTAAACCTCCACTGGTATGCCATCCAGCACTGGAGTTTGGTAAACCTCCACTGGTATGCCATCCAGCACTGGAGTTTGGTAAACCTCCACTGGTATGCCATCCAGCACTGGAGTTTGGTAAACCTCCACTGGTATGCCATCCAGCACTGGAGTTTGGTAAACCTCCACTGGTATGCCATCCAGCACTGGAGTTTGGTAAACCTCCACTGGTATGCCATCCAGCACTGGAGTTTGGTAAACCTCCACTGGTATGCCATCCAGCACTGGAGTTTGGTAAACCTCCACTGGTATGCCATCCAGCACTGGAGTTTGGTAAACCTCCACTGGTATGCCATCCAGCCCTGGAGTTTGGTAAACCTCCACTGGTATGCCATCCAGCCCTGGAGTTTGGTAAACCTCCACTGGTATGCCATCCAGCCCTGGAGTTTGGTAAACCTCCACTGGTATGCCATCCAGCCCTGGAGTTTGGTAAACCTCCACTGGTATGCCATCCAGCCCTGGAGTTGTCCCAGCCTTAAAGGCTTTCATTGCATCAAGAAATTCCTTCTCTGTAATTTGGCCTTCACGTGAGTCTTTCTGAACAGATTTTAAAAAATCCATACAATTAGCTTCGGTTAGTGGAGATGGAGGAGACTGAAACGAGAATATATTCTTAAAGTACTTTATTTCCTCCTTCAAAACATCATTTGGTGAACCATGTGAGACTCCATCATTTGTAACTAGTTTTAATAAAAATGTTTAGCAGCATTTCTATATTGAAGATTGAAAAAGAATTTGGTGCATTTTTCCCCATATTCCATCCAGTTCGCTTTATTTTTATAATCTATTACACTGGATCTTTCTTGAATAAGTTCCTCCATTTCTTTTTGTTTTTCCTCTAACTTAGTATGTGACTCTATGGTACAGTTTTTATTGCTGTCTAACTGTACTGTTAGTCCTTCAATTCCCTTTGTTAATATGGACTCTTTTGATCTAAATTGCTTTTGTTTTATAGATGAGTACTGAATTGCAGGGCCTCTAAAGGCACATTTAAAAGTGTCCCATACAATAAGAGGATCTGCTGTACCTATGTTATGTCTGAAAAAGTCTGTTATAAATTCTTCTGTCCTAGTTAAAAACAATTTATCATCTAGTAGGCTTTGATTCAATTTCCAATATCCTCGCCCACGTGGAAATTCTGTAAGTCATATATATGCCAATTGTGTGATGATCCGACCGCATTCTGTCCCCTATCAACACTTTTTAAACTTTTGGTGCCAGAGAGTATGAGAAAGTAGTCAAGAGGACTAGCTTGATTAAGATGACTAACTTGATTAAGCCTCCGCCATGTATATCTCACTAGGTCAGGGTATTAAACCTCCTCCATGTATATCTCACTAGGTCAGGATATTAAGCCTCCGCCATGTATATCTCACTAGGTCAGGATATTAAACCTCCATGTATATCTCACTAGGTCAGGGTATTAAACCTCCTCCATGTATATCTCACTAGGTCAGGGTATTAAACCTCCTCCATGTATATCTCACTCGGTCAGGGTATTAAACCTCCATATATCCACTAATTCCAATATATTCATGACATTCATGATTTCCTTAAGTGCCTGAGGGTAATAGTTTGTAGTGTGATTTCCTTTCCGGTCCATATAGGTATTTAAGACCGTATTAAAATCTCCCCCTCTCTGAATGTCTGAGTGTGACCCCCCTCCCCATGGGTTACTGCAGCTAGTGTTGCCAGCACTGCCACTGCCGGACCAACCCTGCCAAGCAGGCTCAGAATCTTGAGTGGGCAGTGCTGCCTTCAGGTTCTTGGTCACCTCCCTGACCAAGGCCCTTCTCATCAGATTGCTCAGTTTGGTTCTTTAAAATGTATTCCATTTAAGATGGAGGCCACTGTGTTCTTGGGGACCATCAATGCTGTAGAAATGTTTTAGTACCCTTCCCCAGATCTGTGCCTGGAAACAATCCTGTCTCGGAGCTATGCGGACAAGTCCTTTGACCTCAAGGCTTGGTTTTTGCTCTGACATGCACTGCCAATGGTGGGACCTTATATAGACAGTTGTGTGCCTTTCCAAATCATGTCCAATCAATTGCATTTACCACAGGTGGACTCCAATCAAGTTGTAGAAACATCAAGGATGATCAATGGAAACAGGATGCACCTGAGCTCAATTTTGAGTCTTTATTTATTTTTATTATTATTTTACCTTTATTTTACTAGGCAAGTCAGTTAAGAACAAATTCTTATTTTCAATGACGGCCTAGGAACAGTGGGTTAACTGCCTGTTCAGGGGCAGAACGACAGATTTGTACCTTGTCAGCTCAGGGATTCGAACTTGCAACCTTTCGGTTATGATTCCAATGCTCTAACCACTAGGCTACCCTGCCGCCCCTCATAGCGAAGGGTCTGAATACTTATGTAAATAAGGTATTTCTGTTCCTTATTTTTAATAAATGTGTAAAACATTCCAAAAACCTGTTTTTGCTATGTCAATATGGGGAATTGTCTGTAGGTTGCTGAGGATTTGTATTTACTTAATCAATTTTAGAATAAGGCTGTAACGTAACAAAATGTGGAAATATTCAAGGGGTCTGAACACTTTCCGAAGGCACTGTACATAGACACATTGGCATTACTGAAAGCCAGCGGCATGTCGTTAGTAAAGATTGAATGAAGTAAGGGGCCTAGACAGCTGCCCTGGGGAATTCCTGATTCTACCTGGATTCTGTTGGAGAGGCTTCCATTAAAGAACACCCTCTGTGTTCTGTTAGGCAGGTAACTCTTTATCTACAATATAGCAGGGGGTGTAAAGCCATAACACAAACGTTTTTCCAGCAACAGACTATGATCGATAATGTCAAAAGCCGCACTGATGTTTAACAAATCAGTCCCCACAATCTTTTTTTTATCACTTTCTCTCAGCCAATGATCAGTCATTTGTGTAAGTGCTGTGTTTGTTGAATGTACTTCCTTATAATCGTGCTGGAATTCTGTTGTCAATTTGTTTACTGTAAAATAGCATTGTACAGTGCCTTGCGAAAGTATTCGGCCCCCTTGAACTTTGCGACCTTTTGCCACATTTCAGGCTTCAAACATAAAGATATAAAAATGTATTTTTTTGTGAAGAATCAACAACAAGTGGAACACAATCATGAAGTGGAACGACATTTATTGGATATTTCTAACTTTTTTAACAAATCAAAAACTGAAAAATTGGGCGTGCAAAATTATTCAGCCCCCTTAAGTTAATACTTTGTAGCGCCACCTTTTGCTGCGATTATAGCTGTAAGTCGCTTAGGGTATGTCTCTATCAGTTTTGCACATCGAGAGACTGAAATTTTTTCCCATTCCTCCTTGCAAAACAGCTCGAGCTCAGTGAGGTTGGATGGAGAGCATTGTTGAACAGCAGTTTTCAGTTCTTTACACAGATTCTCGATTGGATTCAGGTCTGGACTTTGACTTGGCCATTCTAACACCTGGATATGTTTATTTTTGAACCATTCCATTGTAGATTTTGCTTTATGTTTTGGATCATTGTCTTGTTGGAAGACAAATCTCCGTCCCAGTCTCAGGTCTTTTGCAGACTCCATCAGGTTTTCTTCCAGAATGGTCCTGTATTTGGCTCCATCCATCTTCCCATCAATTTTAACCATCTTCCCTGTCCCTGCTGAAGAAAAGCAGGCCCAAACCATGATGCTGCCACCACCATGTTTGACAGTGGAGATGGTGTGTTCAGGGTGATGAGCTGTGTTGCTTTTACGCCAAACATAACATTTTGCATCGTTGCCAAAAAGTTCAATTTTGGTTTCATCTGAGCAGAGCACCTTCTTCCACATGTTTGGTGGGTCTCCCAGGTGGCTTGTGGCAAACTTTAAACAACACTTTTTATGGATATCTTTAAGAAATGGCTTTCTTTCTAACAAATCAGTCCCCACAATCTTTATTTTTATCACTTTCTCTCAGCCAATGATCAGTCATTTGTGTAAGTGCTGTGTTTGTTGAATGTACTTCCTTATAATCGTGCTGGAATTCTGTTGTCAATTTGTTTACAGTAAAATAGCATTGTATATGGTCAAACACCATTTTTTCCAGAAGTTTACTAAGGGTTGGTAACAGGCTGATTGGTCGACTATTTGAGCCAGTAACGGGGGGTTTTACTATTCTTAGGTAGCGGAATGACTTTTGCTTCCCTCCAGGCCTGAGGGCCACACACTCTCTCGTAGGCTTATATTGAAAATATGGCAGATAGGAGTGACAATATCATCCGCTATTATCCTCAGTAATTTTCTATCCAACATTTGAAGGGCTGTCCACATACTTTTGTATATATCTAGTGTACCATAGGTACGGTCTCATTTTGTCATGACTAGTGGAGGCATTAACCCAGGATAGTAGGTAGGTCATACATGAACTGGGTCTCAACTGGGTCTCAACTGGGTCTCAACTGGGTCTGAACTGGGTCTGAACTGGGTCTGAACTGGGTCTCAACTGGGTCTGAACTGGGTCTGAACTGGGTCTGAACTGGGTCTGAACTGGGTCTGAACTGGGTCTGAACTGGGTCTGAACTGGGTCTCAACTGGGTCTGAACTGGGTCTGAACTGGGTCTGAACTGCGTCTGAACTGGGTCTGAACTGGGTCTGAACTGGGTCTCAACTGGGTCTGAACTGGGTCTGAACTGGGTCTGAACTGGGTCTGAACTGGGTCTGAACTGCGTCTGAACTGGGTCTCAACTGGGTCTGAACTGGGTCTGAACTGGGTCTGAACTGGGTCTGAACTGCGTCTGAACTGGGTCTCAACTGGGTCTCAACTGGGTCTGAACTGGGTCTGAACTGGGTCTGAACTGGGTCTGAACTGGGTCTGACTGGGTCTGAACTGCGTCTGAACTGGGTCTGAACTGGGTCTGAACTGGGTCTGAACTGCGTCTGAACTGGGTCTGAACTGGGTCTGAACTGGGTCTGACTGGGTCTGAACTGGGTCTGAACTGGGTCTGAACTGCGTCTGAACTGCGTCTGAACTGGGTCTGAACTGGGTCTGAACTGGGTCTGAACTGTGTCTGAACTGGGTCTGAACTGGGTCTGAACTGGGTCTGAACTGCGTCTGAACTGGGTCTGAACTGGGTCTGAACTGGGTCTGACTGGGTCTGAACTGGGTCTGAACTGTGTCTGAACTGGGTCTGAACTGCGTCTGAACTGCGTCTGAACTGGGTCTGAACTGGGTCTGAACTGGGTCTGAACTGCGTCTGAACTGGGTCTGAACTGGGTCTGAACTGGGTCTGAACTGGGTCTGAACTGCGTCTGAACTGGGTCTGAACTGGGTCTCAACTGGGTCTGACTGGGTCTGAACTGGGTCTGAACTGGGTCAGAACTGGGTCTGAACTGGGTCTGAACTGGGTCTGAACTGGGTCTGAACTGGGTCAGAACTGAATGGAAAAAACTGCTAATATACATCTAATCCCACGATCAGGAGCTACAGATAGATCTGGGATCCGAGGTGTTAAAGGTTGAACCCACTGGGTTTAACGTCAGTTCAACGTCTAGTTTTGATTTACATTTGTGAATTCAATGTGAAATCAACAACAACAAAAATTCACATCCAATCGGTTTCCACATTGATTCAGCATCATCCCATTGAATTTTTTGGGTTGAAATGAAACAATGAAACAACAGACCAGTCTAGATCAGCAACCACTGAACTGCATCTGAGCTGGATGGAAAACACTTAACCTGGTCTCTTATGGTCGGTGTCACGTTATAGGAGACGGAAGTCTCAAGTTCTCATAACCTGTCAGTATCAATGACCCTGGTAACATTTTCCATCTCCTCTCCTTCCCCGTTTCAGAGACACTGGCCAAACGCGGTAATAATAGATGTCCTACCGTTTACGAGTCACATGCTACCTAAAAGGTAGAAACAAAAAGACATACTATAGACGGATGGAGAAAAATATCAAACTGAAAACAATATGGGCGTCGTTCTCAGACTAACTCAACTCAGTGAGTTCACCGGTTAAACTTCCTTCCTGCTGACACTTGGTTTTTATCTAATACAACAGGAAACATTACGCACCATGAGAAAACCATTGTTAGCCTTCTGACATCAATGTGAAACATCAAGTAGTCACTAGCAGTGTGTCCTCAATATTTGGGTCCCACTTGAAATGGCATGCAGGCTATGAAGGCTTCATAAAGCCTTTATAAACATGTTACAAATCAGCTATTACTGTATGGCATGCTCTATAAAGGGTTCATAAAGCCGTTCTAAACATGTTACAAATCAGCTATTACTGTATGACATGCTCTATAAAGGGTTCATAAAGCCTTTATAAACATGTTACAAATCAGCTATTACTGTATGGCATGCTCTATAAAGGGTTCATAGAGCCTTTATAAACATGTTACAAATCAGCTATTATTGTATGGCATGCTCTATAAAGGGTTCATAAAGCCTTTATAAACATGTTACAATTCAGCTATTACTGTATGGCATGCTCTATAAAGGGTTCATAAAGCCTTTATAAACATGTTACAAATCAGCTATTACTGTATGGCATGCTCTATAAAGGGTTCATAAAGCCTTTATAAACATGTTACAAATCAGCTATTACTGTATGGCATGCTCTATAAAGGGTTCATAAAGCCTTTATAAACATGTTACAAATCAGCTATTACTGTATGACATGCTCTATAAAGGGTTCATAAAGCCTTCATAAACATGTTACAAATCAGCTATTACTGTATGGCATGCTCTATAAAGGGTTCATAAAGCCTTTATAAACATGTTACAAATCAGCTATTATTGTATGGCATGCTCTATAAAGAGTTCATAAAGCCTTTATAAACATGTTACAAATCAGCTATTACTGTATGGCATGCTCTATAAAGGCTCCATAAATGTTGCATAACTGTGTGATATAGATATACCAATGTCAAAAGTGACATAAACAACTATGTAAAAAATGACAAAAACCTGTGCTTTATAAAGGGTGGCATAAGCAATGTTTAATAAAGGCCTTGTAAATTATATTAAATTGAGGGTTCACAAAGCATTCATAACCCTGTCATGCATCTTGGTAGAGCATTTCAACACCAGGATAGTGGGTTCAATTCCCGGGACCACTCATACGTACAAATGTATTCCGTGACTGTAGGTCGCTTTGGCTCAAAGTATGTGCTTAATTGGTTTCTGTAAATTGTATATATTATATTACTGTAAAAAAAATAATCTAGGATGGTCCAGTTTCTTTCCCTCTTTGCATTGTCAATATTGGACCTGACCTCAACTTTACCCAGCATGCTGTGCTGCAGGACTCTACAGTGGTCATGCACAACAAAAAAACGTTGTCATTTTAAAATCAGTTTGAATTGTTTTGCCATGTAAATAGCCCTTTTCAGTAGAGCTCAAAGCATGCCATTCCATGAGCGCAGCATTTATTTTTCAACACGAGGCTACTGTTTTCATATCTCATACAGCACAGCCCTGCTGACGACATGAAAGGCAAGCTTTGCCTTCAGGTTTTCAATTTCTTCTGTCAATAAAATAACTTAATGAACAAAGAACGGTATTTGAGTCTGGAACAGCATTGTTTTCTTCCAACTATCTTGACCTTCTAAGGCATGTCTCAATCTAACAGACTGTCTCAATCTAAAGGACTGTCTCTATCCAAACATATAAGAGACTGTCTCAATCTAAAGGACTGTCTCTATCCCACTATCTAACAGACTGTCTCTATCTAACAGACTGTCTCTATCCCACTATCTAACAGACTGTCTCTATCCCACTATCTAACAGACTGTCTCTATCTAACAGACTGTCTCTATCCCATCATCTAACAGACTGTCTCTATCTAACAGACTCTCTCTATCTAACAGACTGTCTCTATCTAACAGACTGTCTCTATCTAACAGACTGTCTCTATCCCATCATCTAACAGACTGTCTCTATCTAACAGACTGTCTCTATCCCACTATCTAACAGACTGTCTCTATCTAACAGACTGTCTCTATCCCATCATCTAACAGACTGTCTCTATCTAACAGACTGTCTCTATCTAACAGACTGTCTCTATCTAACAGACTGTCTCTATCCCATCATCTAACAGACTGTCTCTATCTCATCATCTAACAGACTGTCTCTATCTAACAGACTGTCTCTATCCCATCATCTAACAGACTGTCTCTATCTAACAGACTGTCTCAATCTAACAGACTGTCTCAATCTAACAGACTGTCTCAATCTAACGGACTGTCTCTATCCAACCATATAAGAGACTGACTCAATCTAAAGGACTGTCTCTATCCCACTATCTAACAGACTGTCTCTATCTAACAGACTGTCTCTATCTAACAGACTGTCTCTATCTAACAGACTGTCTCTATCTAACAGACTGTCTCTATCCCATTATCTAACAGACTGTCTCTATCTAACAGACTGTCTCTATCCCACTATCTAACAGACTGTCTCTATCTAACAGACTGTCTCTATCCAACTATCTAACAGACTGTCTCTATCTAACAGACTGTCTCTATCCCATTATCTAACAGACTGTCTCTATCTAACAGACTGTCTCTATCCCACTATCTAACAGACTGTCTCTATCTAACAGACTGTCTCTATCCCACTATCTAACAGACTGTCTCTATCTAACAGACTGTCTCTATCTAACGGACTGTCTCTATCTAACAGACTGTCTCTATCTAACAGACTGTCTCTATCTAACAGACTGTCTCTATCCCACTATCTAACAGACTGTCTCTATCTAACAGACTGTCTCTATCTAACAGACTGTCTCTATCCCACTATCTAACAGACTGTCTCTATCTAACAGACTGTCTCTATCTAACAGACTGTCTCTATCCCACCATCTAACAGACTGTCTCTATCTAACAGACTGTCTCTATCTAACAGACTGTCTCTATCTAACAGACTGTCTCTATCTAACGGACTGTCTCTATCTAACAGACTGTCTCTATCTAACAGACTGTCTCTATCTAACAGACTGTCTCTATCTAACAGACTGTCTCTATCCCACTATCTAACAGACTGTCTCTATCTAACAGACTGTCTCTATCCCACCATCTAACAGACTGTCTCTATCTAACAGACTGTCTCTATCTAACAGACTGTCTCTATCCCACTATCTAACAGACTGTCTCTATCTAACAGACTGTCTCTATCTAACAGACTGTCTCTATCTAACAGACTGTCTCTATCCCACTATCTAACAGACTGTCTCTATCTAACAGACTGTCTCTATCTAACAGACTGTCTCTATCCCACTATCTAACAGACTGTCTCTATCTAACAGACTGTCTCTATCTAACAGACTGTCTCTATCTAACAGACTGTCTCTATCTAACAGACTGTCTCTATCCCACCATCTAACAGACTGTCTCTATCTAACAGACTGTCTCTATCCCACTATCTAACAGACTGTCTCTATCCCACTATCTAACAGACTGTCTCTATCTAACAGACTGTCTCTATCTAACAGACTGTCTCTATCTAACAGACTGTCTCTATCTAACAGACTGTCTCTATCTAACAGACTGTCTCTATCCCACTATCTAACAGACTGTCTCTATCTAACAGACTGTCTCTATCCCACCATCTAACAGACTGTCTCTATCTAACAGACTGTCTCTATCTAACAGACTGTCTCTATCTAACAGACTGTCTCTATCCCACTATCTAACAGACTGTCTCTATCTAACAGACTGTCTCTATCCCACTATCTAACAGACTGTCTCTATCCCACTATCTAACAGACTGTCTCTATCTAACAGACTGTCTCTATCTAACAGACTGTCTCTATCCCATTATCTAACAGACTCTCTCTATCTAACAGACTGTCTCTATCTAACAGACTGTCTCTATCTAACAGACTGTCTCTATCCAACTATCTAACAGACTGTCTCTATCTAACAGACTGTCTCTATCCAACTATCTAACAGACTGTCTCTATCTAACAGACTGTCTCTATCCCACCATCTAACAGACTGTCTCTATCTAACAGACTGTCTCTATCCCACTATCTAACAGACTGTCTCTATCTAACAGACTGTCTCTATCTAACAGACTGTCTCTATCCCACTATCTAACAGACTGTCTCTATCCCACTATCTAACAGACTGTCTCTATCTAACAGACTGTCTCTATCTAACAGACTGTCTCTATCTAACGGACTGTCTCTATCTAACAGACTGTCTCTATCTAACAGACTGTCTCTATCTAACAGACTGTCTCTATCCCACTATCTAACAGACTGTCTCTATCTAACAGACTGTCTCTATCTAACAGACTGTCTCTATCCCACTATCTAACAGACTGTCTCTATCTAACAGACTGTCTCTATCCCATTATCTAACAGACTGTCTCTATCCCATTATCTAACAGACTGTCTCTATCTAACAGACTGTCTCTATCTAACTGACTGTCTCTATCTAACAGACTGTCTCTATCTAACAGACTGTCTCTATCTAACAGACTGTCTCTATCTAACAGACTGTCTCTATCTAAAGGACTGTCTCTATCCCACTATCGAACAGACTGTCTCTATCTAACAGACTGTCTCTATCTAACAGACTGTCTCTATCCCACCATCTAACAGACTGTCTCTATCTAACAGACTGTCTCCATCTAACAGACTGTCTCTATCCCACTATCTAACAGACTGTCTCTATTCCACCATCTAACAGACTGTCTCTATCTAACAGACTGTCTCTATCTAACAGACTGTCTCTATCCCACTATCTAACAGACTGTCTCTATCTAACAGACTGTCTCTATCTAACAGACTGTCTCTATCCCACCATCTAACAGACTGTCTCTATCTAACAGACTGTCTCTATCTAACAGACTGTCTCTATCCCACCATCTAACAGACTGTCTCTATCTAACAGACTGTCTCTATCTAACAGACTGTCTCTATCTAACGGACTGTCTCTATCCCACCATCTAACAGACTGTCTCTATCTAACAGACTGTCTCTATCCCATCATCTAACAGACTGTCTCTATCTAACAGACTGTCTCTATCCCACCATCTAAAGGACTGTCTCTATCCCATTATCTAACAGACTGTCTCTATCTAACAGACTGTCTCTATCCCACTATCTAACAGACTGTCTCTATCTAAAAGACTGTCTCTATCCCACCATCTAACAGACTGTCTCTATCTAACAGATTGTCTCTATCTAACAGACTGTCTCTATCTAACAGACTGTCTCTATCTAACAGACTGTCTCTATCCCACTATCTAACAGATTGTCTCTATCCCACTATCTAACGGACTGTCTCTATCTAACAGACTGTCTCTATCTAACAGACTGTCTCTATCTAACAGACTGTCTCTATCCCATCATCTAACAGACTGTCTCTATCTCATCATCTAACAGACTGTCTCTATCTAACAGACTGTCTCTATCCCATCATCTAACAGATTGTCTCTATCTAACAGACTGTCTCTATCTAACAGACTCTCTCTATCTAACAGACTGTCTCTATCCCACTATCTAACAGACTGTCTCTATCTAACAGACTGTCTCTATCTAACAGACTGTCTCTATCCCATCATCTAACAGACTGTCTCTATCTAACAGACTGTCTCTATCTAACAGACTGTCTCTATTCCACCATCTTACCTTACAGACTTGTGCTACTCTAGAGATCCAGGGATCAGCTTCAGGGCTGCTGTCAGAGTTCTTCTCCCTGAAGAAGATATATATCTTCTCCTTGTCCGGCTCCTCCCTACGTCTCACCCAGCAGGCGGAGATGAACGTGGGCTCTGGGAGGACAGGGAATATTAATCAATTAACCCATTCTTCTATAAAACACTCCAGTTATCATTTACAGTGTTCTTCTACCTATCTAACGATTGCACAATCATTTTTGCCAACAAAATTAACGAGAAACAAACATGTCGCATCTCATCACAGAACACATGGGTGTATCAGTGAAACAACAGAACACATGAGTGTATCAGTTTATCAACAGAACACATGGGTGTATCAGTGAAACAACAGAACACATGGGTGTATCAGTGAAACAACAGAACACATGGGTGTATCAGTGAAACAACAGAACACATGGGTGTATCAGTTTATCAACAGAACACATGGGTGTATCAGTGAAACAACAGAACACATGGGTGTATCAGTGAAAGAGCAGAACAAATGGGTGTATCAGTTCGTCAACAGAACACATGGGTGTATCAGTTTATCAACAGAACACATGGGTGTATCAGTGAAACAACAGAACACATGGGTGTATCAGTTCGTCAACAGAACACATGGGTGTATCAGTTTATCAACAGAACACATGGGTGTATCAGTTTATCAACAGAACACATGGGTGTATCAGTTTATCAACAGAACACATGGGTGTATCAGTTCATCAACAGAACACATGGGTGTATCAGTTTATCAACAGAACACATGGGTGTATCAGTGAAACAACAGAACACATGGGTGTATCAGTTTATCAACAGAACACATGGGTGTATCAGTTTATCAACAGAACACATGGGTGTATCAGTGAAAGAGCAGAACAAATGGGTGTATCAGTTCGTCAACAGAACACATGGGTGTATCAGTTTATCAACAGAACACATGGGTGTATCAGTGAAAGAGCAGAACACATGGGTGTGTCAGTGAAAGAGCAGAACACATGGGTTTATCAGTTTATCAACAGAACACATGGGTGTATCAGTTTATCAACAGAACACATGGGTGTATCAGTTCATCAACAGAACACATGGGTGTATCAGTTTATCAACAGAACACATGGGTGTATCAGTGAAACCACAGAACACATGAGTTTATCAGTGAAACAACAGAACACTTGTGTATCAGTTTATCAACAGAACACGTGGGTGTATCAGTTCATCAACAGAACACATGGGTGTATCAGTTCATCAACAGAACACATGGGTGTATCAGTTTATCAACAGAACACATGGGTGTATCAGTGAAATCACAGAACACATGAGTTTATCAGTGAAACAACAGAACACTTGTGTATCAGTTTATCAACAGAACACATGGGTGTATCAGTTCATCAACAGAACAC
This sequence comes from Oncorhynchus masou masou, assembly GCF_036934945.1. Taxonomy (NCBI): domain Eukaryota; kingdom Metazoa; phylum Chordata; class Actinopteri; order Salmoniformes; family Salmonidae; genus Oncorhynchus; species Oncorhynchus masou. The sequence goes on from NC_088226.1 coordinate 74,555,916, forward strand.
ATGGGTGTATCAGTGAAACAACAGAACACACGTGTGTATCAGTTTATCAACAGAACACATGGGTGTATCAGTGAAAGAGCAGAACACATGGGTGTATCAGTTCATCAACAGAACACATGGGTGTATCAGTTCATCAACAGAACACATGGGTGTATCAGTTCATCAACAGAACACATGGGTGTATCAGTTCATCAACAGAACACATGGGTGTATTAGTGAAACAACAGAACACATGGGTGTATCAGTTTATCAACAGAACACATGGGTGTATCAGTGAAACAACAGAACACATGGGTGTATCAGTTCATCAACAGAACACGTGGGTGTATCAGTTCGTCAACAGAACACATGGGTGTATCAGTTCATCAACAGAACACATGGGTGTATCAGTGAAACAACAGAACACATGGGTGTATCAGTGAAACAACAGAACACATGGGTGTATCAGTGAAACAACAGAACACATGGGTGTATCAGTGAAAGAGCAGAACACATGGGTGTATCAGTGAAACAACAGAACACATGGGTGTATCAGTGAAACAACAGAACACATGGGTGTATCAGTGAAAGAGCAGAACAAATGGGTGTATCAGTTTATCAACAGAACACATGGGTGTATCAGTTTATCAACAGAACACGTGTGTATCAGTAAAACAACAGAACACGTGGGTGTATCAGTGAAAGAGCAGAACACATGGGTGTATCAGTGAAACAACAGAACACATGGGTGTATCAGTGAAACAACAGAACACATGGGTGTATCAGTTTATCAACAGAACACATGGGTGTATCAGTGAAACAACAGAACACATGGGTTTATCAGTGAAACAACAGAACACATGGGTGTATCAGTGAAACAACAGAACACACGTGTGTATCAGTTTATCAACAGAACACATGGGTGTATCAGTGAAAGAGCAGAACACATGGGTGTGTCAGTGAAAGAGCAGAACACATGGGTTTATCAGTGAAACAACAGAACACATGGGTGTATCAACAGAACACATGGGTGTATCAGTGAATCAACAGAACACATGGGTGTGTTATTGAAAGAGCAGAACACATGGGTTTATCAGTGAAACAACAGAACACATGGGTGTATCAACAGAACACATGGGTGTATCAGTGAAACAACAGAACACATGGGTGTATCAGTGAAACAACAGAACACATGGGTGTATCAACAGAACACATGGGTGTATCAGTGAAACAACAGAACACATGGGTGTATCAGTGAAACAACATAAAGTACTAACACAGAGGAACCCTGAGAGAGTTCCATCCAAACTACAGTGACCCCTCTTCCATGATTAACAGCCACAGAGCCAAGTCTGCCGCCTTAAATCATGACGTAGCTGGTAGCCGTGGCCTGGCAGCTATGCTGATACGCAGAAGAGTAGACGGAAAGATAAGGATTTCACTAATGAAGCTGTGATCGCTGATGCCAGACTGAGAATGAGACAGCGTCCCAAAAGCCACCCTTTCTCCTACACAGTACTTTTGACCAGGGCTCTAGTCTAAAAAAGTGAACCATATTGAGAATAAGGTGCCATTTGATCGGCTATGAAAAGCCACCTGACATTTACTCCTGAGGTGCTGACCTGCTGCACCCTCGACAACTACTGGTATTATTATTATCTGACCCTGCTGGTCATCTATGAACATTTGAACAACTCGAAGAACGATCTGCCCTTAATGGCCATGTTCTGTTATGTTAATCTTAATCTTATAATCTCCACCCGGCACAGCCAGAAGAGGACTGGCCACCCCTCAGAGCTTAGTTCCTCTCTAGGTTTCTTACAAGGTTCCTGCCTTCATAGGGCTTTTTTCCCGAGCCACGGTGCTTCTACATCTGCATTGCTTGCTGTTTGGGGTTTTAGGCTGGGTTTCTGTATAGCACTTTGAGATATCAGTTGATGTAAAAAAGGGCTTTGAAAAATATTTGATATGGGGTGCACCCAGAGTCTAAACTAAGTGCCAGGTCAGGGAAAGTTTCCTTCATGTTGACATCATCACATTAAAAAATGATCTATTAATACATCATCAAATGTATACATTAACACATTGGTGCATTATCACAAACTTCTTTGGGATCGGTGTCCCGTCCACGGGGCAGTTGAGCTAACGTAGGCATTTGCGATTAGCATGAGGTTGTAAGTAACAAGAACATTTCCCAGGACATAGATATATCTGATATTAGCAGAAAGCTTCAATTCTTGTTAATCTAACTACACTGTCCAATTTACAGTAGCTATTACAGTGAAATAATACCATGCTATTGTTTGAGGAGAGTGCACAATTTTGAACAAGTTATTAATAAACAAATTAGGCACATTTGGGCAGTCTTGATATAGCATTTCTAACAGAAATGCAATGGTTCATTGGATCAGTCTAAAACTTTGCACATACACTGCAAAATAAAAATTGTAGCTGGGCTTGAAAAATACATTATGGCATTTCTCTTGCATTTCAAAGATGATGGTACGGCAAAAAAATACAAAATAAATGGTTGCTTTTTTTCGTTGCATTATCTTTTACCAGATCTATTGTGTTATATTCTCCTACATTCCTTTCACATTTTCACAAACCTCAAAGTGTTTCCCTTCAAATGGTACCAAGAATATGCAAATCCTTGCTTCAGGTCCTGAGTTACAGGCAGTTAGATTATCTACATTATCACATCAATACATGATAAATAAATACATCATCACATTGATACATTATCAAATGTGTGCAATAACACATTGGTGCATTATCACAGTAATACATAAACTAGTAATACATTATCACATCAATACATGATATATAAATGAAACATCACAGTTATACATTATCACATCAATACATTATATAGTAATACATCACATTGATACATTATCAAATCAATACATGGTATATTACTACATCATCACATGAATACATTATCACCTCAATACATTATATATTAAAACATTACCACATTAATACATCACATTAATACATTATTACATCAACACATTATATATTAATACACCATCACGTTAATAAAGTATTACATCAATACATTATATAGTTATACATAATCACATTAATACATGCTATATTAATACATTATCGTCACATGAATACATTATCACATCACTGCACGATATATTAATACATCATCATGTTAATACATTATCACATTAATGAATGATATTATCACAGTATATAGTAATACATCACATTAATACATTATCACATCAACACATATATTAATATATTATCACTTCAATACATTATATAGTACAATATTATCACATTAATACATTATCACATCAATACATCAAATATTAATACACCGTCAGATTAATACAGTATCACATCAATACATTATACAGAAACACATTATCACATTAATACAATATATATTAATACATTATCACCGCAATACATTATATGGTACAATATTATCACATTAATACATTATCACATCAATACATTAAATATTAATACACCGTCACATTAATACAGTATCACATCAATACATTATATATTAATACATTATCACCTCAATACATTATATAGTACAATATTATCACATTAATACATTATCCCATCAATACATTAAATATTAATACACCGCCACATTAATACAGTATCACATCAATACATTATACAGTAACACATTATCACATTAACACATTATCACATTATCACATTAATACATTACATATTAATACACCATCACATTAATACAGTATCACATTAACACATTGTCACATTAATACATTATCACATTAACACATTATCACATCAATACATTACATATTAATACACCATCACATTAATACATTATCACATTAATACATTATCTCTCTTTACATACCGGTCACCCACTTGTCATACATCCATACATTGGTTCTGCTGCCAGCTTTCCTTCTGAACTGTAATGCGCTCCCATCGCTATATAAAGGAGCTGCAGCATATAGGTCCCCCTCTAAAAGAACAGAACCCACGTTACAACAAGGAAGCAAAGATATTCAATAATTCATTGATTCCTAGTAAAAAATAGACACATTTTATAGGGTATTTCTACTGAGACACACACAGACACACAGAGGTTCACAGACACACACAGAGAGACACACAGAGGCTCACAGACACACACAGAGAGACACACAGAGACATTCAATAATTCATTGCATTTTTGTGAAAACGTACGTATTCAACGCCAAGGGATCTGATTGACCAACCTTTGGACTACATGACCAAAGGTATGTGGACACCTGCTCGTCAAACATCTCATTCCAATTCAAAATCATGGGCATTAATGTGTAGTTGGTCCCTCCCTTTGCTGCTATAACAGCCTCCACTCTTCTGGGAAGGCTTTCCACTAGATGTTGGAACATTGCTGCTATAACAGCCTCCACTCTTCTGGGAAGGCTTTCCACTAGATGTTGGAACATTGCTGCTATAACAGCCTCCACTCTTCTGGGAAGGCTTTCCACTAAATGTTGGAACATTGCTGCTATAACAGCCTCCACTCTTCTGGGAAGGCTTTCTACTAGATGTTGGAACATTGCTGCTATAACAGCCTCCACTCTTCTGGGAAGGCTTTCCACTAGATGTTGGAACATTGCTGCTATAACAGCCTCCACTCTTCTGGGAAGGCTTTCTACTAGATGTTGGAACATTGTTGAGGGGACTTGCTTTTATTCAGCCACAACAGCATTAGTGAGGTCGGGACACTGATGTTTGGCGGTTTGGCCTGGCTCGCAGTCAGCATTTCAATTCATCCCAAAGGTGTTTGATGTGGTTGAGGTCAGGGCTCAGTGTAGGCAGGTCCACACTGATCTCGACAAACCATTTCTGTATGGACCTGGCTTTGTGCACGGGGGCATTGTCATACTGAAACAGGAAAGGGCCTTCCCCAAACTGTTGCCACAAAGTGGGAAGTACAGAATTGTCTACAAGGTCATTGTACGCTGTAGATTTCCCTTCACTGGAACTAAGGGGCCCGAACCATGAAAAACAGCTGCAGACCATTATTCCTCCACCAAACTTTATAGTTGGCACTATACATTGGGACAGGTAGCGTTCCCCTGGCATCCGCCAAACCCAGATTCATCCGTTGGACTGCCAGATGGTAAAGTGTGATTCATTACTCCAGAGAACGCGTTTCCACTGCTCCAGAGTCCAATGGTGGTGAGCTTTACACCACTCCAGCATTGCACATGGTGATTTTAGGTTTGTGTTCGGCTGCTCGGCCATGGAAACCCATTTCATGAAGCTCCAGACTAACAATTATTGTGCTGACGTTGCTTCCAGAGGCAGTTTGGAACTCTGTAGTTGCAACCGAGGACAGACGATCTTTACACACTACGGGCTTCAGCACCCGTGGGTCCCGTTCCGTGAGCTTGTGTGGTCTACGACTTCGCAGCTGAGCCGTTGTTGCTCCTAGACGTTTCCACTTCACAATAACAACACTTACAGTTGACAGGGGGGCAGCTCCAGCAGGGCAGAAATGTGACGAAATGACTTGTTGGAAAAGTGGGATCCTATGACGGTGCCACGTTGAAAGTCACTGAGCTCTTCAGTAAGGCCATTCTACTGCCAATGTTTACCTATGGAGATTGCATGGCTGTGTGCTTGATTTTATAAACCTGTCAACAACGGATGTGGCTGAAATAGCTAAATCCACTCATTTGAAGAGGTGTCCACATACTTTTGTATATATAGTGTGTTATCTGCCACTGAACCACTGAACGTTAAGTTTGTACTGTAGGGAAGACAACAGTCGACAGCTATGTGCTCAACATACCTACAGTGAGGGAGAGTGCATTCTGGGAGTAAACGTAAGGAGAGAGTCCAGTGCCTTCGTAACTCTCCACAATCTCAAGTGTGTGATTGGGCATCTGAGAATACTGTGGCATAAACACAGGAAAAACACTCATCAACACAGGAACCGAAGATCACAGTGGGTGACTCACAAATGGCACCCTATTCCCTATGTAGTGGACCTAGTCTTGGACTGGTAGCCATCAGGTAGCCTAGTGGTTGGAGTGTTGGACTAGTAGCCAGCAGGTAGCCTAGTGGTTAGAGTGTTGACTAGTAGCCAGCAGTTAGCCTAGTGCTTGGACTGTTGGACCAGTAGCCAGCAGTTAGCCTAGTGGTTAGAGTGTTGGACTAGTAGCCAGCAGGTAGCCTAGTGGTTAGAGTGTTGGACTAGTAGCCAGCAGGTAGCCTAGTGGTTAGAGTGCTGGACTAGTAGCCAGCAGGTAGCCTAGTGGTTAGAGTGTTGGACTAGTAGCCAGCAGGTAGCCTAGTGGTTGGACTGTTGGACTAGTAGCCAGCAGTTAGCCTAGTGGTTGGAGTGTTGGACTAGTAGCCAGCAGGTAGCCTAGTGGTTAGAGTGCTGGACTAGTAGCCAATAGGTAGCCTAGTGGTTGGACTGTTGGACTAGTAGCCAGCAGTTAACCTAGTGGTTGGAGTGTTGGACTAGTAGCCAGCAGTTAACCTAGTGGTTGGAGTGTTGGACTGGTAGCCATCAGGTAGCCTAGTGGTCAGAGTGTTGGACTGGTAGCCATCAGGTAGCCTAATGGTTAGAGTGTTGGACTGGTAGCCATCAGGTAGCCTAGTGGTTAGAGTGTTGGACTGGTAGCCATCAGGTAGCCTAGTGGTTAGAGTGTTGGACTAGTAGCCAGCAGGTAGCCTAGTGGTTAGAGTGTTGGACTAGTAGCCAGCAAGTAGCCTAGTGGTTAGAGTGTTGGACTAGTAGCCAGCAGGTAGCCTAGTGGTTAGAGTGTTGGACTAGTAGCCAGCAGGTAGCCTTTTTAAAATAATTTTGACCAGGGTCATAGGGAATAGGGGGGCATTTGGGACATGAAAACATATGTTGGAACATATCAAATCATACTTTATTTGTCACATGTGCCGAATACAACAAGTGTAGGCTTTACCGTGAAACGATGAATACAACAAGTGTAGACTTTACCGTGAAATGATGAATACAACATGTGAAATGCTTACAAGGCCTTAACCAACAGGTGTAGACCTCACAGTGAAATGCTGACTGACCAGCCCTTAACCAACAGTGCAGTTCAAGAAGAGTTAAGAAAATATTTACCAAGTAGGCTAAGGTAAATAATTATCATAAATGACAAAGCAATCAATCATCACCATGCTGGGAGGACGACCTGTGAACTATAGTGAGGAAGCCCTGCTGGGAGGACGATCTGTGAACTATAGTGAGAAAGCCCTGCTCGGTGGACTAACTATGAACTATAGTGAGAAAGCCCTGCTGGGAGGACGACCTATTAACTATAGTGAGAAAGCCCTGCTGGGAGGACGACCTATGAACTATAGTGAGAAAGCCCTGCTCGGTGGACTAACTATGAACTATAGTGAGAAAGACCTGTTGGGAGGACGATCTATGAACTATAGTCAGAAAGCCCTGCTCAGTGGACTAACTATGAACTATAGTGAGAAAGCCCTGCTCGGTGGACTAACTATGAACTATAGTGAGAAAGCCCTGCTGGGTGGACTAACTATGAACTATAGTGAGAAAGCCCTGCTGGGTGGACTAACTATGAACTATAGTGAGAAAGCCCTGCTGGGTGGACTAACTATGAACTATAGTGAGAAAGCCCTGCTCGGTGGACTAACTATGAACTATAGTGAGAAAGCCCTGCTCGGTGGACTAACTATGAACTATAGTGAGAAAGCCCTGCTGGGTGGATGGCTTTTCCACTTTCCTTAACACTCTCGGCTGTCAGCACATACTGTCTCCCCACAGGAGACAGGTTCAATCCCGGTCTCCAACCTTCCTACTACTCAGTTTCTACAACTGTCTAAGAAAGCATAAAATAAACAAATCCTCACCAGCTTCCAGCACTGGGGCTTGTTCCCATTGGTCCCACAGACAAACAGACTGTCCTGAAACCTCTGGATAATAGTGATGACATTCTTACATGGACCCTGGGAAAGGGTTAGAATCAGAACATTAGAATCAGAACATTAGAATCAGAACATTAGAATCAGAACGTTAGAATCAAAATGTTAGAATCAGAACGTTAGAGCTAATTGTTTATAAAAGCGTGTGTTGTGTATAGTGTCAAACATTAAACAAAAAAGTTTGTAATCACAGTATATCGCAACAAAAAAAATTCTAAAGCAACCGTTGACGGTCAACATTGTTAACAACACCAGTGAGAAAATCAACTCTCTTACTGCATGAGTTCAACCTGATCAACAACTAAATAGAAATTAGTAAAGTTGGCAGGTTGTAAGTGACCCTAGAAAAACAGAGACGAGTTTAAGAGAGATTGAAAGAAAAGCCAAAGAAATCCAAGATAACTTAGACTTGGATATAGCTCACCGAGCATCGAGGATAGACAATATGGAAGCCAAAACTACCAGTGCAAACCCAAACCCATTCACTAAATTAAACCCTGAAGTGTCCATCATCACAGCAGGCCAACCATTCAAAAAAGGAGAGGATGTGATGGAGAGAGTGGGGTACTTCTGACAGAGGGATCACGATGCAGGACGTAGTAGCAGCAGAGTGGATGTAGACCTAGTAGCAGCAGAGTGGATGTGAGACCTAGTAGCTGCAGAGTGGATGTAGATCTAGTAGCAGCAGAGTGGATGTAGATCTAGTAGCAGCAGAGTGGATGTAGACCTAGTAGCAGCAGAGTGGATGTAGATCTAGTAGCAGCAGAGTGGATGTAGACCTAGTAGCAGCAGAGTGGATGTAGACCTAGTAGCAGCAGAGTGGATGTAGACCTAGTAGCTGCAGAGTGGATGTGAGACCTAGTAGCAGCAGAGTGGATGTGAGACCTAGTAGCAGCAGAGTGGATGTGAGACCTAGTAGCAGCAGAGTGGATGTAGACCTAGTAGCAGCAGAGTGGATGTAGACCTAGTAGCAGCAGAGTGGATGTGAGACCTAGTAGCAGCAGAGTGGATGTAGACCTAGTAGCTGCAGAGTGGATGTGAGACCTAGTAGCAGCAGAGTGGATGTAGATCTAGTAGCAGCAGAGTGGATGTAGACCTAGTAGCAGCAGAGTGGATGTAGACCTAGTAGCAGCAGAGTGGATGTAGATCTAGTAGCAGCAGAGTGGATGTAGACCTAGTAGCTGAAGAGTGGATGTGAGACCTAGTAGCAGCAGAGTGGATGTAGACCTAGTAGCAGCAGAGTGGATGTAGACCTAGTAGCTGCAGAGTGGATGTAGACCTAGTAGCAGCAGAGTGGATGTAGATCTAGTAGCAGCAGAGTGGATGTAGACCTAGTAGCAGCAGAGTGGATGTAGACCTAGTAGCAGCAGAGTGGATGTAGACCTAGTAGCTGCAGAGTGGATGTGAGACCTAGTAGCAGCAGAGTGGATGTAGATCTAGTAGCAGCAGAGTGGATGTAGACCTAGTAGCAGCAGAGTGGATGTAGACCTAGTAGCAGCAGAGTGGATGTAGATCTAGTAGCAGCAGAGTGGATGTAGACCTAGTAGCAGCAGAGTGGATGTAGACCTAGTAGCAGCAGAGTGGATGTAGACCTAGTAGCAGCAGAGTGGATGTAGACCTAGTAGCTGCAGAGTGGATGTGAGACCTAGTAGCAGCAGAGTGGATGTAGATCTAGTAGCAGCAGAGTGGATGTAGACCTAGTAGCAGCAGAGTGGATGTAGACCTAGTAGCAGCAGAGTGGATGTAGATCTAGTAGCAGCAGAGTGGATGTAGACCTAGTAGCAGCAGAGTGGATGTAGACCTAGTAGCAGCAGAGTGGATGTAGACCTAGTAGCAGCAGAGTGGATGTAGACCTAGCAGCTGCAGAGTGGATGTAGATCTAGTAGCAGCAGAGTGGATGTAGACCTAGTAGCAGCAGAGTGGATGTAGACCTAGTAGCAGCAGAGTGGATGTAGATCTAGTAGCAGCAGAGTGGATGTAGACCTAGTAGCAGCAGAGTGGATGTAGACCTAGTAGCAGCAGAGTGGATGTAGACCTAGTAGCTGCAGAGTGGATGTGAGACCTAGTAGCAGCAGAGTGGATGTAGACCTAGTAGCAGCAGAGTGGATGTAGACCTAGTAGCAGCAGAGTGGATGTAGATCTAGTAGCAGCAGAGTGGATGTAGATCTAGTAGCAGCAGAGTGGATGTAGACCTAGTAGCAGCAGAGTGGATGTAGACCTAGTAGCAGCAGAGTGGATGTAGACCTAGTAGCAGCAGAGTGGATGTAGACCTAGTAGCAGCAGAGTGGATGTAGACCTAGTAGCTGCAGAGTGGATGTGAGACCTAGTAGCAGCAGAGTGGATGTAGATCTAGTAGCAGCAGAGTGGATGTAGACCTAGTAGCAGCAGAGTGGATGTAGACCTAGTAGCAGCAGAGTGGATGTAGACCTAGTAGCAGCAGAGTGGATGTAGACCTAGTAGCAGCAGAGTGGATGTAGACCTAGTAGCAGCAGAGTGGATGTAGACCTAGTAGCTGCAGAGTGGATGTGAGACCTAGTAGCAGCAGAGTGGATGTAGACCTAGTAGCAGCAGAGTGGATGTGAGACCTAGTAGCAGCAGAGTGGATGTAGACCTAGTAGCAGCAGAGTGGATGTAGACCTAGTAGCAGCAGAGTGGATGTAGACCTAGTAGCAGCAGAGTGGATGTAGACCTAGTAGCAGCAGAGTGGATGTGAGACCTAGTAGCAGCAGAGTGGATGTGAGACCTAGTAGCAGCAGAGTGGATGTAGACCTAGTAGCAGCAGAGCGGATGTAGACCTAGTAGCAGCAGAGTGGATGTAGACCTAGTAGCAGTAGAGTGGATGTAGATCTAGTAGCAGCAGAGTGGATGTGAGACCTAGTAGCAGCAGAGTGGATGTAGACCTAGTAGCAGCAGAGTGGATGTAGACCTAGTAGCAGCAGAGTGGATGTGAGACCTAGTAGCAGCAGAGTGGATGTGAGACCTAGTAGCAGCAGAGTGGATGTAGACCTAGTAGCAGCAGAGTGGATGTAGACCTAGTAGCTGCAGAGTGGATGTGAGACCTAGTAGCAGCAGAGTGGATGTAGACCTAGTAGCAGCAGAGTGGATGTAGACCTAGTAGCAGCAGAGTGGATGTAGACCTAGTAGCAGCAGAGTGGATGTAGACCTAGTAGCTGCAGAGTGGATGTGAGACCTAGTAGCAGCAGAGTGGATGTAGATCTAGTAGCAGCAGAGTGGATGTAGACCTAGTAGCAGCAGAGTGGATGTAGACCTAGTAGCAGCAGAGTGGATGTAGATCTAGTAGCAGCAGAGTGGATGTAGACCTAGTAGCAGCAGAGTGGATGTAGACCTAGTAGCAGCAGAGTGGATGTAGACCTAGTAGCAGCAGAGTGGATGTAGACCTAGCAGCTGCAGAGTGGATGTGAGACCTAGTAGCAGCAGAGTGGATGTAGATCTAGTAGCAGCAGAGTGGATGTAGACCTAGTAGCAGCAGAGTGGATGTAGACCTAGTAGCAGCAGAGTGGATGTAGATCTAGTAGCAGCAGAGTGGATGTAGATCTAGTAGCAGCAGAGTGGATGTAGACCTAGTAGCAGCAGAGTGGATGTAGACCTAGTAGCTGCAGAGTGGATGTGAGACCTAGTAGCAGCAGAGTGGATGTAGACCTAGTAGCAGCAGAGTGGATGTAGACCTAGTAGCAGCAGAGTGGATGTAGATCTAGTAGCAGCAGAGTGGATGTAGATCTAGTAGCAGCAGAGTGGATGTAGACCTAGTAGCAGCAGAGTGGATGTAGACCTAGTAGCAGCAGAGTGGATGTAGACCTAGTAGCAGCAGAGTGGATGTAGACCTAGTAGCAGCAGAGTGGATGTAGACCTAGTAGCTGCAGAGTGGATGTAGACCTAGTAGCAGCAGAGTGGATGTAGACCTAGTAGCAGCAGAGTGGATGTAGACCTAGTAGCAGCAGAGTGGATGTAGACCTAGTAGCAGCAGAGTGGATGTAGACCTAGTAGCAGCAGAGTGGATGTAGACCTAGTAGCTGCAGAGTGGATGTGAGACCTAGTAGCAGCAGAGTGGATGTAGACCTAGTAGCAGCAGAGTGGATGTGAGACCTAGTAGCAGCAGAGTGGATGTAGACCTAGTAGCAGCAGAGTGGATGTAGACCTAGTAGCAGCAGAGTGGATGTGAGACCTAGTAGCAGCAGAGTGGATGTGAGACCTAGTAGCAGCAGAGTGGATGTAGACCTAGTAGCAGCAGAGTGGATGTAGACCTAGTAGCAGCAGAGTGGATGTAGACCTAGTAGCAGCAGAGTGGATGTAGACCTAGTAGCAGCAGAGCGGATGTAGACCTAGTAGCAGCATAGTGGATGTAGACCTAGTAGCAGCAGAGCGGATGTAGACCTAGTAGCAGCATAGTGGATGTAGACCTAGTAGCAGTAGAGTGGATGTAGACCTGAATACAAAGTGTTATGTTTTGGGCAAATCCATACAACACATTACTGAGTACCACACTCCATATTTTCAAACATAGCCGTGGCTGCATCATGTTATGGGTATGCTTGTAGTCGTTAAGGACTGGGAAGTTTCTCAGGATAAACAAATAAAATAGAATGGAGCTGAGTACAGGCAAAACCCAAGAGGACAACCTGGTTCAGTCTGATTTCCACCAGACAAAGAGAGTAGAATTCACCTTTCAGCAGGAGCACAAGGCCAAATCTACACTGGAGTTGCTTACCAAGAAGACAGTGAATGTTCCTGCATGCCCGAGTTACAGTTTTGACTTAAATCTACTTGAAAATCTATGGCAAGACCTGAAAAGTGTTGTCTAGCAACGATCAACAACCAATTTGATTGAGCTTGAAGAATTTTGAAAAGAATAATTGGCAAATATTGCACAATCCAATCTTAGAGACTTACCCAGAAAGACTCACAGCTGTAATCACTCTAAGAGACTTACCCAGAAAGACCCACAGCTGTAATCACTCTTAGAGACTTACCCAGAAAGACTCACAGCTGTAATCACTCTAAGAGACTTACCCAGAAAGACTCACAGCTGTAATCACTCTAAGAGACTTACCCAGAAAGACTCACAGCTGTAATCACTCTTAGAGACTTACCCAGAAAGACTCACAGTTGTAATCACTCTTAGAGACTCACCCAGAAAGACTCACAGTTGTAATAGCTGCCAAATGCGTTTCTACAAGGTATCGACTCAGGGGTGTGAACACTTTTTTTTTTTTAAATTGATATTTCTGTATTTCATTTTCAATATATTTTTTTTTAATTTTGAAAAACAAATGTTCACTTTGTCCAATATCAGGTATAGTGTATATAGTGTATAGTGCATAGTGTGTATAGTGTATAGTATATATAGTGTATAGTGTGTGTATAGTGTGTAGTGTGTATATTGTATAGTGTATATAGTGTATAGTGTATATAGTGTGTATAGTGTATAGTGTGTATATAGTGTATAGTGTATATAGTGTGTATAGTGTATAGTGTGTATAGTGTATATAGTGTATAGTGTATATAGTGTATAGTGTGTATAGTGTGTAAAGTGTATATAGTGTATAGTTTCTATAGTGTGTATAGTGTATAGTGTGTATAGTGTGTATAGTGTATAGTGTGTATAGTGTGCATAGTGTATAGTGTAGTGTGTGTAGTGTGTAGTGTGTGTAGTGTGTATAGTGTGTATAGTGTATAGTGTGTATAGTGTATAGTGTGTATAGTGTGTATAGTGTATAGTGTGTATAGTGTATAGTGTGTATAGTGTGTATAGTGTATAGTGTGTATAGTGTGTGTAGTGTATAGTGTGTATAGTGTGTATAGTGTGTATAGTGTATAGTGTGTATAGTGTATAGTGTGTATAGTGTGTATAGTGTATAGTGTGCATAGTGTATAGTGTATAGTGTGTATAGTCTGTATAGTGTATAGTGTGTATAGTGTTTATAGTGTGTATAGTGTGCATAGTGTATAGTGTATAGTGTATAGTGTGTATAGTGTGTATATTGTATATAGTGTATATTGTGTATAGTGTATGTAGTGTGTATAGTGTATAGTGTATAGTGTGTATAGTGTATAGTGTGTATAGTGTGTATATTGTATATAGTGTATAGTGTGTATAGTGTGTATAGTGTATATAGTGTATAGTGTGTATAGTGTGTATATTGTATATAGTGTATAGTGTATAGTGTGTATAGTGTATATAGTGTATAGTGTGTATAGTGTGTATAGTGTATATAGTGTATAGTGTATAGTGTATATAGTGTATAGTGTGTATAGTGTGTATAGTGTATAGTGTGTATAGTGTGTATAGTGTATATAGTGTATAGTGTATATAGTGTATAGTGTATAGTGTGTATAGTGTATATATTGTATAGTGTGTATAGTGTATAGTGTATATAGTGTATAGTGTGTATAGTGTATAGTGTGTATAGTATATAGTGTATAGTGTGTATAGTGTATAGTGTGTATAGTGTATAGTGTGTATAGTGTATAGTGTGTATAGTGTATAGTGTATAGTGTGTATAGTGTATATAGTGTGTATAGTGTATAGTGTATAGTGTGTATAGGGTATATAGTGTATAGTGTATATATTGTATATAGTGTATAGTGTGTATAGTGTGTATAGTGTATAGTGTATAGTGTGTATAGTGTATATAGTGTGTATAGTGTATAGTGTGTATAGTGTATATAGTGTATAGTGTGTATAGTGTGTATAGTGTATAGTGTATAGTGTGTATAGTGTGTATAGTGTATAGTGTATAGTGTATAGTGTGTATAGTGTATAGTGTGTATAGTGTGTATAGTGTATATAGTGTATAGTGTGTATAGTGTATATAATGTATAGTGTATATAGTGTATAGTGTATAGTGTGTATAGTGTATATAGTGTATAGTGTATATAGTGTATAGTGTATAGTGTGTATAGTGTATATAGTGTATAGTGTATAGTATATATAGTGTATAGTGTGTATAGTGTATAGTGTATAGTGTGTATAGTGTATATAGTGTATAGTGTATATAGTGTATAGTGTATAGTGTGTATAGTGTATATAGTGTATAGTGTATATAGTGTATAGTGTGTATAGTGTATATAGTGTATAGTGTGTATAGTGTGTATAGTGTATAGTGTGTATAGTGTATAGCGTATAGTGTGTATAGTGTGTATAGTGTATAGTGTATAGTGTGTATAGTGTATATAGTGTATAGTGTGTATAGTGTGTATAGTGTATAGTGTGTATAGTGTGTATAGTGTATAGTGTATAGTGTGTATAGTGTATAGTGTGTATAGTGTGTATAGTGTGTATAGTGTGTATAGTGTATATAGTGTATAGTGTGTATAGTGTATATAGTGTATAGTGTGTATAGTGTGTATAGTGTATAGTGTATAGTGTGTATAGTGTATAGTGTATATAGTGTATAGTGTGTATAGTGTATAGTGTATAGTGTATAGTGTATATAGTGTATAGTGTGTATAGTGTATATAGTGTATAGTGTGTATAGTGTGTATAGTGTATAGTGTATAGTGTGTATAGTGTGTATAGTGTATAGTGTATAGTGTATATAGTGTATAGTGTGTATAGTGTATAGTGTGTATAGTGTATAGTGTGTATAGTGTATAGTGTGTATAGTGTGTATAGTGTATAGTGTATAGTGTATATTGTGTATAGTGTGTATAGTGTATAGTTTATAGTGTATATAGTGTATAGTGTGTATAGTGTATAGTGTATATAGTGTATAGTGTATAGTGTATAGTGTATATAGTGTATAGTGTGTATAGTGTATAGTGTATATAGTGTGTATAGTGTATAGTGTATAGTGTATATTGTGTATAGTGTGTATAGTGTATAGTTTATAGTGTATATAGTGTATAGTGTGTATAGTGTATAGTGTGTATAGTGTATAGTGTGTATAGTGTATAGTGTATAGTGTATAGTGTATATAGTGTATAGTGTGTATAGTGTATATAGTGTGTATAGTGTATATAGTGTATAGTGTGTATAGTGTATATAGTGTTTAGTGTGTATAGTGTGTATAGTGTATATAGTGTATAGTGTGTATAGTGTATATAGTGTTTAGTGTGTATAGTGTGTATATGGGTGAATAGAAAACAGGGAATAAGTCAAGAGGTATACGTTCTGAAGGCGCTGTATGTGGATTTACTCACCTCTCCACAGGTCTGTCCACCTGTCGTGCCGAGTGGGAACAACTGCGGAACAAAAGACATGATTGAGAAAACGTTCCCCTGTTTTTACCTTCCCTGCCTCAGAGCTGTAGAAGGCTCTGCTTTGGCTGAACCAGGAGCTTTTCATACTGTAAACCAACACATATCCAGGTTACTGCTTAACTCAAGAGGAATGCTTGACTTTCATCTCAATATCCTGATTTTCAGAGCGAACTAACTTGGCCACCAGCGTAAATATTTGAGATACCAGCATTCAATCCCTAAGTACCACAAAACACACAGTATTTTCAGCATTCCTCCTACCATTGTCAATATAACTACATGTGCTTATGTCTCTGCATGGCTGGCTCTTTGGGGTTGTAGGCTGAGTATCTGTAAAGCACTTACAACTGCTGATGGGGGGGGAAAGGGCTTTATAAAATACCTTTGAGTGAAATTGGATTGAATCTGAAACATACCTATCTGATGACAGCCTTATCCTGACAGTGTAATAATAATAGCTTTGAGATGTCTACTGTTGATAAGTATGTAGCCCGCTGACGTTATAATTTAATGTCTGGCTTTTGTAGCAAACCTAATGGCTATTATAAATCTCAAAGGGCCAGACATCGTTGCAAAGGTCAAAGACGTCTCGCCCTGTGAGACTAACCCAACAAACGTCTCGCCCTGTGAGACTAACCCAACAAACGTCTCGCCCTGTGAGACTAACCCAACAAACGTCTCGCCCTGTGAGACTAACCCAACAAACGTCTCGCCCTGTGAGACTAACCCAACAAACGTCTCGCCCTGTGAGACTAACCCAACAAACGTCTCGCCCTGTGAGACTAACCCAACAAACGTCTCGCCCTGTGAGACTAACCCAACAAACGTCTCGCCCTGTGAGACTAACCCAACAAACGTCTCGCCCTGTGAGACTAACCCAACAAACGTCTCGCCCTGTGAGACTAACCCAACAAACGTCTCGCCCTGTGAGACTAACCCAACAAACGTCTCGCCCTGTGAGACTAACCCAACAAACGTCTCGCCCTGTGAGACTAACCCAACAAACAAGTACCATGTTCTAGAAAGGAGAATATGACATTCGACATACAGTATGATGCGAATTATTAAAAGAAGGACACTGCATATAAAATGTTTTTTATTTTTATATTTAACCTTTATTTAACTAGGCAAGTCAGTTAAGATATTGCCTTACCACCCTACTCTTCTACATTGGAACACACTGTACATATCTTTTTTTTCTCATGTGTTATTGACTGTACGTTTGTTTATTCCATGTGTTGTTGTTTGTGTCGCACTGCTTTGCTTTATCTTGGCCAGGTCGCAGTTGTAAATGACAACTTGTTCTCAACTAGCCACCTGGTTAAATAAAGGGAACTTGTTCTCAACTAGCCTACCTGGTTAAATAAAGGGAACTTGTTCTCAACTAGCCTACCTGGTTAAATAAAGGGAACTTGTTCTCAACTAGCCTACCTTGTTAAATAAAGGGAACTTGTTCTCAACTAGCCTACCTTGTTAAATAAAGGGAACTTGTTCTCAACTAGCCTACCTGGTTAAATAAAGGGTACTTGTTCTTAACTAGCCTACCTGGTTAAATAAAGGGAACTTGTTCTCAACTAGCCTACCTGGTTAAATAAAGGGAACTTGTTCTCAACTAGCCTACCTGGTTAAATAAAGGGAACTTGTTCTCAACTAGCCTACCTGGTTAAATAAAGGGAACTTGTTCTCAACTAGCCTACCTGGTTAAATAAAGGGAACTTGTTCTCAACTAGTCTACCTGGTTAAATAAAGGTGAAATAAACATGTTTTTAAAAGAGGAGCGACCCAGGGATGTGTGTGCGTTGGGGACCTTTAACAGAATGTGACTGGCAGAACGGGTGTTGTCTGTGGAGGATGAGGGCTGCAGTAGATATCTCAAAATGGGGGGGGGGGGTGGGGGTAATTGTGATCTTGGGAGGGAAGGAAAGGGAACAGTGACTGTGTGTACCAACCTCTAAGATTCGACTGTACTCCACATCAATCTGAAAGACAAAGTCTGTGCCTCCAACGTACAGCTCATCACCATCTTCTGGTTTGAAGAAGACTGTGTGGTTCTGAGGAAGGTTATATTCCAGCCGGTCTTCTATCCTGTCTGGAGGAAGGAATAGTATAGAATCTGTATGGAGCTGAATGGTGGTACGGCCATAGAAAGAATGAGCTGCTTTAGCTATTATTTACAATTATTAATTATATTTCTCTGGCTACAGTAGAAGGTTTCAGAAAACAAAATGGGGACAAAGCAAGAATGTACATTTGAAGAAATGAAAGGGAGAAAAAGAACAGAACTGTTTTCATAATATTTGTGGGTAGATGTCAATACAGTAGTGTTCCACAGACAACTGCAATGCTGTTTTTACGTCCGTGTGGCACTATTCATTCACACACATATGATGGAAAGCATCATGTTGGTGTAATTTCCTACAGTGTCATTCTACAGAGTCAAGTAGCATCGGTATTCATTTCACATGCTATTGAAGTCATCATGTAGACCTTACGCAGTCATTCCATGCAGTGTGACATTCTGTTGAATTATCTTATTAGGTTAAGCTAATTCTTTTCCATTTAGGGTTAGGCTAATTCTTTACATTTAGGGTTAGGCTAATTCTTTTCCATTTAGGGTTAGGCTAATTCTTTACATTTAGGGTTAGGCTAATTCTTTCCATTTAGGGTTAAGCTAATTCTTTTCCATTTAGGGTTAGGCTAATTCTTTCCATTTAGGGTTAGGCTAATTCTTTCCATTTAGGGTTAGGCTAATTCTTTCCATTTAGGGTAAGGCTAATTCTTTCCATTTAGGGTTAGGCTATTTCTTTCCATTTAGGGTTAGGCTAATTCTTTCCATTTAGGGTTAGGCTAATTCTTTCCATTTAGGGTTAGGCTAATTCTTTCCATTTAGGGTTAGACTAATTCTTTACATTTAGAGAAGGGCTAATTCTTTACATTTAGGGAAGGGCTAAATCTTTACATTTAGGGAAGGGCTAATTCTTTGCATTTGGGGAAGGGCTAAATCTTTACATTTAGGGAAGGGCTAATTCTTTACATTTAGAGAAGGGCTAATTCTTTACATTTAGGGAAGGGCTAAATCTTTACATTTAAGGAAGGGCTAAATCTTTACATTTAGGGAAGGGCTAATTCGTTACATTTAGGGAAGAGCTAATTCTTTCTTTGAATGAAACGGACCATAGAATGACGTAAGGTTAACGTCCTCATGTGGCGTTCTTGTAATTTCAAGTCCCCAAGTACAAGAAAGTAGCCCTCGGGTATATTATTCTGTTTCCCTGGGCTACATCATTCTGTTTCCCTCGGGTATATCATTCCGTTTCCCTGGGCAACATCATTCTGTTTCCCTGGGCTACATCATTCTGTTTGCCTGGGCTACATGATTCTGTTTCCCTCGGGTATATCACTATGTTTCCCTGGGCTACATCATTCTGTTTCCCTCGGGCATATCATTCTGTTTCCCTGGGCAACATCATTCTGTTTCCCTCGGGTATATCTTTCTGTTTCCCTGGGCTACATCATTCTGTTTCCCTGGGCAACATCATTCTGTTTCCCTGGGCTACATCATTCTGTTTCCCTGGGCTGCATCATTCTGTTTCCCTGGGCTACATCATTCTGTTTCCCACGGGTATATCATTCTGTTTCCCTGGGCAACATCATTCTGTTTCCCTGGGCTACATCATTCTGTTTCCCTGGGCTACATCATTCTGTTTCCCTCGGGTATATCATTCTGTTTCCCTGGGCTACATCATTCTGTTTCCCTGGGCTACATCATTCTGTTTCCCTCGGGTATATCATTCTGTTTCCCTGGGCAACATCATTCTGTTTCTCTGGGCTGCATCATTCTGTTTCCCTGGGCTACATCATTCTGTTTCCCTCGGGTATATCATTCTGTTTCCCTGGGCTACATCATTCTGTTTCCCTGGGCTACATCATTCTGTTTCCCTCGGGTATATCATTCTGTTTCCCTGGGCTACATCATTCTGTTTCCCTGGGCTACATCATTCTGTTTCCCTGGGCTACATCATTCTGTTTCCCTGGGCTACATCATTCTGTTTCCCTGGGCTACATCATTCTGTTTCCCTGGGCTACATCATTCTGTTTCCCTCGGGTATATCATTCTGTTTCCCTGGGCTACATCATTCTGTTTCCCTGGGCTACATCATTCTGTTTCCCTGGGCTACATCATTCTGTTTCTCTCGGGTATATCATTCTGTTTCTCTCGGGTATATCATTCTGTTTCCCTGGGCTACATCATTCTGTTTCCCTGGGCTACATCATTCTGTTTCCCTGGGCTACATCATTCTGTTTCCCTGGGCTACATCATTCTGTTTCCCTGGGCTACATCATTCTGTTTCCCTGGGCTACATCATTCTGTTTCCCTGGGCTACATCATTCTGTTTCCCTGGGCTACATCATTCTGTTTCCCTGGGCTACATCATTCTGTTTCCCTCGGGTATATCATTCTGTTTCCCTGGGCTACATCATTCTGTTTCCCTGGGCTACATCATTCTGTTTCCCTGGGCTACATCATTCTGTTTCCTGGGCTACATCATTCTGTTTCTCTCGGGTATTCATTCTGTTTCCCTGGGCTACATCATTCTGTTTCTCTCGGGTATATCATTCTGTTTCCCTGGGCTACATCATTCTGTTTCCCTCGGGTATATCATTCTGTTTCCCTGGGCTACATCATTCTGTTTCCCTCGGGTATATCATTCTGTTTCCCTGGGCTACATCATTCTGTTTCTCTCGGGTATATCATTCTGTTTCCCTGGGCTACATCATTCTGTTTCCCTCATTCTGGGGCTATATCATTCTGTTTCCTGGGCTACATCATTCTGTTTCCCTGGGCTACATCATTCTGTTTCCCTGGGCTACATCATTCTGTTTCCCTGGGCTACATCATTCTGTTTCCCTGGGCTACATCATTCTGTTTCTCTCGGGTATATCATTCTGTTTCCCTGGGCTACATCATTCTGTTTCCCTCGGGTATATCATTCTGTTTCCCTGGGCTACATCATTCTGTTTCCCTCGGGTATATCATTCTGTTTCCCTGGGCTACATCATTCTGTTTCTCTCGGGTATATCATTCTGTTTCCCTGGGCTACATCATTCTGTTTCCCTGGGCTACATCATTCTGTTTCCCTCAGGTATATCCTTCTGTTTCCCTGGGCTACATCATTCTGTTTCCCTGGGCTACATAATTCTGTTTCCCTGGGCTACATCATTCTGTTTCCCTGGGCTACATCATTCTGTTTCCCTGGGCTACATCATTCTGTTTCCCTGGGCTACATCATTCTGTTTCCCTGGGCTACATCATTCTGTTTCCCTCCATCATTCTGTTTCCTGGGCTACATCATTCTGTTTCCCTGGGCTATATCATTCTGTTTCCCTGGGCTACATCATTCTGTTTCCCTGGGCTACATCATTCTGTTTCCTCGGTATATCATTCTGTTTCCCTGGGCTACATCATTCTGTTTCCCTGGGCTACATCATTCTGTTTCCCTCGGGTATTCTGTTTCCCTGGGCTACATCATTCTGTTTCCCTGGGCTATATCATTCTGTTTCCCTGGGCTACATCATTCTGTTTCCCGGGTATATCATTCTGTTTCCCTGGGCTACATCATTCTGTTTCTCTCGGGTATATCATTCTGTTTCCCTGGGCTACATCATTCTGTTTCATATATCATTCTGTTTCCCTGGGCTACATCATTCTGTTTCCCTCGGGTATATCATTCTGTTTCCCTGGGCTACATCATTCTGTTTCCCTCGGGTATATCATTCTGTTTCCCTGTTTCCCTGGCTATCATCATTCTGTTTCCCTCGGGTATATCATTCTGTTTCCCTGGGCTACATCATTCTGTTTCCCTCGGGTATATCATTCTGTTTCCCTGGGCTACATCATTCTGTTTCCCTGGGCTACATCATTCTGTTTCCCTGGGCTACATCATTCTGTTTCCCTCGGGTATATCATTCTGTTTCCCTGGGCTACATCATTCTGTTTCCCTCGGGTATATCATTCTGTTTCCCTGGGCTACATCATTCTGTTTCCCTGGGCTACATCATTCTGTTTCCTGGGTATATCTTCTGTTTCCCTGGGCAACATCATTCTGTTTCCCTGGGCTACATCATTCTGTTTCCCTGGGCTACATCATTCTGTTTCCCTCGGGTATATCATTCTGTTTCTCTGGGCTACATCATTCTGTTTCCCTGGGCTACATCATTCTGTTTCCCTCGGGTATATCATTCTGTTTCCCTGGGCTACATCATTCTGTTTCCCTGGGCTACATCATTCTGTTTCCCTCGGGTATATCATTCTGTTTCCCTGGGCTACATCATTCTGTTTCCCTGGGCTACATCATTCTGTTTCCCTCGGGTATATCATTCTGTTTCCCTGGGCTACATCATTCTGTTTCTCTGGGCTACATCATTCTGTTTCCCTCGGGCTACATCATTCTGTTTCCCTGGGCTACATCATTCTGTTTCCCTCGGGTATATCATTCTGTTTCCCTGGGCAACATCATTCTGTTTCCCTCGGGTATATCATTCTGTTTCCCTGGGCTACATCATTCTGTTTCCCTCAGGTATATCTTTCTGTTTCCCTGGGCTACATCATTCTGTTTCTCTCGGGTATATCATTCTGTTTCCCTGGGCTACATCATTCTGTTTCCCTGGGCTACATCATTCTGTTTCCCTGGGCTACATCATTCTGTTTCCCTGGGCTACATCATTCTGTTTCCCTCGGGTATATCATTATGTTTCCCTGGGCTACATCATTCTGTTTCCCTCGGGTATATCTTTCTGTTTCCCTGGGCTACATCATTCTGTTTCCCTGGGCTACATCATTCTGTTTCCCTCGGGTATATCATGCTGTTTCCCTGGGCTACATCATTCTGTTTCCCTGGGCTACATCATTCTGTTTCCCTGGGCTACATCATTCTGTTTCCCTCGGGCTACATCATTCTGTTTCCCTGGGCTACATCATTCTGTTTCCCTCGGGTATATCATTCTGTTTCCCTGGGCTAGATCATTCTGTTTCCCTCGGGTATATCTTTCTGTTTCCCTGGGCTACATCATTCTGTTTCTCTCGGGTATATCATTCTGTTTCCCTGGGCTACATCATTCTGTTTCCCTGGGCTACATCATTCTGTTTCCCTGGGCTACATCATTCTGTTTCCCTGGGCTACATCATTCTGTTTCCCTCGGGTATATCATTCTGTTTCCCTGGGCTACATCATTCTGTTTCCCTCGGGTATATCATGCTGTTTCCCTGGGCTACATCATTCTGTTTCCCTGGGCTACATCATTCTGTTTCCCTGGGCTACATCATTCTGTTTCCCTCGGGTATATCATGCTGTTTCCCTGGGCTACATCATTCTGTTTCCCTGGGCTACATCATTCTGTTTCCCTGGGCTACATCATTCTGTTTCCCTGGTCTACATCATTCTGCAGCCCTGAGCTATATCATTCTGCAGCCCTGAGCTATATCATTCTGCAGCCCTGAGCTATATCATTCTGCAGCCCTGAGCTATATCATTCCGCAGCCCTGAGCTATATCATTCTGTAGTCCTGCGCTATATCATTCTGCAGTCCTGAGCTATATCATTCCGTAGCCCTGAGCTATATCATTCTGTAGTCCTGAGCTATATCATTCTCTAGCCCTGAGCTATATCATTCTGTAGCCCTGAGCTATATCATTCTGTAGTCCTGAGCTATATCATTCTCTAATCCTGAGCTATATCATTCTGTAGTCCTGGGCTACTTCATTCTGTTGCCCTGAGCTATATCAGTATGTAGCCGTGGGCTACTATCATTCTGTAGCCCTGAGCTACAGTATATCATTCTGTAACCCAGGGCACATCATTCTGTAGCCCCGAGTCAAATCATTCTGTAGCTATATCATTCTGAATCCCTGAGCTAAATCATTATGTAGCCCTGAGCTATATCATTCTGTAGCTATATCATTCTGTAGCCCTGAGCTATATCATTCTGCAGCCCTGAGCTATATCATTCCGCAGCCCTGAGCTATATCATTCTGTAGTTCTGAGCAACATCATTCTGCAGCCCTGAGCTATATCATTCTGTAGCCCTGAGCTATATCATTCTGTAGTCCTGCGCTATATCATTCTGCAGTCCTGAGCTATATCATTCCATAGCCCTGAGCTATATCATTCTGTAGTCCTGGGCTACTTCATTCTGTTGCCCTGAGCTATATCAGTATGTAGCCGTGGGCTACTATCATTCTGTAGCCCTGAGCTACAGTATATCATTCTGTAACCCAGGGCACATCATTCTGTAGCCCTGAGTCAAATCATTCTGTAGCTATATCATTCTGAATCCCTGAGCTAAATCATTATGTAGCCCTGAGCTATGTCATTCTGTAGCTATATCATTCTGTAGCCCTGAGCTAAATCATTCTGCAGCCCTGAGCTATATCATTCTGTAGCCCTGAGCTAAATCATTCTGTAGCCCTGAGCTATATCATTATGTAGTCCTGAGCTATATCATTCTGAAGCCCTGAGCTATATCATTCTGTAGCTTTTTCATTCTGAATCCCTGAGCTATATCATTCTGTAGCCCTGAGCTATATCATTCTGCAGCCCTGAGCTATATCATTCCGCAGCCCTGAGCTATATCATTCTGTAGTTCTGAGCAACATCATTCTGCAGCCCTGAGCTATATCATTCTGTAGCCCTGAGCTATATCATTCTGTAGTCCTGCGCTATATCATTCTGCAGTCCTGAGCTATATCATTCCATAGCCCTGAGCTATATCATTCTGTAGTCCTGGGCTACTTCATTCTGTTGCCCTGAGCTATATCAGTATGTAGCCGTGGGCTACTATCATTCTGTAGCCCTGAGCTACAGTATATCATTCTGTAACCCAGGGCACATCATTCTGTAGCCCTGAGTCAAATCATTCTGTAGCTATATCATTCTGAATCCCTGAGCTAAATCATTATGTAGCCCTGAGCTATATCATTCTGTAGCTATATCATTCTGTAGCCCTGAGCTATATCATTCTGCAGCCCTGAGCTATATCATTCCGCAGCCCTGAGCTATATCATTCTGTAGTTCTGAGCAACATCATTCTGCAGCCCTGAGCTATATCATTCTGAATCCCTGAGCTAAATCATTATGTAGCCCTGAGCTATGTCATTCTGTAGCTATATCATTCTGTAGCCCTGAGCTAAATCATTCTGCAGCCCTGAGCTATATCATTCTGTAGCCCTGAGCTAAATCATTCTGTAGCCCTGAGCTATATCATTATGTAGTCCTGAGCTATATCATTCTGAAGCCCTGAGCTATATCATTCTGTAGCTTTTTCATTCTGAATCCCTGAGCTATATCATTCTGTAGCCCTGAGCTATATCATTCTGTAGCTATATCATTCTGAATCCCTGAGCTATATCATTCTGTAGTCCTGAGCTATATCATTCTGTAGCCCTGAGCTATATCATTCTGTAGCCCTGAGCTATATCATTTTGTAGCCCTGAGCGATATCATTCTGTAGCTATATCATTCTGTAGCCCTGAGCTAAATCATTCTGTAGCCCTGAGCTATATCATTCTGCAGCCCTGAGCTATATCATTCTGCAGCCCTGAGCTATATCATTCTGCAACCCTGAGCAAAATCATTCTGCAGCCCTGAGCTATATCCTTCTGCAGCCCTGAGCTATATCATTCTGCAACCCTGAGCAAAATCATTCTGCAGCCCTGAGCAACATCATTCCGAAGACCTGAGCAACATAATTCTGCAGCCCTGAGCTATATCATTCCGAAGCCCTGAGCTATATCATTCTGTAGCCCTGAGCTATATCATTATGTAGTCCTGAGCTATATCATTCTGAAGCCCTGAGCTATATCATTCTGTAGCTTTTTCATTCTGAATCCCTGAGCTATATCATTCTGTAGCCCTGAGCTATATCATTCTGTAGCTATATCATTCTGAATCCCTGAGCTATATCATTCTGTAGTCCTGAGCTATATCATTCTGTAGCCCTGAGCTATATCATTCTGTAGCCCTGAGCTATATCATTCTGTAGCCCTGAGCGATATCATTCTGTAGCTATATCATTCTGTAGCCCTGAGCTAAATCATTCTGTAGCCCTGAGCTATATCATTCTGCAGCCCTGAGCTATATCATTCTGCAGCCCTGAGCTATATCATTCCGTAGACCTGAGCAACATCATTCTGCAGCCCTGAGCAACATCATTCCGAAGACCTGAGCAACATAATTCTGCAGCCCTGAGCTATATCATTCCGAAGCCCTGAGCTATATCATTCTGTAGTGGTGGAACAAACTCCCTCACGACGCCAGGACAGCGGAGTCAATCACCACCTTCCGGGAGACACCTGAAACCCCACCTCTTCAAGGAATACCTAGGATAGGATAAGTAATCCTTCTCACCCCCCCCCCTTAATGATTTAGATGCACTATTGTAAAGTGGCTGTTCCACTGGATGTCAGAAGGTGAATTCACCAATTTGTAAGTCGCTCTGGATAAGAGCGTCTGCTAAATGACTTAAATGTAATGTTAAATGTAAATGTAGTCCTGAGCAACATCATTCTGCAGCCCTGAGCTATATCATTCTGTATCCCTGAGCTATATCATTCTGTAGTCCTGAGCTATATCATTCCGTAGCCTTGAGCTATATCATTCTGTAGTCCTGAGCTATATCATTCTCTAATCCTGAGCTATATCATTCTGTAGTCCTGGGCTACTTCATTCTGTTGCCCTGAGCTATATCATTATGTAGCCGTGGGCTACTATCATTCTGTAGCCCTGAGCTACAGTATATCATTCTGTAGCCCTGAGCTACATCATTCTGTTTCCCTGAGTCAAATCATTCTGTAGCTATATCATTCTGTAGCCCTGAGCTAAATCATTCTGTAGCCCTGAGCTATATCATTCTGTAGTCCTGAGCTATATCATTCTGAATCCCTGAGCTATATCATTCTGTAGTCCTGAGCTATATCATTCTGTAGTCCTGAGCTATATCATTCTGTAGCCCTGAGCTAAATCATTCTGTAGCCCTGAGCTATATCATTCTGTAGCCATGAGCTATATCATTCTGTAGCTATATCATTCTGAATCCCTGAGCTATATCATTCTGTAGTCCTGAGCTATATCATTCTGTAGCTATATCATTCTGAATCCCTGAGCTATATCATTCTGTAGCCTTGAGCTATATCATTCTGTAGTCCTGAGCTATATCATTCTGAATCCCTGAGCTATATCATTCTGAATCCCTGAGCTATATCATTCTGAATCCCTGAGCTATATCATTATGTAGCTATATCATTCTGAATCCCTGAGCTATATCATTCTGTAGTCCTGAGCAATATACTTATGTAGCTATATCATTCTGTTTCCCTTAGCTACATCATTCTGTAGCCCTGAGCTAAATCATTCTGTAGCCCTGAGCTATATCATTCTGAATCCCTGAGCTATATCATTCTGTAGCCCTGAGCTATATCATTCTGTAGTCCTGAGCTATATCATTCTGAATCGCTGAGCTATATCATTCTGAATCCCTGAGCTATATCATTCTGTAGCCCTGAGCTATATCATTCTGTAGCCCTGAGCTATATCATTCTGAATCCCTGAGCTATATCATTCTGTAGCCCTGAGCTATATCATTTTGAATCCCTGAAATAAATAATTATGTTTAGTTCTAATGCTGTCTCTCTAGGTGGTAGTTCTAATGCTGTCTCTCTAGATGGTAGTTCTAATGCTGTCTCTCTCGGTGGTAGTTCTAATGCTGTCTCTCTAGATGGTAGTTCTAATGCTGTCTCTCTCGGTGGTAGTTCTAATGCTATCTCTCTCGGTGGTAGTTCTAATGCTATCTCTCTAGGTGGTAGTTATAATGCTGTCTCTCTAGGTGGTAGTTCTAATGCTATCTCTCTAGGTGGTAGTTATAATGCTATCTCTCTCGGTGGTAGTTCTAATGCTGTCTCTCTAGGTGGTAGTTCTAATGCTATCTCTCTCGGTGGTAGTTCTAAGGCTATCTCTCTAGGTGGTAGTTATAATGCTATCTCTCTCGGTGGTAGTTCTAATGCTATCTCTCTCGGTGGTAGTTCTAATGCTATCTCTCTAGGTGGTAGTTATAATGCTATCTCTCTCGGTGGTAGTTCTAATGCTGTCTCTCTAGATGGTAGTTCTAATGCTATCTCTCTCGGTGGTAGTTCTAATGCTGTCTCTCTCGGTGGTAGTTCTAATGCTGTCTCTCTAGGTGGTAGTTCTAATGCTATCTCTCTAGGTGGTAGTTATAATGCTATCTCTCTAGGTGGTAGTTATAATGCTATCTCTCTAGGTGGTAGTTATAATGCTATCTCTCTCGGTGGTAGTTATAATGCTGTCTCTCTAGGTGGTAGTTCTAATGCTGTCTCTCTAGGTGGTAGTTCTAATGCTATCTCTCTCGGTGGTAGTTCTAATGCTGTCTCTCTAGGTGGTAGTTATAATGCTATCTCTCTCGGTGGTAGTTATAATGCTGTCTCTCTAGGTGGTAGTTCTAATGCTGTCTCTCTAGGTGGTAGTTCTAATGCTATCTCTCTCGGTGGTAGTTCTAATGCTGTCTCTCTAGGTGGTAGTTATAATGCTGTCTCTCTAGGTGGTAGTTATAATGCTATCTCTCTCAGTGGTAGTTCTAATGCTATCTCTCTAGGTGGTAGTTATAATGCTATCTCTCTAGGTGGTAGTTATAATGCTGTCTCTCTCGGTGGTAGTTCTAATGCTATCTCTCTAGGTGGTAGTTCTAATGCTATCTCTCTAGGTGGTAGTTATAATGCTGTCTTTCTGCATTGAGTATCACCAGCACACAGACTAGACTCTTCAGAGTTCACGGACTGTTATGTGATATGGCTAGAAAAAACATCCCTAACTCCTAAAAACAGGTTGGAGCACTAAAATACAGGTATATAGGCTTCATATTTACACTGAGAGCACCAAACATTAGGAACCACCTTTAGTCAGGTCATGAACTATACAAGGTGTTGAAAACATTCCACAGGGATACGGGCCCATGGGAAACTGTTGCGTGTGAAATACCCAGCAGCATTGCAGTTCTTGACACACTCAAACCGGTTCGCCTAGCAACTACTACCATACCCAGTTGAAAGGAACTTAAATCTTTTGTCTTGCCCATTCAATCTCCGAATGGCACCTTTGCAGTAGTGTTGTAGTGTTGCTTTTGATACCATCGATTACCACATTCTTTTGGAGAGATTGGAAACCCAAATTGGTCTACACGGACAAGTTCTGGCCTGGTTTAGAGCTTATCTGTCGGAAAGATATCTGTTTGTCTCTATGGATGGTTTGTCTTCTGACAAATCAACTGTATGTTTCGGTGTTCCTCAAGGTTCTGTTTTTGTTGTTTTCAGTATATATTTCACCTCTTGGTGATGTCATTCGGAAACATGTTAACTTTCACTGCTATGCGGATGACACACAGCTGTACATTTCAATGAAACAAGGTGAAGCCTCAAAATTGCCCTCCCTGGAAGCCTGTTTTTCAGACATAAGGAAGTGGATGGTGGCAAATGTTATACTTTTAAACTCGGACAAAACAGAGATGCTTGTTCTCTTGTTCTTGTTCTCTGTTGGATCTGACAATTAATCTTAATGGTTGTACAGTCATCTCAAATAATACTGTGAAGGACCTCGGCGTTACTCTGGACCCTGATCTCTCTTTTGAAGATCATATCAATACTGTTTCAAGGACAGCTTTTTTCCATCTTCGTAACATTGCAAAAATCTGAAACTTTCTGTCCAAAAATGATGCAGAAAAATGTATCCATGCTTTTGTCACTTCTAGGTTAGACTACTGCAATGCTCTACTTTCCGGCTACCCGGATAAAGCACTGAATAAACTGCAGTTAGTGCTAAACACGGCTGCTAGAATCCTGACTAGAACCAAAAAATGTGATTATTACTCCAGTGCTAACCTCCCTACACTGGCTTCCTGTCAAGACAAGGGTTGATTTCAAGGTTTTACTGCTAACCTACAAAGCATTACATGGGCTTGCTCATCCCTATCTCTCTGATTTGGTCCTGCCGTACATACCTACACGTACGCTACGGTCACAAGACGCAGGCCTCCTAATTGTCCCTAGAATTTCTAAGCAAACAGCTGGAGGCAGGGCTTTCTCTACCCATGTGAGAGACCCAGACTCGGTCTCAACCTTTAAGTCTTTACTGAAGACTCATCTCTTCAGTGGGTCAAATGATTGAGTGTAGTCTGGCCCAGGGGTGTGAAGGTGACTGGAATGGCTCTGGAGCAACGAACCGCCATTAATGTCTCTGCCTGGCCGGTTCCCCTCTTTCCACTGGGATTCTCTGCCTCTAACCCTAATACAGGGGCTGAGTCACTGGCTTACTGGTGCTCTTTCATGTCGTCCCTGGGAGGGGTGCATCACTTGAGTGGGTTGAGTCGCTGACGTGATCTTCCTGTCTGGGTTGGCGCCCCTCTCAGGTTTCTTGTGGTTGGGGAGATCTTTGTAGGCTATACTCAGTAGTAAATTGGTGTTTTAAAGATATCCCTCTAGTGGTGTGGGGGCTGTGCTTTGGCAAAGTGGGTGGGGTTATATCCTGCCTGGTTGGCCCTGGTATCGTCGGATGGGGCCACAGTGTCTCCTGACCCCTCCTGTCTCAGCCTCCAGTATTTATGCTGCAGTAGTTTATGTGACGGGGGGCTAGGGTCAGTTTGTTATATCTGGAGTATTTATCCTGTTTTATCCGGTGTCCTGTGTGAATTTAAGTATGCTCTCTCTAATTCGCTCTCTCCCTCTCCTCCCTCATAATACTGTGTAACCGTTCGGACACAACAGACAACTTTGCTTTCGGATGTCTCCTGGTCTGACAAACCGCTGGATAGATCTCTCTCTCTCTCCATCTTAATCTGACAGATTATTAATGGGGATGTGGTGGATAGATCTCTCTCTCTCTCCATCTAAACCTGACAGATTATTAATGGGGATGTGGTGGATAGTTCTCTCTCTCCATCTTAACCTGACAGATTATTAATGGGGATGTGGTGGATAGATCTCTCTCTCCATCTAAACCTGACAGATTATTAATGGGGATGTGGTGGATAGATCTCTCTCTCCATCTAAACCTGACAGATTATTAATGGGGATGTGGTGGATAGATCTCTCTCTCCATCTAAACCTGACAGATTATTAATGGGGATGTGGTGGATAGATCTCTCTCTCCATCTTAACCTGACAGATTATTAATGGGGATGTGGTGGATAGATCTCTCTCTCCATCTTAACCTGACAGATTATTAATGGGGATGTGGTGGATAGATCTCTCTCTCTCTCCATCTTAACCTGACAGATTATTAATGGGGACGTGGTGGATAGATCTCTCTCTCTCTCCATCTTAACCTGACAGATTATTAATGGGGACGTGGTGGATAGATCTCTCTCTCCATCTTAACCTGACAGATTATTAATGGGGATGTGGTGGATAGATCTCTCTCTCCATCTTAACCTGACAGATTATTAATGGGGATGTGGTGGATAGATCTCTCTCTCCATCTTAACCTGACAGATTATTAATGGGGATGTGGTGGATAGATCTCTCTCTCTCTCCATCTTAACCTGACAGATTATTAATGGGGATGTGGTGGATAGATCTCTCTCTCCATCTTAACCTGCCAGATTATTAATGGGGATGTGGTGGATAGATCTCTCTCTCCATCTTAACCTGACAGATTATTAATGGGGATGTGGTGGATACATCTCTCTCTCCATCTTAACCTGACAGATTATTAATGGGGATGTGGTGGATAGATCTCTCTCTCCATCTTAACCTGACAGATTATTAATGGGGATGTGGTGGATAGATCTCTCTCTCTCTCCATCTTAACCTGACAGATTATTAATGGGGATGTGGTGGATAGATCTCTCTCTCTCCATCTTAACCTGACAGATTATTAATGGGGATGTGGTGGATAGATCTCTCTCTCCATCTAAACCTGACAGATTATTAATGGGGATGTGGTGGATAGATCTCTCTCTCCATCTTAACCTGACAGATTATTAATGGGGATGTGGTGGATAGATCTCTCTCTCCATCCTAACCTGACAGATTATTAATGGGGATGTGGTGGATAGATCTCTCTCTCCATCTTAACCTGACAGATTATTAATGGGGATGTGGTGGATAGATCTCTCTCTCGATCTTAATCTGACAGATTATTAATGGGGATGTGGTGGATAGATCTCTCTCTCTCCATCTTAACCTGACAGATTATTAATGGGGATGTGGTGGATAGATCTCTCTCTCCATCTTAACCTGACAGATTATTAATGGGGATGTGGTGGATAGATCTCTCTCTCATCTAAACCTGACAGATTATTAATGGGGATGTGGTGGATAGATCTCTCTCTCCATCTTAACCTGACAGATTATTAATGGGGATGTGGTGGATAGATCTCTCTCTCCATCTAAACCTGACAGATTATTAATGGGGATGTGGTGGATTGATCTCTCTCTCCATCTTAACCTGACAGATTATTAATGGGGATGTGGTGGATAGATCTCTCTCTCCATCTTAACCTGACAGATTATTAATGGGGATGTGGTGGATAGATCTCTCTCTCCATCTAAACCTGACAGATTATTAATGGGGATGTGGTGGATAGATCTCTCTCTCCATCTTAACCTGACAGATTATTAATGGGGATGTGGTGGATAGATCTCTCTCTCCATCTTAACCTGACAGATTATTAATGGGGATGTGGTGGATAGATCTCTCTCTCCATTTTAACCTGACAGATTATTAATGGGGATGTGGTGGATTGATCTCTCTCTCCATCTTAACCTGACAGATTATTAATGGGGATGTGGTGGATAGATCTCTCTCTCCATCTAAACCTGACAGATTATTAATGGGGATGTGGTGGATAGATCTCTCTCTCCATCTTAACCTGACAGATTATTAATGGGGATGTGGTGGATAGATCTCTCTCTCCATCTTAACCTGACAGATTATTAATGGGGATGTGGTGGATAGATCTCTCTCTCCATCTTAACCTGACAGATTATTAATGGGGATGTGGTGGATAGATCTCTCTCTCATCTTAACCTGACAGATTATTAATGGGGATGTGGTGGATAGATCTCTCTCTCTCTCCATCTTAACCTGACAGATTATTAATGGGGATGTGGTGGATAGATCTCTCTCTCCATCTTAACCTGACAGATTATTAATGGGGATGTGGTGGATAGATCTCTCTCTCCATCTTAACCTGACAGATTATTAATGGGGATGTGGTGGATAGATCTCTCTCTCCATCTTAACCTGACAGATTATTAATGGGGATGTGGTGGATAGATCTCTCTCTCATCTTAACCTGACAGATTATTAATGGGGATGTGGTGGATAGATCTCTCTCCCATCTTAACCTGACAGATTATTAATGGGGATGTGGTGGATAGATCTCTCTCCATCTTAACCTGACAGATTATTAATGGGGATGTGGTGGATAGATCTCTCTCCCATCTTAACCTGACAGATTATTAATGGGGATGTGGTGGATAGATCTCTCTCTCCATCTTAACCTGACAGATTATTAATGGGGATGTGGTGGATAGATCTCTCTCTCCATCTTAACCTGACAGATTATTAATGGGGATGTGGTGGATAGATCTCTCTCTCTCTCCATCTAAACCTGACAGATTATTAATGGGGATGTGGTGGATAGATCTCTCTCTCCATCTAAACCTGACAGATTATTAATGGGGATGTGGTGGATAGATCTCTCTCTCTCCATCTAAACCTGACAGATTATTAATGGGGATGTGGTGGATAGATCTCTCTCTCCATCTTAACCTGACAGATTATTAATGGGGATGTGGTGGATAGATCTCTCTCTAAATCTTAACCTGACAGATTATTAATGGGGATGTGGTGGATAGATCTCTCTCTCCATCTTAACCTGACAGATTATTAATGGGGATGTGGTGGATAGATCTCTCTCTCTCTCTCCATTTTAACCTGACAGATTATTAATGGGGATGTGGTGGATAGATCTCTCTCTCCATCTTAACATGACAGATTATTAATGGGGATGTGGTGGATAGATCTCTCTCTCTCTCCATCTAAACCTGACAGATTATTAATGGGGATGTGGTGGATAGATCTCTCTCTCTCTCCATCTTAACCTGACAGATTATTAATGGGGATGTGGTGGATAGATCTCTCTCTCTCTCCATCTAAACCTGACAGATTATTAATGGGCATGTGGTGGATAGATCTCTCTCTCCATCTTAACCTGACAGATTATTAATGGGGATGTGGTGGATAGATCTCTCTCTCCATCTAAACCTGACAGATTATTAATGGGGATGTGGTGGATAGATCTCTCTCTCCATCTTAACCTGACAGATTATTAATGGGGATGTGGTGGATAGATCTCTCTCTCTCCATCTTAACCTGACATATTATTAATGGGGATGTGGTGGATAGATCTCTCTCTCCATTTTAACCTGACAGATTATTAATGGGGATGTGGTGGATAGATCTCTCTCTCCATCTAAACCTGACAGATTATTAATGGGGATGTGGTGGATAGATCTCTCTCTCCATCTTAACCTGACAGATTATTAATGGGGATGTGGTGGATAGATCTCTCTCTCTCTCCATCTAAACCTGACAGATTATTAATGGGGACGTGGTGGATAGATCTCTCTCTCCATCTTAACCTGCCAGATTATTAATGGGGATATGGTGGATAGATCTCTCTCTCTCCATCTAAACCTGACAGATTATTAATGGGGATGTGGTGGATAGATCTCTCTCTCTCTCCATCTAAACCTGACAGATTATTAATGGGGATGTGGTGGATAGATCTCTCTCTCCATCTTAACCTGACAGATTATTAATGGGGATGTGGTGGATAGATCTCTCTCTCTCCATCTTAACCTGACAGATTATTAATGGGGATGTGGTGGATAGATCTCTCTCTCTCCATTTTAACCTGACAGATTATTAATGGGGATGTGGTGGATAGATCTCTCTCTCCATCTAAACCTGACAGATTATTAATGGGGATGTGGTGGATAGATCTCTCTCTCTCCATCTTAACCTGACAGATTATTAATGGGGATGTGGTGGATAGATCTCTCTCTCCATCTAAACCTGACAGATTATTAATGGGGATGTGGTGGATAGATCTCTCTCTCGATCTTAATCTGACAGATTATTAATGGGGATGTGGTGGATAGATCTCTCTAGCCATCTTAACCTGACAGATTATTAATGGGGATGTGGTGGATAGATCTCTCTCTCCATCTTAACCTGACAGATTATTAATGGGGATGTGGTGGATAGATCTCTCTCTCTCCATCTTAACCTGACAGATTATTAATGGGGATGTGGTGGATAGATCTCTCTCCCATCTTAACCTGACAGATTATTAATGGGGATGTGGTGGATAGATCTCTCTCTCTCCATCTTAACCTGACAGATTATTAATGGGGATGTGGTGGATAGATTCTCTCTCCATCTTAACCTGACAGATTATTAATGGGGATGTGGTGGATAGATCTCTCTCTCCATCTTAACCTGACAGATTATTAATGGGGATGTGGTGGATAGATCTCTCTCTCTCTCCATCTTAACCTGACAGATTATTAATGGGGATGTGGTGGATAGATCTCTCTCTCATCTAAACCTGACAGATTATTAATGGGGATGTGGTGGATACATCTCTCTCTCTCCATCTTAACCTGACAGATTATTAATGGGGATGTGGTGGATAGATCTCTCTCTCCATCTTAACCTGACAGATTATTAATGGGGATGTGGTGGATAGATCTCTCTCTCCATCTTAACCTGACAGATTATTAATGGGGATGTGGTGGATAGATCTCTCTCTCCATCTAAACCTGACAGATTATTAATGGGGATGTGGTGGATAGATCTCTCTCTCCATCTAAACCTGACAGATTATTAATGGGGATGTGGTGGATAGATCTCTCTCTCCATTTTAACCTGACAGATTATTAATGGGGATGTGGTGGATAGATCTCTCTCTCTCCATCTAAACCTGACAGATTATTAATGGGGACGTGGTGGATAGATCTCTCTCTGTCCATCTAAACCTGACAGATTATTAATGGGGATGTGGTGGATAGATCTCTCTCCATCTAAACCTGACAGATTATTAATGGGGATGTGGTGGATAGATCTCTCTCTCCATCTTAACCTGACAGATTATTAATGGGGATATGGTGGATAGATCTCTCTCTCTCCATCTAAACCTGACAGATTATTAATGGGGATGTGGTGGATAGATCTCTCTCTCCATCTTAACCTGACAGATTATTAATGGGGATGTGGTGGATAGATCTCTCTCTCTCTCCATCTAAACCTGACAGATTATTAATGGGGATGTGGTGGATAGATCTCTCTCTCCATCTTTACCTGACAGATTATTAATGGGGATGTGGTGGATAGATCTCTCTCTCTCCATCTTAACCTGACAGATTATTAATGGGGATGTGGTGGATAGATCTCTCTCTCCATCTAAACCTGACAGATTATTAATGGGGATGTGGTGGATAGATCTCTCTCTCTCCATCTTAACCTGACAGATTATTAATGGGGATGTGGTGGATAGATCTCTCTCTCCATCTTAACCTGACAGATTATTAATGGGGATGTGGTGGATAGATCTCTCTCTCCATCTTAACCTGACAGATTATTAATGGGGATGTGGTGGATAGATCTCTCTCTCCATCTTAACTTGACAGATTATTAATGGGGATGTGGTGGATAGATCTCTCTCTCCATCTTAACCTGACAGATTATTAATGGGGATGTGGTGGATAGATCTCTCTCTCCATCTTAACCTGACAGATTATTAATGGGGATGTGGTGGATAGATATCTCTCTCCATCTTAACCTGACAGATTATTAATGGGGATGTGGTGGATAGATCTCTCTCTCCATCTAAACCTGACAGATTATTAATGGGGATGTGGTGGATAGATCTCTCTCTCCATCTTAACCTGACAGATTATTAATGGGGATGTGGTGGATAGATCTCTCTCTCCATCTTAACCTGACAGATTATTAATGGGGATGTGGTGGATAGATCTCTCTCTCCATCTTAACCTGACAGATTATTAATGGGGATGTGGTGGATAGATCTCTCTCTCTCTCCATCTTAACCTGACAGATTATTAATGGGGATGTGGTGGATAGATCTCTCTCTCCATCTTAACCTGACAGATTATTAATGGGGATGTGGTGGATAGATCTCTCTCTCCATCTTAACCTGACAGATTATTAATGGGGATGTGGTGGATAGATCTCTCTCTCCATCTTAACTTGACAGATTATTAATGGGGATGTGGTGGATAGATCTCTCTCTCCATCTTAACCTGACAGATTATTAATGGGGATGTGGTGGATAGATCTCTCTCTCCATCTTAACCTGACAGATTATTAATGGGGATGTGGTGGATAGATCTCTCGCTCTCCATCTTAACCTGACAGATTATTAATGGGGATGTGGTGGATAGATCTCTCTCTCCATCTTAACCTGACAGATTATTAATGGGGATGTGGTGGATAGATCTCTCTCTCCATCTTAACCTGACAGATTATTAATGGGGATGTGGTGGATAGATCTCTCTCTCCATCTAAACTTGACAGATTATTAATGGGGATGTGGTGGATAGATCTCTCTCTCCATCTTAACCTGACAGATTATTAATGGGGATGTGGTGGATAGATCTCTCTCTCCATCTTAACCTGACAGATTATTAATGGGGATGTGGTGGATAGATCTCTCTCTCCATCTTAACCTGACAGATTATTAATGGGGATGTGGTGGATAGATCTCTCTCTCCATTTTAACCTGACAGATTATTAATGGGGATGTGGTGGATAGATCTCTCTCTCTCTCTCTCTCCATCTTAACCAGACAGATTATTAATGGGGATGTGGTGGATAGATCTCTCTCTCCATCTAAACCTGACAGATTATTAATGGGGATGTGGTGGATAGATCTCTCTATCCATCTTAACCTGACAGATTATTAATGGGGATGTGGTGGATAGATCTCTCTCTCTCTCTCCATCTAAACCTGACAGATTATTAATGGGGACGTGGTGGATAGATCTCTCTCTCTCTCCATCTAAACCTGACAGATTATTAATGGGGATGTGGTGGATAGATCTCTCCATCTAAACCTGACAGATTATTAATGGGGATGTGGTGGATAGATCTCTCTCTCCATCTTAACCTGACAGATTATTAATGGGGATGTGGTGGATAGATCTCTCTCTCTCTCCATCTAAACCTGAGAGATTATTAATGGGGATGTGGTGGATAGATCTCTCTCCATCTAAACCTGACAGATTATTAATGGGGATGTGGTGGATAGATCTCTCTCTCTCTCCATCTAAACCTGACAGATTATTAATGGGGATGTGGTGGATAGATCTCTCTCTCCATCTAAACCTGACAGATTATTAATGGGGATGTGGTGGATAGATCTCTCGCTCTCCATCTTAACCTGACAGATTATTAATGGGGATGTGGTGGATAGATCTCTCTCTCCATCTTAACCTGACAGATTATTAGTGGGGATGTGGTGGATAGATCTCTCTCTCCATCTAAACCTGACAGATTATTAATGGGGATGTGGTGGATAGATCTCTCTCTCCATCTTAACCTGACAGATTATTAATGGGGATGTGGTGGATAGATCTCTCTCTCCATCTAAACCTGACAGATTATTAATGGGGATGTGGTGGATAGATCTCTCTCTCCATCTTAACCTGACAGATTATTAATGGGGATGTGGTGGATAGATCTCTCTCTCTCTCCATCTAAACCTGACAGATTATTAATGGGGACGTGGTGGATAGATCTCTCTCTGTCCATCTAAACCTGACAGATTATTAATGGGGATGTGGTGGATAGATCTCTCTCTCCATCTTAACCTGACAGATTATTAATGGGGATGTGGTGGATAGATCTCTCTCTCTCTCCATCTTAACCTGACAGATTATTAGTGGGGATGTGGTGGATAGATCTCTCTCTCCATCTAAACCTGACAGATTATTAATGGGGATGTGGTGGATAGATCTCTCTCTCCATCTTAACCTGACAGATTATTAATGGGGATGTGGTGGATAGATCTCTCTCTCCATCTAAACCTGACAGATTATTAATGGGGATGTGGTGGATAGATCTCTCTCTCCATCTTAACCTGACAGATTATTAATGGGGATATGGTG
This sequence comes from Oncorhynchus masou masou, assembly GCF_036934945.1. NCBI lineage: Eukaryota > Metazoa > Chordata > Actinopteri > Salmoniformes > Salmonidae > Oncorhynchus > Oncorhynchus masou. The sequence continues at coordinate 74,595,307 of NC_088226.1, forward strand.
GATAGATCTCTCTCTCCATCTAAACCTGACAGATTATTAATGGGGATGTGGTGGATAGATCTCTCTCTCCATTTTAACCTGACAGATTATTAATGGGGATGTGGTGGATAGATCTCTCTCTCCATCTTAACCTGACAGATTATTAATGGGGATGTGGTGGATAGATCTCTCTCTCCATCTTAACCTGACAGATTATTAATGGGGATGTGGTGGATAGATCTCTCTCTCCATCTAAACCTGACAGATTATTAATGGGGATGTGGTGGATAGATCTCTCTCTCCATCTAAACCTGACAGATTATTAATGGGGATGTGGTGGATACATCTCTCTCTCTCCATCTTAACCTGACAGATTATTAATGGGGATGTGGTGGATAGATCTCTCTCTCCATCTTAACCTGACAGATTATTAATGGGGATGTGGTGGATAGATCTCTCTCTCCATCTTAACCTGACAGATTATTAATGGGGATGTGGTGGATAGATCTCTCTCTCCATCTTAACCTGACAGATTATTAATGGGGATGTGGTGGATAGATCTCTCTCTCCATCTTAACCTGACAGATTATTAATGGGGATGTGGTGGATAGATCTCTCTCTCTCTCCATCTAAACCTGACAGATTATTAATGGGGATGTGGTGGATAGATCTCTCTCTCTCCATCTTAACCTGACAGATTATTAATGGGGATGTGGTGGATAGATCTCTCTCTCCATTTTAACCTGACAGATTATTAATGGGGATGTGGTGGATAGATCTCTCTCCATCTAAACCTGACAGATTATTAATGGGGATGTGGTGGATAGATCTCTCTCTCCATCTTAACCTGACAGATTATTAATGGGGATGTGGTGGATAGATCTCTCTCTCCATCTAAACCTGACAGATTATTAATGGGGATGTGGTGGATAGATCTCTCTCTCCATCTTAACCTGACAGATTATTAATGGGGATGTGGTGGATAGATCTCTCTCTCTCCATCTTAACCTGACAGATTATTAATGGGGATGTGGTGGATAGATCTCTCTCTCCATCTTAACCTGACAGATTATTAATGGGGATGTGGTGGATAGATCTCTCTCTCTCTCCATCTTAACCTGACAGATTATTAATGGGGATGTGGTGGATAGATCTCTCTCTCCATCTTAACCTGACAGATTATTAATGGGGATGTGGTGGATAGATCTCTCTCTCCATCTTAACCTGACAGATTATTAATGGGGATGTGGTGGATAGATCTCTCTCTCCATCTTAACTTGACAGATTATTAATGGGGATGTGGTGGATAGATCTCTCTCTCCATCTTAACCTGACAGATTATTAATGGGGATGTGGTGGATAGATCTCTCTCTCCATCTTAACCTGACAGATTATTAATGGGGATGTGGTGGATAGATCTCTCGCTCTCCATCTTAACCTGACAGATTATTAATGGGGATGTGGTGGATAGATCTCTCTCTCCATCTTAACCTGACAGATTATTAATGGGGATGTGGTGGATAGATCTCTCTCTCCATCTTAACCTGACAGATTATTAATGGGGATGTGGTGGATAGATCTCTCTCCATCTAAATTTGACAGATTATTAATGGGGATGTGGTGGATAGATCTCTCTCTCCATCTTAACCTGACAGATTATTAATGGGGATGTGGTGGATAGATCTCTCTCTCCATCTTAACCTGACAGATTATTAATGGGGATGTGGTGGATAGATCTCTCTCTCCATCTTAACCTGACAGATTATTAATGGGGATGTGGTGGATAGATCTCTCTCTCCATTTTAACCTGACAGATTATTAATGGGGATGTGGTGGATAGATCTCTCTCTCTCTCTCTCCCATCTTAACCAGACAGATTATTAATGGGGATGTGGTGGATAGATCTCTCTCCATCTAAACCTGACAGATTATTAATGGGGATGTGGTGGATAGATCTCTCTATCCATCTTAACCTGACAGATTATTAATGGGGATGTGGTGGATAGATCTCTCTCTCTCTCCATCTAAACCTGACAGATTATTAATGGGGACGTGGTGGATAGATCTCTCTCTCTCTCCATCTAAACCTGACAGATTATTAATGGGGATGTGGTGGATAGATCTCTCCATCTAAACCTGACAGATTATTAATGGGGATGTGGTGGATAGATCTCTCTCTCCATCTTAACCTGACAGATTATTAATGGGGATGTGGTGGATAGATCTCTCTCTCTCTCCATCTAAACCTGAGAGATTATTAATGGGGATGTGGTGGATAGATCTCTCTCTCCATCTAAACCTGACAGATTATTAATGGGGATGTGGTGGATAGATCTCTCTCTCTCTCTCCATCTAAACCTGACAGATTATTAATGGGGATGTGGTGGATAGATCTCTCTCTCCATCTAAACCTGACAGATTATTAATGGGGATGTGGTGGATAGATCTCTCGCTCTCCATCTTAACCTGACAGATTATTAATGGGGATGTGGTGGATAGATCTCTCTCTCCATCTTAACCTGACAGATTATTAGTGGGGATGTGGTGGATAGATCTCTCTCTCCATCTAAACCTGACAGATTATTAATGGGGATGTGGTGGATAGATCTCTCTCTCCATCTTAACCTGACAGATTATTAATGGGGATGTGGTGGATAGATCTCTCTCTCCATCTAAACCTGACAGATTATTAATGGGGATGTGGTGGATAGATCTCTCTCTCCATCTTAACCTGACAGATTATTAATGGGGATGTGGTGGATAGATCTCTCTCTCTCTCCATCTAAACCTGACAGATTATTAATGGGGACGTGGTGGATAGATCTCTCTCTGTCCATCTAAACCTGACAGATTATTAATGGGGATGTGGTGGATAGATCTCTCGCTCCATCTTAACCTGACAGATTATTAATGGGGATGTGGTGGATAGATCTCTCTCTCTCTCCATCTTAACCTGACAGATTATTAGTGGGGATGTGGTGGATAGATCTCTCTCTCCATCTAAACCTGACAGATTATTAATGGGGATGTGGTGGATAGATCTCTCTCTCCATCTTAACCTGACAGATTATTAATGGGGATGTGGTGGATAGATCTCTCTCTCCATCTAAACCTGACAGATTATTAATGGGGATGTGGTGGATAGATCTCTCTCTCCATCTTAACCTGACAGATTATTAATGGGGATATGGTGGATAGATCTCTCTCTCTCCATCTAAACCTGACAGATTATTAATGGGGATGTGGTGGATAGATCTCTCTCTCCATTTTAACCTGACAGATTATTAATGGGGATGTGGTGGATAGATCTCTCTCTCCATCTTAACCTGACAGATTATTAATGGGGATGTGGTGGATAGATCTCTCTCTCTCTCCATCTTAACCTGACAGATTATTAATGGGGATGTGGTGGATAGATCTCTCTCTCCATCTAAACCTGACAGATTATTAATGGGGATGTGGTGGATAGATCTCTCTCTCCATCTAAACCTGACAGATTATTAATGGGGATGTGGTGGATACATCTCTCTCTCTCTCCATCTTAACCTGACAGATTATTAATGGGGATGTGGTGGATAGATCTCTCTCTCCATCTTAACCTGACAGATTATTAATGGGGATGTGGTGGATAGATCTCTCTCTCCATCTTAACCTGACAGATTATTAATGGGGATGTGGTGGATAGATCTCTCTCTCTCCATCTTAACCTGACAGATTATTAATGGGGATGTGGTGGATAGATCTCTCTCTCCATCTTAACCTGACAGATTATTAATGGGGATGTGGTGGATAGATCTCTCTCTCTCTCCATCTAAACCTGACAGATTATTAATGGGGATGTGGTGGATAGATCTCTCTCTCTCTCCATCTTAACCTGACAGATTATTAATGGGGATGTGGTGGATAGATCTCTCTCTCCATTTTAACCTGACAGATTATTAATGGGGATGTGGTGGATAGATCTCTCTCCATCTAAACCTGACAGATTATTAATGGGGATGTGGTGGATAGATCTCTCTCTCTCCATCTAAACCTGACAGATTATTAATGTGGATGTTTTTATTATGCTAATTAGATTTCCGGAGGGGTGCGGACATCCACTCTAGGGGGTTAAAGTAGTCCTTAATCCTATCAATCCCAAGACTCCAGCAAAAAATCTGCTTTTCATTTATCTGACTTTCATTTATTCATGTTCATACCCCATCTATAAATAGCCCAAACAACTACCTCTTCCCCTACTGTATTTATTTATTTATTTTGCTCCTTTGCACCCCAGTATTTCTACTTTGCACACTCATCTACTGTCAAATCTACCATTCCAGTGTTTTACTTGCTATACTGTATTTACTTCACCACCATGGCCTATTAATTGCCTTTACCTCCCTTTTCTCACTTCATTTGCTCTCATTGCATATAGACTTATTTTCCTACTGTATTATTGACTGAATGTTTGTTTTACTCCCTGTGTAACTCTGTGTTGTTGTATGTGTTCAACTGCTTTGCTTTATCTTGGCCAGGTCGCAGTTGTAAATGAGAACTTGTTCTCAACTAGCCTACCTGGTTAAATAAAGGGAACTTGTTCTCAACTAGCCTACCTGGTTAAATAAAGGGAACTTGTTCTCAACTAGCCTACCTGGTTAAATAAAGGGAACTTGTTCTCAACTAGCCTACCTGGTTAAATAAAGGGAACTTGTTCTCAACTAGCCTACCTGGTTAAATAACGGGAACTTGTTCTCAACTAGCCTACCTGGTTAAATAAAGGGAACTTGTTCTCAACTAGCCTACCTGGTAAAATAAAGGGAACTTGTTCTCAACTAGCCTACATGGTTAAATAAAGGGAACTTGTTCTCAACTAGCCTACCTGGTTAAATAAAGGGAACTTGTTCTCAACTAGCCTACCTGGTTAAATAACGGGAACTTGTTCTCAACTAGCCTACCTGGTTAAATAAAGGGAACTTGTTCTCAACTAGCCTACCTGGTAAAATAAAGGGAACTTGTTCTCAACTAGCCTACATGGTTAAATAAAGGGAACTTGTTCTCAACTAGCCTACCTGGTTAAATAAAGGGAACTTGTTCTCAACTAGCCTACCTGGTTAAATAAAGGGAACTTTTTCTCAACTAGCCTACCTGGTTAAATAAAGGGAACTTGTTCTCAACTAGCCTACCTGGTTAAATAAAGGTGAAATATATTTTGAAGAATAAACCAAATGTATCTGCATGTTCAGCCATTACATTTAGCCTCACTATGAAGTGTTCTACGTGTTAATACACAAACCTATTTGACATAAACAGTTGCATTCATGAGTTTTATTGACAAATATCAATATTTAAAAAAGAATAAGATCAGCCAAAGCAAAAATCGGATAAAAATGAATGTATATGAATACTGTAAGTACAGAAATGGTTTTCCCAGTGGGAAAATACTATTCAATTAGTCAGTGACAACTGTGTGGAGTTTGTGACAGCAACTAGGCAAGCTTATTACAGTATTATAGACACTATGTCCTGGGATCTCCTATGGTCTTCTAGATTAACCCCTTACAGTATTATAGACACTATGACCTGGGATGTCCTATGGTCTTCTAGATTAACCCCTTACAGTATTATAGACACTATGACCTGGGATGTCCTATGGTCTTCTAGATTAACCCCTTACAGTATTATAGACACTATGACCTGGGATCTCCTATGGTCTTCTAGATTAACCCCTTACAGTATTATAGACACTATGACCTGGGATGTCCTATGGTCTTCTATGTAGAAGAACCGCTTACCTTTTAACGACTCCTGTGTACTTTCTGGGCATCAGAAAGTACACCCCCCGCACCCCCCCCTTAAATGATTTAGATGCACTATTGTAAAGTGGCTGTTCCACTGATGTCAGAAGGTGAATTCACCAATTTGTAAGTCGCTCTGGATAAGAGCGTCTGCTAAATGACTTAAAATGTAATGTAAATGTAATAGATCAGAACATGTTAAGTGTTTGTGAGTCTCAGCTTTCCATAGATAACTTTTAATAGTTTGTAGCTCAAACCATTCTGAATCTAAAGATGTTTTTATAAAACAAAATGTAAAAAAAGACCTGGGCCAGTTAAGGATCTGCTCTTGTCTCACAAATACAGCTCTAGCTCTGCCCCAGTTAAGTTTTGTAGCTCAAACACATTATGTTTAAAAGGGGTTAGACACATTGGGTTAGGACTCATCTTGATCTGACTACCCTTCCTCCTAGACTTTGATTGTTGCTTTTATGATATGGTTCGATATATATATATATATATATATATTATATATAAATATATTTATTTTTTAAATGTAATTAAAAATGTTTAGATTTTATGCACTTTGGGATTATTATTATATAATGAAAATCGTTTTACAACGGTAATACATTACTATTATTATATTATTGACACTTTGAATCAGACATGATAGCCTTCGTTGCAAAATTGTTACAGTTAATGAACAGGTGCTGTGCGCAGCAGCAGTCACAGAATACATGTACTTACCTTGTCTCAAGATGAGTCTTGGTATATCCCTCACACCTCGGGTAAATGGAAAATTAATCAAAGCAAGAAAAACAAGCAATTTCATTTTTATGCTTTGATTTTGCGGTCAAACTACTCAGAATAATTCGTTGGTGTTGCCATGACGGCAATGCGCTGGAATCATGATGAACGTGGAAATGAATACGTTGCTGTCCGTCTCCTCTGCGTTCATCTCATACACTGGGAAATAACCGATTCATCCCGGAAGGTAGAGGGAGGGAGCTTGTAAACCCGCCTCCCTTCACTCCGGGTTCAACGTTACTGCTAAAATAAAAACCTTATAAAATAACTACCCATCACATTACAAATCTAACGTTACTGCTAAAATAAAAACACTTATAAAATAACTACCCATCACATTACAAATCTACCGTAACTACTAAAATAAAAACACTTGTAAAATAACTACCCATCACATTACAAATCTAACGTTACTGCTAAAATAAAAACACTTATAAAATAACTACCCATCACATTACAAATCTAACGTTACTGCTAAAATAAAAACACTTATAAAATAACTACCCATCACATTACAAATCTAACGTTACTGCTAAAATAAAAACACTTATAAAATAAATATCCATCACATTACAAAAGCTAACGTTAATACTAAAATAAAAAACGTATATTTATTTCTATCTTGGTTTTTATTTCGATAAGGTGAGCCAATGTGCATATGTTGTTTCCTGCCGTGACTAGTCAGCTACAGCTGAGTGTTTGATAGATCCGTGTGGATAAGACCAAGTCAACAAATGAAACGCCAGATGGCTAAAAACAATCACAAGATAACGTTAGCTAGCTCGCTGTTTGTTGCCAGGGAAACATAAACAAAGACCTTAGAGGAAGCGAGACACCCGACTCCTTCATTTTATTTGTTATAGTTGCGGATGGGAAGAGACGATTGGATTCAATCTCGCCGCTTGTTAATTAAAGCATGTTTTTGCATGCAGTTTAAAATGGATTGCATTCAGAATCAGACTGCCTCCCTGGTGTGACGAAGGTGCCCTGCTCTGTCAGACGGCGAAGTCGGTTCAAAACAAAAAAAGTAACATTAATTGTGTAGTAATTAGTAGGATTTGGTGTTTTCCACATGTGATTGCTTTTGATAAAAACACTTTATCTGCTTTCCCAATGAAGACGAGTTCTTAGATTACTGTTTGATTTGTGAAGGGATCTCCACCCTCCCCACTTTGCCCCAATAACTGAGAGTAAAATAACTCCCTCGATAAGTAGACCAGAGCCAACTGGAAGCCAGATATCATGGAGGAACACAAAGCATTCTCACATGACGGAGGAAATGCCCACCGACACAGAGAGGAAAATTGACCATTTTTGTTCAGTGGTAAACGGCCTGAGTAAACCATTTTATTTTTCCACCATCTTGGAATTAAAGTGTTCTTGCTGAAAACAGCACTTGGGCGAAAATGTTAAATTTAGCTAGCTAGCTTCACATTGAACCAGCATCTCGGCAGAGACCATGCATATACTATGATTTTAACTATTTTATGCCGCGTTCAAAACAACTGGGAACCCGGAAATCTCAGACTTCGGTGCGTTCAAGACAACTGGGAACTCAGAAAAAACTAGCTCAGACTGGGAAATCGTTTTGAACTGTCAAACAACTCAGAATTCCAACTCGGGAACTCTGGCCTCTTTCTGGAGCTCAGACTTTCCGACCTGAAGATCATTGATGTCATGATTTGACCTCGTATTTTTCTGAGTTCCCAGGTGTGTTGAACGCACCAATATGCCACGAGTTTGCCATCTCAGACAAAATCTCCACGTCGTGGGCATATTCCGGTCGTACGTAAACGTTTGTTGGAAGTCTTGGCTGGTTCAGTGAGACAGGGTCAAGGTCTGCTGATTAAGTATCACTACGTGCGGTCGAAGGTCCTGTCTACGTTCTGCCAGTGTCAGACATTTTGAGCCTTAATTGTGTCGTGTACCTGAAAATGTACAAGCAATTTACAAGAATCTGTCTTATGTTTGTATCTAATCTATATATTGTGTGCATGTGCACTTTGTCAACAACAACACATACATGATTGAATATTTTTATTTTCATTTTTTTTCCATGTGGAATGGTTTCAGTCCCATAATGTTGTTTATTCCAGGTGGAGTGGTTTCAGTCCCATAATGTTGTTTATTCCAGGTGGAGTGGTTTCAGTCCCATAATGTTGTTTATTCCAGGTGGAATGGTTTCAGTCCCATAATGTTGTTTATTCCAGGTGGAGTGGTTTCAGTCCCATAATGTTGTTTATTCCAGGTGGAATGGTTTCAGTCCCATAATGTTGTTTATTCCAGGTGGAATGGTTTCAGTCCCATAATGTTGTTTATTCCAGGTGGAGTGGTTTCAGTCCCATAATGTTTGTTCCAGGTGGAATGGTTTCAGACCCATAATGTTGTTTATTCCAGGTGGGGTGGTTTCAGTGTCATAATGTTGTTTATTCCAGGTGGGGTGGTTTCAGTGTCATAATGTTGTTTATTCCAGGGGGAATGGTTTAAGTCCCATAATGTTGTTTATTCCAGGTGGGGTGGTTTCAGTGTCATAATGTTTATTCCAGGTGGAGTGGTTTCAGTCTCATAATGTTGTTTATTCCAGGTGGAGTGGTTTCAGTCCCATAATGTTGTTTATTCCAGGTGGAGTGGTTTCAGTGTCATAATGTTTATTCCAGGTGGAGTGGTTTCAGTCTCATAATGTTGTTTATTCCAGGTGGAGTGGTTTCAGTCCCATAATGTTGTTTATTCCAGGTGGAGTGGTTTCAGTGTCATAATGTTTATTCCAGGTGGAGTGGTTTCAGTCCCATAATGTTGTTTATTCCAGGTGGAGTGGTTTCAGTCCCATAATGTTGTTTATTCCAGGTGGAATGGTTTCAGTCCCATAATGTTGTTTATTCCAGGTGGAGTGGTTTCAGTCCCATAATGTTTGTTCCAGGTGGAATGGTTTCAGCCCCATAATGTTGTTTATTCCAGGTGGGGTGGTTTCAGTGTCATAATGTTGTTTATTCCAGGGGGAATGGTTTAAGTCCCATAATGTTGTTTATTCCAGGTGGAATGGTTTCAGTCCCACAATGTTGTTTATTCCAGGTGGAATGGTTTCAGTCTCATAATGTTGTTTATTCCAGGTGGAATGGTTTCAGTCTCATAATGTTGTTTATTCCAGGTGGAATGGTTTCAGTCTCATAATGTTGTTTATTCCGGGTGGAGTGGGTCCCATAATGTTGTTTATTCCAGGTGGAATGGTTTCAGTCTCATAATGTTGTTTATTCCAGGTGGAGTGGTTTCAGTCCCATAATGTTGTTTATTCCAGGTGGAATGGTTTCAGTGTCATAATGTTTATTCCAGGTGGAGTGGTTTCAGTCCCATAATGTTGTTTATTCCAGGTGGAGTGGTTTCAGTCCCATAATGTTGTTTATTCCAGGTGGAGTGGTTTCAGTCCCATAATGTTGTTTATTCCAGGTGGAATGGTTTCAGTCCCATAATGTTGTTTATTCCAGGTGGAGTGGTTTCAGTCCCATAATGTTTGTTCCAGGTGGAATGGTTTCAGCCCCATAATGTTGTTTATTCCAGGTGAGGTGGTTTCAGTGTCATAATGTTGTTTATTCCAGGTGGAATGGTTTCAGTCTCATAATGTTGTTTGTTCCAGGTGGAATGGTTTCAGTCCCATAATGTTGTTTATTCCAGGTGGGGTGGTTTCAGTCCCATAATGTTGTTTATTCCAGGTGGAATGGTTTCAGTCCCATAATGTTTATTCCAGGTGGAGTGGTTTCAGTCTCATAATGTTGTTTATTCCATGTGGAATAGTTTCAGTCTCATAATGTTGTTTATTCCAGGTGGAATGTTTTCAGTCCCATAATGTTTATTCCAGGTGGAGTGGTTTCAGTCCCATAATGTTTATTCCAGGTGGAATGGTTTCAATCTCATAATGTTGTTTATTCCAGGTGGGGTGGTTTCAGTGTCATAATGTTGTTTATTCCAGGTGGAGTGTTTTCAGTCCCATAATGTTGTTTATTCCAGGTGGAGTGTTTTCAGTCCCATAATGTTTATTGCAGGTGGAATGGTTTCAGCCCCATAATGTAGTTTATTCCAGGTGGGGTGGTTTCAGTGTCATAATGTTGTTTGTTCCAGGTGGAATGGTTTCAGTCTCATAATGTTGTTTATTCCAGATGGAGTGGTTTCAGTCCCATAATGTTGTTTATTCCAGGTGGAGTGGTTTCAGTCTCATAATGTTGTTTATTCCAGGTGAAATTGTTTCAGTCTCATAATGTTGTTTGTTCCAGGTGGAATGGTTTCAGTCTCATAATGTTGTTTATTCCAGGTGGAATGGTTTCATCTCATAATGTTGTTTATTCCAGGAGGAATGGTTTCAGTCTCATAATGTTGTTTGTTCCAGGTGGAATGGTTTCAGTCTCATAATGTTGTTTATTCCAGGTGGAATGGTTTCAGTCTCATAATGTTTTTTATTCCAGGTGGAATGGTTTCAGTCTCATAATGTTGTTTATTCCAGATGGAGTGGTTTCAGTCCCATAATGTTGTTTATTCCAGGTGGGGTGGTTTCAGTGTCATAATGTTGTTTGTTCCAGGTGGAATGGTTTCAGTGTCATAATGTTGTTTATTCCAGGTGGAATGGTTTCAGTGTCATAATGTTGTTTATTCCAGGTGGAATGGTTTCAGTCCCATAATGTTGTTTATTCCAGGTGGAATGGTTTCAGTCTCATAATGTTGTTTATTCCAGGTGGAGTGGTTTCAGTCCCATAATGTTGTTTTTTCCAGGTGGGGTGGTTTCAGTGTCATAATGTTTATTCCAGGTGGAATGGTTTCAGTGTCATAATGTTGTTTATTCCAGGTGGAGTGGTTTCAGTCTCATAATGTTGTTTATTCCAGGTGGAATGGTTTCAGTGTCATAATGTTGTTTATTCCAGGTGGAATGGTTTCAGTCCCGTAATGTTGTTTATTCCAGGTGGAATGGTTTCAGTCCCGTAATGTTGTTTATTCCAGGTGGAATGATTTCAGTCCCATAATGTTGTTTATTCCAGGTGGAATGATTTCAGTCTCATAATGTTGTTTATTCCAGGTGGAGTGGTTTCAGTCCCATAATGTTGTTTATTCCAGGTGGAGTGTTTTCAGTCCCATAATGTTGTTTATTCCAGGTGGGGTGGTTTCAGTCTCATAATGTTGTTTATTCCAGGTGGAATGATTTCAGTCTCATAATGTTGTTTATTCCAGGTGGAGTGGTTTCAGTCTCATAATGTTGTTTATTCCAGGTTGGGTGGTTTCAGTGCCATAATGTTGTTTATTCCAGGTGGGGTGGTTTCAGTGTCATAATGTTTATTCCAGGTGGGGTGGTTTCAGTGTCATAATGTTGTTTATTCCAGGTTGGGTGGTTTCATCTCATAATGTTGTTTATTCCAGGTGGAATGGTTTCAGTGTCATAATGTTTATTCCAGGTGGGGTGGTTTCATCTCATAATGTTGTTTATTCCAGGTAGAATGGTTTCAGTCCCATAATGTTTATTCCAGGTGGGGTGGTTTCAATGTCATAATGTTTATTCCAGGTGGGGTGGTTTCAGTGTCATAATGTTTATTCCAGGTTGGGTGGTTTCATCTCATAATGTTGTTTATTCCAGGTGGAATGGTTTCAGTCTCATAATGTTGTTTATTCAAGGTGGAGTGGTTTCAGTCCCATAATGTTGTTTATTCCAGGTGGGGTGGTTTCAGTCTCATAATGTTGTTTATTCCAGGTGGGGTGGTTTCAGTCTCATAATGTTGTTTATTCCAGGTGAAATTGTTTCAGTCTCATAATGTTGTTTGTTCCAGGTGGAATGGTTTCAGTCTCATAATGTTGTTTATTCCAGGTGGAATGGTTTCAGTGTCATAATGTTGTTTATTCCAGGTGGAATGATTTCAGTCTCATAATGTTGTTTATTCCAGGTGGAGTGGTTTCAGTCCCATAATGTTGTTTATTCCAGGTGGAGTGGTTTCAGTCCCATAATGTTGTTTATTCCAGGTGGTGTGGTTTCAGTCTCATAATGTTGTTTATTCCAGGTGGAATGATTTCAGTCTCATAATGTTGTTTATTCCAGGTGGAGTGGTTTCAGTCTCATAATGTTGTTTATTCCAGGTTGGGTGGTTTCAGTGCCATAATGTTGTTTATTCCATGTGGAATGGTTTCAGTGTCATAATGATTATTCCAGGTGGGGTGGTTTCAGTGTCATAATGTTGTTTATTCCAGGTTGGGTGGTTTCATCTCATAATGTTGTTTATTCCAGGTGGAATGGTTTCAGTGTCATAATGATTATTCCAGGTGGGGTGGTTTCAGTGTCATAATGTTGTTTATTCCAGGTTGGGTGGTTTCATCTCATAATGTTGTTTATTCCAGGTGGAATGGTTTCAGTGTCATAATGTTTATTCCAGGTGGGGTGGTTTCATCTCATAATGTTGTTTATTCCAGGTGGAATGGTTTCAGTCTCATAATGTTGTTCATTCCAGGTGGAGTGGTTTCAGTCCCATAATGTTGTTTATTCCAGGTGGAATGGTTTCAGTGTCATAATGTTTATTCCAGGTGGGGTGGTTTCATCTCATAATGTTGTTTATTCCAGGTGGAATGGTTTCAGTCCCATAATGTTGTTTATTCCAGGTGGAGTGGTTTCAGTGTCATAATGTTGTTTATTCCAGGTGGAGTGGTTTCAGTCTCATAATGTTGTTTATTCCAGGTGGAATGGTTTCAGTGTCATAATGTTGTTTATTCCAGGTGGAGTGGTTTCAGTGTCATAATGTTGTTTATTCCAGGTGGAGTGGTTTCAGTCCCATAATGTTGTTTATTCCAGGTGGAGTGGTTTCAGTCCCATAATGTTGTTTATTCCAGGTGGAATGGTTTCAGTGTCATAATGTTTATTCCAGGTGGGGTGGTTTCATCTCATAATGTTGTTTATTCCAGGTGGAATGGTTTCAGTCCCATAATGTTGTTTATTCCAGGTGGAGTGGTTTCAGTGTCATAATGTTGTTTATTCCAGGTGGAGTGGTTTCAGCGTCATAATGTTGTTTATTCCAGGTGGAATGGTTTCAGTCTCATAATGTTGTTTATTCCAGGTGGAATGGTTTCAGTCCCATAATGTTGTTTATTCCAGGTGGAATGGTTTCAGTGTCATAATGTTGTTTATTCCAGGTGGAGTGGTTTCAGTCCCATAATGTTGTTTTTTCCAGGTGGAATGGTTTCAGTGTCATAATGTTGTTTATTCCAGGTGGAGTGGTTTCAGTCCCATAATGTTGTTTATTCCAGGTGGAGTGGTTTCAGTGTCATAATATTGTTTATTCCAGGTGGAATGGTTTCAGTCCCATAATGTAGTTTATTCCAGGTGGAATGGTTTCAGTGTCATAATGTTGTTTATTCCAGGTGGAGTGGTTTCAGTGTCATAATATTGTTTATTCCAGGTGGAATGGTTTCAGTCCCATAATGTTGTTTATTCCAGGTGGAGTGGTTTCAGTGTCATAATATTGTTTATTCCAGGTGGAATGGTTTCAGTCCCATAATGTAGTTTATTCCAGGTGGAATGGTTTCAGTGTCATAATGTTGTTTATTCCAGGTGGAGTGGTTTCAGTCCCATAATGTTGTTTATTCCAGGTGGAGTGGTTTCAGTGTCATAATATTGTTTATTCCAGGTGGAGTGGTTTCAGTCCCATAATGTTTATTCCAGGTGGAGTGGTTTCAGTGTCATAATGTTGTTTATTCCAGGTGGAATGGTTTCAGTGTCATAATGTTGTTTATTCCAGGTGGAGTGGTTTCAGTCCCATAATGTTTATTCCAGGTGGAGTGGTTTCAGTCCCATAATGTTGTTTATTGCAGACAGGAGTCTGTTATCAGGACACCCAGCTGTTTTGACCAATAACAGAATACTCAAGACAGACAAGAACGTGGCGTATATTTTTTTGGATTACTTCATGGAGCAAAAATAACAGAGCATTTTCTAAATTCAAACTGACCCCCCTGCAACTGGACAATGACATTTTTATGAGACTCCTCTTTCCTCTAATCGAGGATGAAGACGGTATCGGCAAGTATTGGTCGAAAATCTTCTCTGTTACACCAAACAGTGCCTAACCGGTCACTCTCAGTATAATGGATACCACCTTCTTTGGGTTAAATCACATTATCTGGTGTTATAATCTATAGCTAAGTCTGTGATGGGGTCTTGGGGAAAAAAGGGGACTATGATTAAGTGAATGGATTACACACTAAATCAATCAAAAGTGCCAGATGGACATTGTGATATGTAGAATATCACGTGTAAGGAAGAATGTTGTAAATGTTTAGTGAGTGGACCATGATCTTTTGAATGTGGTTTTTGCATTATTAATATGCTGTTCATCTGATGATGTATTTCTCATGTCTACATCTGTTTATGTATGTACTTGAAAAATAATTACCATTTTAAAATTAATGTTTTGTATATGTAAACATTTGTCTTTCTAAAACATTACAATTGACCCGATTTGATAACGTTGTGATGTGGAACTACAAGTCCCATCTGCCATTAGTCTAGTTTAGTAATGCTGCTGGTCGACCAAGCATGTTCACTCTGTTGGGACTACAAGTCCCATCTGCCATTAGTCTAGTTTAGTAATGCTGCTGGTCGACCAAGCATGTTCACTCTGTTGGGACTACAAGTCCCATCTGCCATTAGTCTAGTTTAGTAATGTTGCTGTTCGACAAAGCATGTTCACTCTGTTGGGACTACAAGTCCCATCTGCCATTAGTCTAGTTTAGTAATGCTGCTGGTCGACCAAGCATGTTCACTCTGTTGGGACTACAAGTCCCATCTGCAATTAGTCTAGTTTAGTAATGCTTCTGGTCGACCAAGCATGTTTACTCTGTTGGGACTACAAGTCCCATCTGCAATTAGTCTAGTTTAGTAATGCTGCTGGTCGACCAAGCATGTTCACTCTGTTGGTGTGTTGACGTGAATTCCCCTCGCAGTTCCCCGGAGCAGCGCACAGGTAAACAAATATTCGTCATAAACATTGTTCATTGATATAAACTGGGAAATATAATTTATAATTGTATAACATGTCCAACAACAACGTGTATAAGTTAGTTGTGTGCTTCAAATATCGTACCTTGCTATCTAATTTAGTGACCGCAGAACGACGTTACATAACTTCTTGTTTGGTAACATCCATGTGCCAGCCAGCTCATGTCCATTCATGCAAGTTAGCAGTAACTTTTGTATATAGCTTTGCATGCAAGTTACCCGTAAATTAGTTATTGCCTGTTACAAATTGCAAGACATGTCAACACTGTTAATTGAAACATGTGAAAGTTAGCTTACAAGTTAGTTAGCTAACCAACGTTACATCACAGATACATTGACTTTGGTTACATAGTTGATCTGCCCATAGTGCGTGTAGAAACTGATTCCTGTCCTCTATTTGGTCCCCTTGTCCTTCTCTATCTGGCCCCACTTGTCGTTCTCTCTGTCCCCGTCTCTCTGTCCCGCTGTCTCTCTCTCTCTGTCCCGCTGTGTCTCCCTTCCCTCTCCTACCCCTGTCTCTCTCTCTGTCCCACTGTCTCCCTTCCCTCTCCTACCCCTGTCTCTCTCTCTGTCCCGCTGTGTCTCCCTTCCCTCTCCTACCCCTGTCTCTCTGTCCCACTGTCTCCCTTCCCTCTCCTACCCCTGTCTCTCTCTCTGTCCCACTGTGTCTCCCTTCCCTCTCCTACCCCTGTCTCTCTCTCTGTCCCCCTGTGTCTCCCTCTCTGTCTCTCTGTGTCTCCTTTCCCTCTCCTACCCCTGTCTCTCTCTGTCCCGCTGTCTCCTTTCCCTCTCCTACCCCTGTCTCTCTCTGTCCCGCTGTGTCTCCTTTCCCTCTCCTACCCCTGTCTCTCTCTCTGTCCCACTGTCTCCCTTCCCTCTCCTACTCCTGTGTCTCTCTCTGTCCCACTGTGTCTCCTTTCCCTCTCCTATCCCTGTGTCTCTCTCTGTCCCACTGTCTCCCTTCCCTCTCCTACCCCTGTCTCTCTCTCTGTCCCACTGTCTCCCTTCCCTCTCCTACTCCTGTGTCTCTCTTTGTCCCGCTGTGTCTCCCTTCCCTCTCCTACCCCTGTCCCGCTGTGTCTCCCTTCCCTCTCCTGCCCCTGTCTCTCTATATCTACTATCCCTCTCCATTTGTCTCTCTGTCTATCTCTTCTTCAGAACCACACCACCACCATGCCTGAGGGTCCAGAGTTACACTTGGCCAGTCTGTTTGTCAACAGGATGTGTGGCGGAGTGGTCTTCACCGGGCCAGTACAAAAATCAGAGGTCAGTAAGAACCCTGAGGTCTCCTTCTCCTGCCCGGCCTACACCATCATCGCCACTTCCAGAGGCAAGGAGGTCCGCCTCACTCTAACCCCTCAGAAGAGTGACTCTGCCCAGGGGAGATGCAGGCGGTGGGTAACCGAGAAGTTAAGAGGCGGAATAGTCGCCACAAGGTTACTGTTTTTTTGTGTGGTGGTGGACCAAAAATATGAAGTTGCTTTGAAAGATGGAGAATGAAGTATCATTCTATTATATTGTTAGGGGGAAGACAGGTCAGGTCAACCAGGTCCAGACCATGGACATCGTCCTCCGTTTCGGAATGTCTGGATTCTTCCGTTTCACCACAGAGGCGGAGCTTCCGAAACATTCCCACCTGCGGTTCTACACCAATGAGAAGCCCTGTAGGGTTCTGAGCTTTGTGGACACACGCCGCTTTGGCAGCTGGCAACCCAACGGGACCTGGCAACTCAACCGAGGGCCCTGTATCATGTTTGAGTACCTGAGCTACAGGTAGCCATTGTTCAAACTCCAGAACCTAATAGAAGATGAAATGGATCATCATTACACAGTGGGATTAGATCCTATTAGAACAACAACAGGGGCTACAGATCCCTGGGGATTAGATCCTATTAGAACAACAACAGGGGCTACAGATCCCTGGGGATTAGATCCTATTAGAACAACAACAGGGGCTACAGATCCCTGGGGATTAGATCCTATTAGAACAACAACAGGGGCTACAGATCCCTGGGGATTAGATCCTATTAGAACAACAACAGGGGCTACAGATCCCTGGGGATTAGATCCTATTAGAACAACAACAGGGGCTACAGATCCCTGGGGATTAGATCCTATTAGAACAACAACAGGGGCTACAGATCCCTGGGGATTAGATCCTATTAGAACAACAACAGGGGCTACAGATCCCTGGGGATTACATCCTATTAGAACAACAACAGGGGCTACAGATCCCTGGGGATTAGATCCTATTAGAACAACAACAGGGGCTACAGATCCCTGGGGATTAGATCCTATTAGAACAACAACAGGGGCTACAGATCCCTGGGGATTACATCCTATTAGAACAACAACAGGGGCTACAGATCCCTGGGGATTAGATCCTATTAGAACAACAACAGGGGCTACAGATCCCTGGGGATTACATCCTATTAGAACAACAACAGGGGCTACAGATCCCTGGGGATTAGATCCTATTAGAACAACAACAGGGGCTACAGATCCCTGGGGATTACATCCTATTAGAACAACAACAGGGGCTACAGATCCCTGGGGATTAGATCCTATTAGAACAACAACAGGGGCTACAGATCCCTGGGGATTAGATCCTATTAGAACAACAACAGGGGCTACAGATCCCTGGGGATTAGATCCTATTAGAACAACAACAGGGGCTACAGATCCCTGGGGATTAGATCCTATTAGAACAACAACAGGGGCTACAGATCCCTGGGGATTAGATCCTATTAGAACAACAACAGGGGCTACAGATCCCTGGGGATTAGATCCTATTAGAACAACAACAGGGGCTACAGATCCCTGGGGATTAGATCCTATTAGAACAACAACAGGGGCTACAGATCCCTGGGGATTAGATCCTATTAGAACAACAACAGGGGCTACAGATCCCTGGGGATTAGATCCTATTAGAACAACAACAGGGGCTACAGATCCCTGGGGATTAGATCCTATTAGAACAACAACAGGGGCTACAGATCCCTGGGGATTAGATCCTATTAGAACAACAACAGGGGCTACAGATCCCTGGGGATTAGATCCTATTAGAACAACAACAGGGGCTACAGATCCCTGGGGATTAGATCCTATTAGAACAACAACAGGGGCTACAGATCCCTGGGGATTAGATCCTATTAGAACAACAACAGGGGCTACAGATCCCTGGGGATTAGATCCTATTAGAACAACAACAGGGGCTACAGATCCCTGGGGATTAGATCCTATTAGAACAACAACAGGGGCTACAGATCCCTGGGGATTAGATCCTATTAGAACAACAACAGGGGCTACAGATCCCTGGGGATTAGATCCTATTAGAACAACAACAGGGGCTACAGATCCCTGGGGATTAGATCCTATTAGAACAACAACAGGGGCTACAGATCCCTGGGGATTAGATCCTATTAGAACAACAACAGGGGCTACAGATCCCTGGGGATTAGATCCTATTAGAACAACAACAGGGGCTACAGATCCCTGGGGATTAGATCCTATTAGAACAACAGGGGTATAGTGCCAAACATCAACATTAAAACCTTTTCTTGTTTGTTGTCTACAAATCCTCCCACCATCAGTTCAGATGGTAACCCAAGGTTTCAGGGTTCAGATGGTACATGTTGTAGTGGATGTGACTATATGACCACTGTTCTACATTGTCGTACGTCGTTTCTGTTCCAGGGAGAATGTCCTTTCCCACCTGTCCGACAGAGCGTTCGACCGGCCCATCTGTGAGGTTCTGTTGAACCAGAAGTACTTTAACGGCATTGGCAACTACCTGAGAGCTGAGATCCTCTTTAGGTGACCCACAGCCCCAACATCTATGCCTGATTTAGACTATGAGACTGTTTTACTATTAGAACCATGTGTTGTCGGCTATTGTGAGTCAGAAACGAAGCCACCATTGTTGCACATTTTCCATCTATATGACATTTCTTTCCTTCCCTGATGAATTGAAATTCCCTATAATTCTTCATTCTCATCTTGTGAGAGAAACGGACCTTCTGATACAATGAGCGTTAATTGAGTTACTCATTCTTCCATTCTTTTAGATTAAACATCCCTCCCTTTGTGAAGGCTCGGACGGTTCTGGAAGGACTTCAAACACATCTGTCTGACGAGGACCGGAAGTCAGTTGTTAAAGTGGAGGTCAAAGAGGAGGTCACCAACAGAGAGGTCAAAGAGGAGGTCACCAACAGAGAAGTGAGAAGGCAGGCCAGGTTCACTGGTCATTGCATTACATTTAAGCGATTACAAAAACCGGTAACTGTAATCCGTTACCAGCAAAAATATTGTAATCAGATTAGATACTTTTGAAAAACTAGATGATTACTTTTAAATTCAGAAAGGATGTTTGCGAGAGAAAAAAAAAATCTGACACTTCTCTGTTTTCTCAATGACATTCAAATCAGCATTGAAAAAAAACGCAAGTTTCACCTGAGCGAGTCTGACCACCAATCAGAGACCACTATGATGTCAGAGACCACTATGATGTCAGAGACCACTATGATGTCAGAGACCACTATGATGTCAGAGACCACTAGGAAATGTGTTTGATGGATTGTGAGGAAAGAGCAGGAAATAGGCTTTTGTAGGCTGCAGTCCAAGCTATGCCTTCTAACGGTGCAACTGCTGTCGGCATCCAAAGACTATCTATGCTTCTACGCGGTTTAGCTGATAGCATGATGCTACGCGGTATAGCTGATAGCATGATGCTACGCGGTATAGCTGATGGCATGATGCTACGCGGTAAAGCTGATAGCATGATGCTACGCGGTATAGCTGATAGCATGATGCTACGCGGTATAGCTGATAGCATGATGCTACGCGGTATAGCTGATAGCATGATGCTACGCGGTATAGCTGCTATGGGGTATAGCTGATAGCATGATGCTACGCGGTATAGCTGATAGCATGATGCTACGCGGTATAGCTGCTATGGGGTATAGCTGATAGCATGATGCTCCGCGGTAGTCTTTCTGTTATTCATATATCCACTAACTACTGTTTCCTGTGTTGATCAGATCTCAGACAGAGCTGCTGTGAAGGAGGATGAGAGTGAGACTCCAGACCTGCTCCGTCTCTGTCACACAGTACCTCTGGAGGTCATCAAGTTAGGTACAATAATATGCTCTCAGTTTTCCCATTAACTATCAAGTTGTGTACAGTATAGCTCTGCTGTCGGGTGCAGTATCACTGCTGACTGTGTTAACTGAACTGGAACAATCTCTCATAAAAATGACCCTAATTGGCTTGTTAAACCTACCTATTACGAGTCTCAATTTCCTGACAGACACACGAGTCATTGTACGTGACCACCAACCATGTAACGTTATGAATCAACAGCTCTTGGACGAAGGAAAGAGATTGGTAATAGTCGTAGTGACCTCAAGTTTACCGTAATTTTGTTTTTTTATTTCCTGTTCAGTTTGCTGTTTTTAAACCTAATTTACTGTAATTCAGTTTTTTTTTTTTTGCCATGGCATATATCATAAGCCATCTGGGGGCCATTTTGGGGAAGAAGGTCCTTTTAAGAAGTCACCAGTGCTGACCGCCACGGCTAATAACATTTAGAGGAAACACTGGTGTTCCCTCTGCCTTGATGACCTTTATTAGGTGGTAAAGCTTACGCTTCCTCGCTGTTTTTGTAGGTTGTTTAATGAAATCTATTGTTGGAATACAATACAACTAAAGAACAAAGAAGGCCCTCACACTATTTAAAGCCCCCCCCCCCCAATTCACAGCTTTGTTGACAACGTTTCAATCCGAAACGGATATTCGTCAGGCCAAACACACTGTGTTCACATTCCAACATATACACATTTCACCTCACATGACCACATGACGCATGGTGGGTTCAAACACAATGTGTATCTCTAATAATTTGATATCAATGAGATGGGCAGGTGTAGTAGTTACAGACAATATTTAAACTCAGCAACAAAAAAAAAAGAAACGACCCTGTCTTTCAAAGATAATTTGTAAAAATCCAAATAACTTCACAGATCTTCATTGTAAAGGGTTTAAACACTGTTTCCCATGCTTGTTCAATGAACCATAAACAATTAATGAACATGCACCTGTGGAACGGTCGTTAAGACACTAACAGCTGACAGACGGTAGGCAATTAAGGTCACAGTTATGAAAACTTAGGACACTAAAGAGACCTTTCTACTGACTCTGAAAAACACCAAAAGAAAGATGCCCAGGGTCCCTGCTCATCTGTGTGAACATGCTTTAGGCATGCTGCAAGGAGGCATGAGGACTGCAGATGTGGCCAGAGCAATAAATTGCAATGTCTGTACCGTGAGATGCCTAAGACGGCGAGACAGGACGGACAGCTGATTGTCCTCACAGTGGCAGACCACATGTAACAACACCTGCACAGGATCGGTACATCCGAACATCACACCTACGGGACAGGTACAGGATGGCAACAACAACTGCCCGAGTTACACCAGGAACGCACAATCCCTCCATCAGTGCTCAGACTGTCCACAATAGGCTGAGAGAGGCTGGACTGAGGGCTTGTAGGCCTGTTGTAAGGCAGATCCTCACCAGACATCACCGGCAACAACGTCACAAACCCACCGTCGCTGGACCAGACAGGACTAGCAAAAAAGTGCTCTTCACTGACGAGTTGCGGTTTTGTCTCACCGGGGGTGATGGTCAGATTTGCGTTTATCATCGAAGGAATGAGCGTTACACCGAGGCCTGTAATCTGGAGGGGGATCGATTTGGAGGTGGAGGGTCCGTCATGGTCTGGGGCAGTGTATCACAGCATCATCGGACTGAGCTTGTTGCCATTGCAGGCGATCTCAACGCTGTGCATTACAGGGAAGACACCTTCATGTGGTACCTTTCCTGCAGGCTCATCCTGACATGACCCTCCAGCATGACAATGCCACCAGCCATACTGCTCGTTCTGTGCGTGATTTCCTGCAAGACAGGTATGTCAGTGTTCTGCCATGGCCAGCGAAGAGCCCGGATCTCAATCCCATTGAGCACGTCTGGGACCTTAGATCGGAGGGTTCAGGGCTAGGGCCCGGGAACTTGCAGGTGCCTTGGTAGAAGAGTGGGGTAACATCTCACAGCAAGAACAGGCAAATCTGGTGCAGACCATGAGGAGATGCACTGCAGTACTTAATGCAGCTGGTGGCCACACCAGATACTGACTGTTACTTTGATTTTGACGCCCCCCTTTGTTCAGGGACTCATTATTCCATTTCTGATAGTCACATGTTTGTGGAACGTGTTCAGTTTGTCTCAATTTGTCAAATCTTATGTTCATACAAATATTTGCACATGTTAAGTTTGCTGAAAAATAAATGGAGTTATTTTTTTGCTCAAGTTTATTTACAAAATGACCAAGTAGGAATGTGACCGCTTAGTTAGTTTGTTTGACCTGACAAAGATCAGTTTCAGGTGGAAACAAGGGCCTTGTTCTATACTGGTATTCTTCATTAGCCCAGCACCTACAGTATGTTTTTAACAGTGTGAGGGCCCTCTTGTTCGATACTGGTATTCTTCATTAGCCCAGCACCAATTTTTTTAAGGGATGTGCCTATGACCACAAACGTTTTTTATAGAATACAATGTTTCAGAGCCTTGCTCATTTCCTGTCTTTTACAATAGAACCATTCAGGCTACTGTTCTGGTTCTATTTATAGGATTCCCTCCCTGTATGACTGTTATTAGCTGGTAAAGGTTACGACCCAGAGAATAAGGCTGTTTTATTAGTGGTTACGACCCAGAGAACAAAGCTATATTTTATTTGTGGTTACGACCCAGAGAACAAAGCTATATTTTATTTGTGGTTACGACCCAGAGAACAAAGCTATATTTTATTTGTGGTTACGACCCAGAGAACAAAGCTATATTTTATTAGTGGTTACGACCCAGAGAACAAAGCTATATTTTATTAGTGGTTACGACCCAGAGAACAAAGCTATATTTTATTAGTGGTTACGACCCAGAGAACAAAGCTATATTTTATTAGTGGTTACGACCCAGAGAACAAAGCTATATTTTATTTGTGGTTACGACCCAGAGAACAAAGCTATATTTTATTTGTGGTTACGACCCAGAGAACAAAGCTATATTTTATTTGTGGTTACGACCCAGAGAACAAAGCTATATTTTATTAGTGGTTACGACCCAGAGAACAAAGCTATATTTTATTAGTGGTTACGACCCAGAGAACAAAGCTATATTTTATTAGTGGTTACGACCCAGAGAACAAAGCTATATTTTATTAGTGGTTACGACCCAGAGAACAAAGCTATATTTTATTAGTGGTTACGACCCAGAGAACAAAGCTATATTTTATTAGTGGTTACGACCCAGAGAATAAGGCTAGATTTTATTACTGGTTACGACCCAGAGAACAAGGCTATATTTTATTAATATGTATGACTGTTATTAGGTGGTAAAGGTTACGACCCAGAGAATATGGACTACACTGACTTTAAATCGTGGCTCCAGTGTTACTGTGTGGAGGGGATGAAGTCCGTAAGAGATCACAACGGCAGAACTATGTGGTTCAAGGTGAGCACACACACACTGCACACACACACATCACACACACCTTTCAGACATCTAATGTGATTGTTTTGTCTGGTTTCAGGGAGATCCAGGTCCCATGGCTCCTAAAGGTGAGGCACTAGCAGAGCCTAAAACAGAAGAGAACCCTTCCACAATCCTACAGTCTCTTACTCTAGTTAGTGGTTAACAAAGCCAGGCCTAAGAAACTGACTGGCGGTTTAGAATGCATCAGTAATGCCAGTTTAACTTGTTATGGCTGCAATCCCCCTATTGGGATAAGTGTCATCAGCAACCGCTGAATAGCATAGCGCTACATACAATAAATATTACTATAAATATTTATATTCATGAAATCACAAGTGCAATATAGGAAAACACAGCTTAGCCTTTTGTTAATCCACCTGTCGTGTCAAATTTAGAAATTATGCTTTTACAGCGAAAGCAATCCAAGCGTTTGTGTAAGTTTATCGATCGCACGATAAAACATTAAGTACAATTAGCATCAGGTAGCTAGGTCACGAAAATCAGAAAAGCAATCAAATTAATCGTTTACCGTTGATGATCTTCGGAGGTTTTCACTCACGAGACTTCCAGTTACACAACAAATGTTCCTTTTGTCCCATAAAGATTATTTTTATATCCAAAATACCTCCGTTTGTTTGGCGCGTTATGTTGAGAAATCCACAGGAAAGAGCGGTCACGACAACGCAGACGAAAATTCCAAATAGTTTCCATAATGTTCACAGAAACATGTCAAACGTTTTTTTACAATCAATCCTCAGGTTGTTTTTAAAATATATAATCAATAATATATCAACCGCAAATGTCTTTCACAGTAGGAGAGGGAAAAGCAATACCTATCCAAACTGTTGCGCGAGCAAAACTCATGTGACCACTTGACTCGATGTTATTGTTCTGGCTCATTTTTCAAAATAAAAGCTTGAAACTGTGTCTGAAGACTGTTGACACCTTGAGGAAGCTGATAGGAAAAGGAATCTGGTTCATATCCCTTTAAATCCAGCAAAGGGAGGCTATGGAACATGGAGCTTCAAAATAGAAGCCACTTCCTGTTTTGATTTTCCTCAGGGTTTCGCCTGCAATATCAGTTCTGTTATACTCACAGACAATATTTTGACAGTTTTGGAAACTTTAGAGTTTTCTATCCAATACTAATAATAATATGCATATATTAGCATCTGAGACTGAGGAGCTGGCCGTTTACAATGGGCACCTTTTCATCCAAGCTACTCAATACTGCCCCCTGCAGCCATAAAAAGTTAAATTCATTGGGTTGATCTCCTCTTCTCATCCGCTAGATGCCAAAACAAAGATGATAGTGAAGAAAGAGGATGACCATGATTATAAAGGGGGAAAAAAGGTGAGTTGGGATTGTTCCCTCAGCTACTTTAACTGTACAGTAAAAACATGAGCACGCCTCCCATTCTCATCCCTCATCAGGTAAAGAAGGCCCGCTCTGAGAGCACGATGAAGCCAAAATACATAAAGGAAACGGAAGTCCCTCAGAGACGGGCAGGAAGGAGGAAATAAACAAGCCTCAGCAGAAGAGCCCCGGTCCAGAGTCCAGTGAGATGAGGAGCTTTTTGATCATTTGTCCTTCAACTTTGCCTGCATCGTGATTTGTCATGATTTGTGAATCCTCCGTGTTCCAGCCCCACAGACATGGAGTGGGACCAGAAGCCAGACAGTAGAAGAATATTGTCCATTTTCATGCAGGAAACAAAAAAATTATATATATTTTTTTTGCTTTCAATCCAGAAGCTGCTAGGTAGAACAAGCAAGTAGCTGTAGGCACAGAGCTATTACTGAACGGGGCCATTTTAAAAATAAAACTGTCTATGTGTTCTATGCAAGAGAAATCCCCTTTTTGTACCATGGAATAAACAACGTTTGATCTCATTTTGGTCTGCTTGCTTTGAGTGCTGTGTGACGCAAAGGAATATTGAGAGTATATAATATAAATATATTATATTTAAAGTATATAAATCCTTCATTTATGTACTTATTTCAACAACATCCACAAAACTCAATTTGAAATATGAAGGAAAAAAATGCACGGGGTCCCGTTTTAAATTACATGCAGCTTAAAGCCTTCATAAACACTACATTTCAATGTTACATATCAGCTGTAACTGTCGTGTTTTATAAAGGGTTCTTAAATGTGGCATAACTGACAAACCTGTGCTTCATTAAGGATGTCTAGCCTTTCATGCATTTGGTACAGCATTGCAACGGCAGGATATTGGGTTTAATTCCCGGGACCACCCATGCGTAAGCATTTATTCATGCATGACTAAGTCGTTTTGGATAGAAAGCTAAAACGTTTCTAGAAAGGCCCAACCTCTTTCCCTCTGGTGTACAGTCAACATTGGACCTGACCTCAACTTCCACCAAAATGCTTCAGGTCGACACTGAAGTGCAGTTATGCAGAACATGTTGGTCTTTCTACCCACTTGTTTTTTCCACAAATTCCCTTTGGATTTTGTATTCCATATACAGTGATTTGTATTCCATATACAGTGATTTGTATTCCATATACAGTGATTTGTATTCCACATACAGTGATTTGTATTCCATATACAGTGATTTGTATTCCACATACAGTGATTTACATTGGGAGCATTGATATGAAATAAATATTAAAACCCTCAAAGATCGGACACTTTTTTTTTCTTCCATTTCCTCCTAAAATAACAACCCAAATCTAACTGCCTGTAGCTCTGGACCTACAATGACATACCCAAATCTAACTGCCTGTAGCTCTGGACCTACAATGACATACCCAAATCTAACTGCCTGTAGCTCAGGACCTACAATGACATACCCAAATCTAACTGCCTGTAGCTCAAGACCTAAAATGACATACCCAAATCTAACTGCCTGTAGCTCAAGACCTAAAATGACATACCCAAATCTAACTGCCTGTAGCTCAGGACCTAAAATAACATACCCAAATCTAACTGCCTGTAGCTCAGGACCTACAATGACATACCCAAATCGAACTAGAGAGAATAAAGTAGACGGCACGGGTCAAATTGTTGATTTATGACCCTGTGTCCATGATGACGTGTACATGTCCAAATATGGGCCTCAGGCCAGGACATCCTGTTCCTGTGGTCGCGTGTTAGAGGGTGTGTTATTGTATATCTATATGGCATCCTTTGAAGTTGTCATGCTGATTGATGTCTAGGGACCTGGTTGAACTGGGGGGGCTCTGTGTTTGAACTTTTGAAAGAGTATGGCCCCCCCACCCCCAGTTTTATTGCCCTTATGGTTGCTATCTATGAAGCAGGAGTGTGTGTGTGTGTGTGTGTGTGTGTTAGATACAAGGTCCCTTGGCATTGTGTCCATTTCAAGCTTTCAACAACAATTAAACAGCCATCTAAATAATGTTTCTCAGCCTAGTTTCCTATTTAGTTTACATTTACATTACATTTAAGTCATTTAGCAGACGCTCTTATCCAGAGCGACTTACAAATTGGTGAATTCACCTTCTGACATCCAGTGGAACAGCCACTTTACAATAGTGCATCTAAATCATTTAAGGGGGGGGGGGGGGTGAGAAGGATTACTTATCCTATCCTAGGTATTCCTTGAAGAGGTGGGGTTTCAGTTCTCTTTATATGTACAGGCACAGAGCTTCCAGATGGCTCCAGCCTAAGGATGTTCAGTGCATGTACACCTGGGGAGATTAGAACCCCAAAGAAAAGACCCTAAAGGTCATTTCAGATTCATCATGACAGCCTCTTTATGAAAGGCCTTTACTTGTGGCTAGACAGCTTCTACACAGCTTAAAAAAGAGATGTGAATAAGTGAATCCCTCCTAATGGATATTTCTGAAGGCTACTGGACATAAGTGATTGGGAAGCGACTGTTAGACGTGGATTCTCAGAAGCAAACTGCGCCCGGTCCTTTACGTAGCCCTTCACGATCACACCATTTTCAGCGTAAATCCAAATAATCACATACCCAAGAATATTTATATATTTAAAAACGAAGTGTGCACTCTGAACGACTTCGTAAGACACCAGGCAGCAGTCCCATGACAGATAACATAGACTGTGAAGCCCTCCTAATGGATATTTCTGGAGGTGAGTAAGTGAAAAATATATTTTAAGTTTTGTTTGAATGTTATCGTGATATTATTGTAATATTAAGCACGGTGTTATTTGTGTTTTAAACAGGGGGGACAACGATTTTTTTTAAATATTTTTTTTTAGGTATGATGGACAACTGACACAACGGGTGACTTGGATTCATTAGGGACTCTGAACGACATCGGAGGAACCGATGAAACAGACAGTATTATGCCTTTTTGTATGAAAAGTTTTCCAAACACTCCAAGAACAGGGAATTTAAACGTCCCGACAACTCCCCCTGGAAACCTCAACCCACTTGCTACACATTCCATGCCCCAACAACTAACGCACAACTGTGGCCCAAGTGCATTGCGCAGAATCACCCCGGCCCAAGAAGGGCTACAGGGCTGAAAATGTACGGATTCAAGAACTGGCTCTCTATGTATGTACATGTTTATAATCCACATAGTGTGAATATTGTTTTCCAGAAAGTTAATAACCCCCTAAACCGAAATATGAAATTACCTTTAGGATCTCTTACCAACCTATTACTTTGTGGTTCTAATCTCATTATTTCAAAATCGCCACTGTGTCCAAATCTCTAACATTCCTGATCCTTCCCATATATTTTATCCCTAAACCTCCCACAATAACTATTGTCTATTGTTAGTCTCAGTGACCTTACTGACAATATCCCCGTTTAAAACAGATCGAAATACGTTGGATACAGTTTTCATGTCTTTCATTATGCAGACATTTGTTTTATTAGACTATATTTATCATTGGAAATACGGTTGTCACCCCCCTTGGAGGCTTGGTGCGTGTACAAAGAAAAGGTATATTATGTATGCAACACCCTGTATATTTGGTTTAGAGAACAAAGGCAGTGAATTCAAACAACAGGAGGGGATGTCGAGACATTTTGTCTACAACCGGGGGTGGGGGGCACCGGGCGCTGATTAGAGATATCAATGTTTAACTCCGGGCGGTCGGCAGATATCTGGACATGCCGTATGCATGATAGTGCACACCTTGGTTTCAAACGATTCTCTACAGATAGAATGGGGCTACATGCTTGGGCCCCTGTTGAACACACACACCCCCTTTTGTTTTTGAATCGCACACACGCACACACTCACGCACGCACCCTGATTTTCCCGTGTCTTTTTTGTTGTTGTTGTTCGCGACAGACCGGGGTTATGGATGGAAAGGACATTTTCCTATCGTGAAAGGGTGAAATACTGTTTTAAAACCATTGATTTAATTCCAAAATATTTAGTAAAAACTTTTTAAAGACATGTTAGAATTAATGACCAAATTGTACTAATATTTAAACATGCATCATTAGTGTTTTATGTAAAAACATTGTAGGCCTGCAGTTGAAGGCCTACAATGTTTATAACATACCATTGTAGGAAAGACAATAAAATAATAGATGTTTTTCAGACGTTACATTTCTCTGCGACCCTGGCGTGAGAGAAAAGACAGCTTCCCCTGTCGTTAAAGGGTGAGAGAGTGTATTCTATAATGATTTAAGGTCCATAAATATTTGAACTAATCGTGTATATTATGGGTAACTCCCGTTATCATGGTTAATTGATAGGTGTTCCATTCTGTGGACTGATCTAGACTATGTTGAAATAATCTAAATGAATGCAGCGACCACTTCATTAAAAACTATAGATGCATTTGACCGTAGACCATTTTGTTTTATAAAGGGTACATGTTCAGTACACACCCCTGCATTCTATATTATAAAGTAGGCTGTTGGTCTTTAAGGTCCGTCCGTTATGTCAATTTGCCTTTATACATCTCATTGACCTACTGTCAACTCCCTCAGTTGTAAACATCTACAATAATCATTAGACGTACGCGTCAGAGTTATCATACCCCGTGTCGGGGTTTGTACAGAGTTGGGTAAATCCGCTCTTTGCTCCCCACTTACATGGGTAATAATCTCCAAGCTGCTCTAAACGGTGATGTTTTGGTGTCTCTAGGTTAATCTCTAGACTGTTGAATGAGGCCTGTTACAACTTTCTTACAAAACCTTTAAAGGTAGTTTGTGAAACCATTCAGTCGTGGATGTATGTAAAACATATTCAACACGTATTGCAGGTTACAGAAGACTCCTGTTATACTATGAATCCCCCCTCATCCCTGTTAGATCTTGATGTGTTGGCTCTCTATGTATGTACATGTTTATAATCCACATAGTGTGAATATTGTTTTCCATAAAGTTAATAACCCCCTAAACCGAAATATGAAATTACCTCTTCCCCTATCGTTAAAGCGTGAGATACATTTTTAAAACCAGTGATTTAATTCAAAATATTTAGTACATCCATTTTAGCATGTTATAATTCAAAATGTTTACTATTTCTTACAGATAAAGGGTCCGTTGAGCCCTGACCATTATCCGTTTCCAATTCACCATCCATGACGCTCCATCAAAACTCCGTAAGTTTTCCCTCCCTGTGTAGATCAACCGTCCTGCCTGTAAATCCTGGGTATGCCCACATCATTAATTAATAAGATGTGGAGAAAACTGTTTAGCCATAGTGAAGTTGGGGGGCTCTCATCAAGGTTAGTGTTTCTTTAAGTTGGGGGGCTCTCATCAAGGTTAGTGTTTCTTTAGGTTGGGGGCTCTCATCAAGGTTAGTGTTTCTTTAAGTTGGGGGGCTCTCATCAAGGTTAGTGTTTCTTTAGGTTGGGGGCTCTCATCAAGGTTAGTGTTTCTTTAAGTTGGGGGGCTCTCATCAAGGTTAGTGTTTCTTTAAGTTGGGGGGCTCTCATCAAGGTTAGTGTTTCTTTAGGTTGGGGGCTCTCATCAAGGTTAGTGTTTCTTTAAGTTGGGGGCTCTCATCAAGGTTAGTGTTTCTTTAAGTTGGGGGGCTCTCATCAAGGTTAGTGTTTCTTTAGGTTGGGGGCTCTCATCAAGGTTAGTGTTTCTTTAAGTTGGGGGGCTCTCATCAAGGTTAGTGTTTCTTTAAGTTGGGGGGCTCTCATCAAGGTTAGTGTTTCTTTAAGTTGGGGGGCTCTCATCAAGGTTAGTGTTTCTTTAGGTTGGGGGCTCTCATCAAGGTTAGTGTTTCTTTAAGTTGGGGGGCTCTCATCAAGGTTAGTGTTTCTTTAAGTTGGGGGCTCTCATCAAGGTTAGTGTTTCTTTAAGTTGGGGGGCTCTCATCAAGGTTAGTGTTTCTTTAGGTTGGGGGCTCTCATCAAGGTTAGTGTTTCTTTAAGTTGGGGGGCTCTCATCAAGGTTAGTGTTTCTTTAAGTTGGGGGGCTCTCATCAAGGTTAGTGTTTCTTTAAGTTGGGGGGCTCTCATCAAGGTTAGTGTTTCTTTAAGTTGGGGGGCTCTCATCAAGGTTAGTGTTTCTTTAAGTTGGGGGCTCTCATCAAGGTTAGTGTTTCTTTAAGTTGGGGGGCTCTCATCAAGTTTAGTGTTTCTTTAGGTTGGGGGCTCTCATCAAGGTTAGTGTTTCTTTAAGTTGGGGGCTCTCATCAAGGTTAGTGTTTCTTTAAGTTGGGGGGCTCTCATCAAGGTTAGTGTTTCTTTAAGTTGGGGGCTCTCATCAAGGTTAGTGTTTCTTTAGGTTGGGGGCTCTCATCAAGGTTAGTGTTTCTTTAAGTTGGGGGGCTCTCATCAAGGTTAGTGTTTCTTTAAGTTGGGGGGCTCTCATCAAGTTTAGTGTTTCTTTAGGTTGGGGGCTCTCATCAAGGTTAGTGTTTCTTTAAATTGGGGGGCTCTCATCAAGGTTAGTGTTTCTTTAGGTTGGGGGCTCTCATCAAGGTTAGTGTTTCTTTAAGTTGGGGGCTCTCATCAAGGTTAGTGTTTCTTTAAGTTGGGGGGCTCTCATCAAGGTTAGTGTTTCTTTAGGTTGGGGGCTCTCATCAAGGTTAGTGTTTCTTTAAGTTGGGGGCTTTCATCAAGGTTAGTGTTTATTTAAGTTGGGGGGCTCTCATCAAGGTTAGTGTTTCTTTAAGTTGGGGGCTCTCATCAAGGTTAGTGTTTCTTTAGGTTGGGGGCTCTCATCAAGGTTAGTGTTTCTTTAAGTTGGGGGCTTTCATCAAGGTTAGTGTTTATTTAAGTTGGGGGGCTCTCATCAAGGTTAGTGTTTCTGTAGGTTGGGGGGCTCTCATCAGGGTTAGTGTTTCTGTAGGTTGGGGGCTCTCATCAAGGTTAGTGTTTCTGTAGGTTGGGGGGCTCTCATCAAGGTTAGTGTTTATTTAAGTTGGGGGCTCTCATCAAGGTTAGTGTTTCTTTAAGTTGGGGGGCTCTCATCAAGGTTAGTGTTTCTGTAGGTTGGGGGCTCTCATCAAGGTTAGTGTTTATTTAGGTTGGGGGCTTTCATCAAGGTTAGTGTTTCTGTAGGTTGGGGGCTTTCATCAAGGTTAGTGTTTCTTTAGGTTGGGGGCTTTCATCAAGGTTAGTGTTTCTTTAAGTTGGGGGGCTCTCATCAAGGTTAGTGTTTCTTTAGGTTGGGGGCTTTCATCAAGGTTAGTGTTTCTGTAAGTTGGGGGCTTTCATCAAGGTTAGTATTTCTTTAGGTTGGGGGCTTTCATCAAGGTTAGTGTTTCTTTAAGTTGGGGGGCTCTCATCAAGGTTAGTGTTTCTTTAAGTTGGGGGCTCTCATCAAGGTTAGTGTTTCTTTAAGTTGGGGGGCTCTCATCAAGGTTAGTGTTTCTTTAAGTTGGGGGGCTCTCATCAAGGTTAGTGTTTCTTTAGGTTGGGGGGCTCTCATCAAGGTTAGTGTTTCTTTAAGTTGGGGGGCTCTCATCAAGGTTAGTGTTTCTTTCTGGTTGGGCTTTCATCAAGGTTAGTGTTTCTTTAAGTTGGGGGCTTTCATCAAGGTTAGTGTTTCTTTAAGTTGGGGGGCTCTCATCAAGGTTAGTGTTTCTTTAAGTTGGGGGCTCTCATCAAGGTTAGTGTTTCTTTAGGTTGGGGGCTCTCATCAAGGTTAGTGTTTCTTTAAGTTGGGGGGCTCTCATCAAGGTTAGTGTTTCTTTAGGTTGGGGGCTCTCATCAAGGTTAGTGTTTCTTTAAGTTGGGGGGCTCTCATCAAGGTTAGTGTTTCTTTAAGTTGGGGGGCTCTCATCAAGGTTAGTGTTTCTTTAAGTTGGGGGCTCTCATCAAGGTTAGTGTTTCTTTAGGTTGGGGGCTCTCATCAAGGTTAGTGTTTCTTTAAGTTGGGGGCTCTCATCAAGGTTAGTGTTTCTTTAGGTTGGGGGCTCTCATCAAGGTTAGTGTTTCTTTAAGTTGGGGGGCTCTCATCAAGGTTAGTGTTTCTTTAAGTTGGGGGCTCTCATCAAGGTTAGTGTTTCTTTAAGTTGGGGGGCTCTCATCAAGGTTAGTGTTTCTTTAGGTTGGGGGCTCTCATCAAGGTTAGTGTTTCTTTAAGTTGGGGGGCTCTCATCAAGGTTAGTGTTTCTTTAAGTTGGGGGGCTCTCATCAAGGTTAGTGTTTCTTTAAGTTGGGGGGCTCTCATCAAGGTTAGTGTTTCTTTAAGTTGGGGGGCTCTCATCAAGGTTAGTGTTTCTTTAAGTTGGGGGGCTCTCATCAAGGTTAGTGTTTCTTTAAGTTGGGGGGCTCTCATCAAGTTTAGTGTTTCTTTAGGTTGGGGGCTCTCATCAAGGTTAGTGTTTCTTTAAGTTGGGGGGCTCTCATCAAGGTTAGTGTTTCTTTAAGTTGGGGGGCTCTCATCAAGGTTAGTGTTTCTTTAAGTTGGGGGCTCTCATCAAGGTTAGTGTTTCTTTAGGTTGGGGGCTCTCATCAAGGTTAGTGTTTCTTTAAGTTGGGGGGCTCTCATCAAGGTTAGTGTTTCTTTAAGTTGGGGGGCTCTCATCAAGTTTAGTGTTTCTTTAGGTTGGGGGCTCTCATCAAGGTTAGTGTTTCTTTAAATTGGGGGGCTCTCATCAAGGTTAGTGTTTCTTTAGGTTGGGGGCTCTCATCAAGGTTAGTGTTTCTTTAAGTTGGGGGCTCTCATCAAGGTTAGTGTTTCTTTAAGTTGGGGGGCTCTCATCAAGGTTAGTGTTTCTTTAGGTTGGGGGCTCTCATCAAGGTTAGTGTTTCTTTAAGTTGGGGGCTTTCATCAAGGTTAGTGTTTATTTAAGTTGGGGGCTCTCATCAAGGTTAGTGTTTCTTTAAGTTGGGGGGCTCTCATCAAGGTTAGTGTTTCTTTAGGTTGGGGGCTCTCATCAAGGTTAGTGTTTCTTTAAGTTGGGGGCTTTCATCAAGGTTAGTGTTTATTTAAGTTGGGGGGCTCTCATCAAGGTTAGTGTTTCTGTAGGTTGGGGGGCTCTCATCAGGGTTAGTGTTTCTGT
The DNA here is from genome assembly GCF_036934945.1 of Oncorhynchus masou masou. Lineage (NCBI taxonomy): Eukaryota > Metazoa > Chordata > Actinopteri > Salmoniformes > Salmonidae > Oncorhynchus > Oncorhynchus masou. The sequence continues at coordinate 74,629,841 of NC_088226.1, forward strand.
AGGTTGGGGGGCTCTCATCAAGGTTAGTGTTTCTGTAGGTTGGGGGGCTCTCATCAAGGTTAGTGTTTATTTAAGTTGGGGGGCTCTCATCAAGGTTAGTGTTTCTTTAAGTTGGGGGGCTCTCATCAAGGTTAGTGTTTCTGTAGGTTGGGGGGCTCTCATCAAGGTTAGTGTTTATTTAGGTTGGGGGCTTTCATCAAGGTTAGTGTTTCTGTAGGTTGGGGGCTTTCATCAAGGTTAGTGTTTCTTTAGGTTGGGGGCTTTCATCAAGGTTAGTGTTTCTTTAAGTTGGGGGGCTCTCATCAAGGTTAGTGTTTCTTTAGGTTGGGGGCTTTCATCAAGGTTAGTGTTTCTGTAAGTTGGGGGCTTTCATCAAGGTTAGTATTTCTTTAGGTTGGGGGCTTTCATCAAGGTTAGTGTTTCTTTAAGTTGGGGGGCTCTCATCAAGGTTAGTGTTTCTTTAAGTTGGGGGGCTCTCATCAAGGTTAGTGTTTCTTTAAGTTGGGGGCTTTCATCAAGGTTAGTGTTTCTGTAGGTTGGGGGCTTTCATCAAGGTTAGTGTTTCTTTAAGTTGGGGGCTCTCATCAAGGTTAGTGTTTCTGTAGGTTGGGGGCTCTCATCAAGGTTAGTGTTTATTTAGGTTGGGGGCTTTCATCAAGGTTAGTGTTTCTGTAGGTTGGGGGCTTTCATCAAGGTTAGTGTTTCTTTAGGTTGGGGGCTTTCATCAAGGTTAGTGTTTCTTTAAGTTGGGGGCTTTCATCAAGGTTAGTGTTTCTTTAAGTTGGGGGGCTCTCATCAAGGTTAGTGTTTCTTTAAGTTGGGGGCTTTCATCAAGGTTAGTGTTTCTGTAGGTTGGGGGCTTTCATCAAGGTTAGTGTTTCTTTAAGTTGGGGGCTTTCATCAAGGTTAGTGTTTCTGTAGGTTGGGGGCTTTCATCAAGGTTAGTGTTTCTTTAAGTTGGGGGGCTCTCATCAAGGTTAGTGTTTCTTTAAGTTGGGGGGCTCTCATCAAGGTTAGTGTTTCTTTAAGTTGGGGGCTCTCATCAAGGTTAGTGTTTCTTTAAGTTGGGGGCTTTCATCAAGGTTAGTGTTTCTGTAGGTTGGGGGCTTTCATCAAGGTTAGTGTTTCTTTAAGTTGGGGGGCTCTCATCAAGGTTAGTGTTTCTTTAAGTTGGGGGGCTCTCATCAAGGTTAGTGTTTCTTTAAGTTGGGGGCTCTCATCAAGGTTAGTGTTTCTTTAAGTTGGGGGGCTCTCATCAAGGTTAGTGTTTCTTTAAGTTGGGGGCTTTCATCAAGGTGTTTTTTGGTGGAGCGTCGTCTCCGGGTTATTGAACACACAGCACATATATCAGCCTGGGATATCAACCATTCAGAGTTCATCTTAGTGGGAGTGATCTTACTGAGTAAAGATCAACCATTCAGAGTTCATCTTAGTGGGAGTGACCTTACTGAGTAAAGATCAACCATTCAGAGTTCATCTTAGTGGGAGTGATCTTACTGAGTAAAGATCAACCAATCAGAGTTCAACTCTTATATCCTTCCTGTTTTGCCCGGTCCGGGGGTGTCCTTGGATGGGGCCACAGTGTCTCCTGACCCCTCCTGTCTCAGCCTCCAGTATTTATGCTGCAGTAGTTTATGTGTCGGGGGCTAGGGTCAGTTTGTTATATCTGGAGTACTTCTCCTGTCCTATTCGGTGTCCTGTGTGAATCTCTAATTCTCTCCTCTCTCTCTCTCGGAGGACCTGAGCCCTAGGACCATGCCCCAGGACTACCTGACATGATGACTCCTTGCTGTCCCCAGTCCACCTGGCCGTGCTGCTGCTCCAGTTTCAACTGTTCTGCCTTATTATTATTCGACCATGCTGGTCATTTATGAACATTTGAACATCTTGGCCATGTTCTGTTATAATCTCCACCCGGCACAGCCAGAAGAGGACTGTCCACCCCACATAGCCTGGTTCCTCTCTAGGTTTCTTCCTAGGTTTTGGCCTTTCTAGGAAGTTTGTTCCTAGCCACTGTGCTTCTACACCTGCATTGCTTGCTGTTTGGGGTTTTCGGCTGGGTTTCTGTACAGCACTTTGAGATATCAGCTGATGTACGAAGGGCTATATAAATACATTTGATTTGATTTGATCTTAGTGGGAGTGACCGTATTTGTCATCATCACTACGAACAGTCAAAAAAGTTATTATAGCTAAAAACTTCCCATTTCCACAATGGATCTCTTTAAAATGAGAATTTAAACCTAACCTTGATGCGTTGGTGCACCAGACGTTCCACACTCATAACGCCACTTTAGAGAACAACTTTATAAAGCATGTTTTTTATCATATTCCACAGTGAGCGATGACACATTTATGAAACCTTTTGGAAAGCATGACATACAGTTATAGATGCTATATAACACATTTATGCAGTGCTTATGAAGGCATAATGAAGCCTTTATAAGCCGAACGTAATTTACAGGGAAAAATTATGTTCAGACCAGCACCCAAACCATTTTACTTCAGGTACAGTAGAAGGGACACAATCTGGAAAGGACTGAAGCTAATAGAGATTCCGGAGGCTGTGATTGGTGCCGGACGAGAGGGATCCACTCGCTCCAGTAGATCACAGCTGAGGAGAGGACGAATGAGAAGAGGGTTCAGTGGTTGAAAACAGCAGCAGGGTGTAGAGACTTAGTTACACAAACATGAAGACGCCTCACTGACGGAAGAGGGGAGGTTTAGTACAACTGTCTAAAGCCCCTTCACAACCCGAACTGATTATACTGTAGAACTCACTGCCAAGCCTCTGCGATGGGGAAGCCTGTCGTGAGGTACACACTGACACTACTGCCATGTGACTCATAGAGCCGCACTACCAGACCATCCTTCCTGTCCTCCGCCTGTCGGGAGAGAGGGAACAAAAAAGGACCAGTGGAGTTGATTTCGCATTCAAATACATTGGAAATGTCATGATGGAAACCGTCAGGAAATACAACAATCAGCAGTGAAACAAGCAATTCAATCAAAAGTTGCTGAACATCAAGTACCTACAGTAAACATCATCAGTCAGCTAGTCAGCAACGACACTAGTTGGTACCCTCCCAGGAAATGGCCCCTTGTCTAACCTCACCCCACCTACTATGACACAGCACATCATTTATTGACAGGCAGTGTTGGAAAAGAAGAAAGGGTTATTTCCCGGCAGGAGACCCACCTGCTTGACGGTCTCCAGGATGACGGCTGCAGCGCTGACAGAGAAGGCGCTCCAGGCTACAGTATGGGAGCCGGGGGCGTGGTCGATCAGCCTCAGAGGGTTGTTGAGGTTGTAGGCCCACTGGATGACTGACGCTTCCTGGAAGGTTCCTGTAGGGCAGCGGGTAGCGCTTAGAGAGTTAGGCCAGGAACCGAAAGGTCGCTGGTTTGAATACCCAAGACGACAAGGTGAACAATCTGTCTGTGCCCTTGAGCAAGGCACTTAATGCTAATTTGCTCCAGGGTGCTGTACTATGACGGACCCTGTAAAACAACACCTATCATACTACTATGACTGACCCTGTAAAACAACACCTATCACACTACTATGACTGACCCTGTAAAACAACACCTATCACACTACTATGACTGACCCTGTAAAACAACACCTATCATACTACTATGACTGACCCTGTAAAACAACACCTATCACACTACTATGACTGACCCTGTAAAACAACACCTATCATACTACTATGACTGACCCTGTAAAACAACACCTATCATACTACTATGACTGACCCTGTAAAACAACACCTATCATACTACTATGACTGACCCTGTAAAACAACACCTATCACACTACTATGACTGACCCTGTAAAACAACACCTATCACACTACTATGACTGACCCTGTAAAACAACACCTATCACACTACTATGACTGACCCTGTAAAACAACACCTATCATACTACTATGACTGACCCTGTAAAGCAACACCTATCACACTACTATGACTGACCCTGTAAAACAACACCTATCATACTACTATGACTGACCCTGTAAAACAACACCTATCACACTACTATGACTGACCCTGTAAAACAACACCTATCACACTACTATGACTGACCCTGTAAAACAACACCTATCACACTACTATGACTGACCCTGTAAAACAACACCTATCACACTACTATGACTGACCCTGTAAAACAACACCTATCACACTACTATGACTGACCCTGTAAAACAACACCTATCACACTACTATGACTGACCCTGTAAAACAACACCTATCATACTACTATGACTGACCCTGTAAAACAACACCTATCATACTACCATGACTGACCCTGTAAAACAACACCTATCATACTACTATGACTGACCCTGTAAAACAACACCTATCATACTACTATGACTGACCCTGTAAAACAACACCTATCATACTACCATGACTGACCCTGTAAAACAACACCTATCATACTACCATGACTGACCCTGTACAACAACACCTATCATACTACCATGACTGACCCTGTAAAACAACACCTATCACACTACTATGACTGACCCTGTAAAACAACACCTATCACACTACTATGACTGACCCTGTAAAACAACACCTATCATACTACTATGACTGACCCTGTAAAACAACACCTATCACACTACTATGACTGACCCTGTAAAACAACACATTACACTACTATGACTGACCCTGTAAAACAACACATTACACTGCACCTATTGTGTGACATATTGTTTATTATGTGGTTTGCAACAGCAGCCACATTTTAAATATTGTAAGATTTATTCCTGACTCATTAAAGGTGCTTGCGAAGCAAGAGTCCCCACTTTAAATCTTTCACATACGTCCTATGAGGTGAGACTGCTATTACTCTGCACGCTTCTCGTCTCACACTGTTTAAGCTAGAAACACCATTCAAACTTTAAAATGTGCAGACTGCTCTGGAATAGTGTGCTTGCATACAACCTTTTGATACAATTGATACTTTTTCATTTCATTTGTCTTTCCATTCCATTTTATTTGTCTTTCCATTCCATTTGTCTTTCCATTCCATTTCATTTGTCTTTCCATTCCATTTGTCTTTCCATTCCATTTGTCTTTCAATTTCATTCCATTTGTCTTTCCATTCCATTTCATTTGCATTTCATTTAATTTGCATTTCATTTAATTTGTCTTTCCATTTCATTTGTCTTTCCGTCCATCTTGCACTTTAACGGGACTTTCTAAAGCTCCCCCATTGTGATTGACTCCAACATGACTCCAATCATGACTTCCAACATTCACTGTATAAACAATGTAACTTTTGACATAAATCAGCTATATTGACCACCTTCCCAACAAGTTAGAGAAAACCTTTGAGGTGTGACATATTGGTCTACATCCGAGATATTCAAATCTGGAATCGGAACAGAAATATCTTGTACAGAACGAACGATACAGCTGGTTTATTAACCTCATCAACGCTGCCTCAATTTATGCAAACTGACATTTTGACCACTTTTCCAACTAAGACAAAAAGTTAGTGTATGAAATTGAACTTTTACTTCTCTACTAATCAAATCTGAAATAAGAACAGAAATAGAATATCCCTGCAAGTGTTCATAGAGACTGTGTTTTATTTTTGCACCAAGGTCAACTCAGTCTGTGTAGTCACTCTGTTAGCCATTTAGCAGTCTTATGGCTTGGGGATAGATGGCAGGGAGCTCAGCCCCAGTGATGTAGTGGGCTGTCTGCACCATCCTCTGTAGCGCCAACTACTGAACCACATAACTACTGACCAAAATCACACTACTGACCACAATCACTGACCACAAGCACACAACTACTGAACCACATAACTACTGACCAAAATCACACTACTGACCACAATCACTGACCACAAGCACACAACGCAACTTTGACAGAGGAGGATACAGGTTGTCAGATATCGGAGGATACGACCCTGAGCACAAGTCAGGCCGGACAAGCTATCCCCGGGCCGGGCGGGGAGGAAGAGGAGCAGGGAGAGGCTAGAATCGTGACGGCTGAGGAAACAGGTGGAAGTGGGACCGACGGCCTTTTTACCTATCCAACTGACAGGGGGCATTATGCAACAAATGTTATTGCATTAGGCTCGTGTAAGCCTACTGGCCCATTCCCATGACGAAAGGCGGTGTTTTACCAAGTCTACTACAGCCAAGGCTGGAATCTAATTACCACGTGCATGGCTATGTTATTCAAACAAGCTAGATTGCGAGTATTTTGAGCCTTACTTAGCTGTTCAGAGATCGGAGTGATCCATTCTTCTCTGATGAGTGGGTGAATGGGGTGAGAGATTGCCGCCATCTAAATAGCATGTCATGAGACATCCCAGATTCACATGGGTGCCTGTTTGGTATATGAGCAATGGAAGCTCAATGGCACCTTTGACGCAGAAATGGATAGAGGCGTGCGTAACGCAGAAAATCCCTGGCAACAGGTGTTAGAGCGCATAGTTAATGTGACTCTCACACTTGCATCATGTACTTTGGTGTTCAGGGGGCCACTGTGAAAAACTGGGGCAGGTCAACAGTGGGAATGTTGTCAGTATAATTGAACTGCCGTCAGGACCCAGTTCTGACGGAACTTTTAGAACGACCCGGAGGATCAGTTAACTATCTCAGTCCTCAAAGCGAGTGAAATGTGACATTCAGGGAGATGCAGGAAGCCCCATTTTGTTGTATTATTATGGACACCAGACGTATCCAAAGTAGACCAGTTCAGCCGAGTTTATCGCTATGTGAGAGTGATAAGGGATGCAAATAATGTGGCCACAAATCTGACCATCGGAGTCGTTTTGGGGATTTCTGGAGACACATCAGCAGCATGACCTTCGACATAAAATCCTGGGCAGCGTAGAGGATAACGGGCTGGATATTTCTAAATGTCCCGGGCAGCGTAGAGGATAACGGGCTGGATATTTCTAAATGTCCTGGGCAGCGTAGAGGATAACGGGCTGGATATTTCTAAATGTCCCGGGCAGCGTAGAGGATAACGGGCTGGATATTTCTAAATGTCCCGGGCAGCGTAGAGGATAACGGGCTGGATATTTCTAAATGTCCCGGGCAGCGTAGAGGATAACGGGCTGGATATTTCTAAATGTCCTGGGCAGCGTAGAGGATAACGGGCTGGATATTTCTAAATGTCCCGGGCAGCGTAGAGGATAACGGGCTGGATATTTCTAAATGTCCTGGGCAGCGTAGAGGATAACGGGCTGGATATTTCTAAATGTCCCGGGCAGCGTAGAGGATAACGGGCTGGATATTTCTAAATGTCCTGGGCAGCGTAGAGGATAACGGGCTGGATATTTCTAAATGTCCTGGGCAGCGTAGAGGATAACGGGCTGGATATTTCTAAATGTCCCGGGCAGCGTAGAGGATAACGGGCTGGATATTTCTAAATGTCCTGGGCAGCGTAGAGGATAACGGGCTGGATATTTCTAAATGACCTGGGCAGCGTAGAGGATAACGGGCTGGATATTTCTAAATGTCCCGGGCAGCGTAGAGGATAACGGGCTGGATATTTCTAAATGTCCTGGGCAGCGTAGAGGATAACGGGCTGGATATTTCTAAATGTCCCGGGCAGCGTAGAGGATAACGGGCTGGATATTTCTAAATGTCCTGGGCAGCGTAGAGGATAACGGGCTGGATATTTCTAAATGTCCCGGGCAGCGTAGAGGATAACGGGCTGGATATTTCTAAATGTCCTGGGCAGCGTAGAGGATAACGGGCTGGATATTTCTAAATGTCCTGGGCAGCGTAGAGGATAACGGGCTGGATATTTCTAAATGTCCCGGGCAGCGTAGGGATAACGGGCTGGATATTTCTAAATGTCCCGGGCAGCGTAGAGGATAACGGGCTGGATATTTCTAAATGTCCCGGGCAGCGTAGAGGATAACGGGCTGGATATTTCTAAATGTCCCGGGCAGCGTAGAGGATAACGGGCTGGATATTTCTAAATGTCCCGGGCAGCGTAGAGGATAACGGGCTGGATATTTCTAAATGTCCTGGGCAGCGTAGAGGATAACGGGCTGGATATTTCTAAATGTCCCGGGCAGCGTAGAGGATAACGGGCTGGATATTTCTAAATGTCCCGGGCAGCGTAGAGGATAACGGGCTGGATATTTCTAAATGTCCTGGGCAGCGTAGAGGATAACGGGCTGGATATTTCTAAATGTCCTGGGCAGCGTAGAGGAGAACGGGCTGGATATTTCTAAATGTCCCGGGCAGCGTAGAGGATAACGGGCTGGATATTTCTAAATGTCCTGGGCAGCGTAGAGGATAACGGGCTGGATATTTCTAAATGTCCTGGGCAGCGTAGAGGATAACGGGCTGGATATTTCTAAATGTCCTGGGCAGCGTAGAGGATAACGGGCTGGATATTTCTAAATGTCCCGGGCAGCGTAGAGGATAACGGGCTGGATATTTCTAAATGTCCCGGGCAGCGTAGAGGATAACGGGCTGGATATTTCTAAATGTCCTGGGCAGCGTAGAGGATAACGGGCTGGATATTTCTAAATGTCCTGGGCAGCGTAGAGGATAACGGGCTGGATATTTCTAAATGTCCTGGGCAGCGTAGAGGATAACGGGCTGGATATTTCTAAATGTCCTGGGCAGCGTAGAGGATAACGGGCTGGATATTTCTAAATGTCCTGGGCAGCGTAGAGGATAACGGGCTGGATATTTCTAAATGTCCCGGGCAGCGTAGAGGATAACGGGCTGGATATTTCTAAATGTCCCGGGCAGCGTAGAGGATAACGGGCTGGATATTTCTAAATGTCCCGGGCAGCGTAGAGGATAACGGGCTGGATATTTCTAAATGTCCCGGGCAGCGTAGAGGATAACGGGCTGGATATTTCTAAAAAGACGCTTGCTGTTTATGTGCATTGCGCAACCAGGCTCTCAACGACTCTGTCAAACATGTGCCAGAGACTAAACAGTTTCACGAACTGTTATACACCTTCTCCGGGCATAAAGAGACGGTCAGTGTTGAGTGGTATATTTGATTTTGTATCAGAAAAATTAAATGTAACTCTAGAAAGACTATGTCCCACACGCGCATCATCTAGGTCCCCTGAGATACAGATATGTGGACGTAATGAAGGCCCTCACCAAACATTGTGCTTTTAAGTGACAAGAAGGACGAGATGGGTTGATACAGCATCACTGAAAAAGAAAATGGAAAAATGTAGTTTTTTTTTGTCGTTCTGCAGACTAAGGTTTTATAAAAGGTCGTCGTCCCCAAAATGCCACAGACCTGCACAGGGCAGTCAGCCTACTCGAGGACATGATGAAACATCCGGACAAAGTCACTGCAAAGACTCTTGCCGACAAAAATGGCTCAGAACGCTTTTGAAGACACTCGGAGAAGGCGAGGCGTCATTTTGATGAGCGAAGACGAGCGACTGTCTGATGGGGAGAGTAGTTTTAGAGTCAACATCTTTAATGCAAACCTTGACATCGTTATCCACCAGCTGTCAAACACATTTAAAAGTCTGCGGGCAACATTGAGTCTGTTTGACTCCATCCATCCCACTACCCAACGCAGATGATGGTGCAGTCTTCGAGACTGCCAGCCGGCTGGCTGAACATTACAGCAAAGATACATCAGCAAGCTTCCCTGGACAAGTACTCTCTTTCAGGGTCTGTTTTAAGAAGGAAATAGCAAAGCACACTACAGTGAGAGACCTGGCCAAGATGCTCATTGTGGATTACAATTCAGTCACTGCTACACTTGGGGAAGTGGTTACAGCGATGCTCCTTTTTATGAGCCAGGGCCGAGAGCTCCTTTTCCAAACTGAAGATAATTAAAACCTGAGCAGCAGCATGGGACTTTTTATTTGACCTTTATTTTACTAGGCAAGTCAGTTAAGAACAAATTCTGACAGCTCGGGGATTTGAACTTGCAACCTTTCGGTTATTAGTCCAACGCTCTAACCACTAGGCTACCCTGCCGCCCCTACACTCTAACCACTAGGCTACCCTGCCACCTCTACACTCTAACCACTAGGCTACCTGCCACCTCTACACTCTAACCACTAGGCTACCCTGCCACCTCTACACTCTAACCACTAGGCTACCCTGCCGCCTCTACACTCTAACCACTAGGCTACCCTGCCTCCTCTACACTCTAACCACTAGGCTACCCTGCCGCCTCTACACTCTAACCACTAGGCTACCCTGCCGCCTCTACACTCTAACCACTAGGCTACCCTGCCGCCTCTACACTCTAACCACTAGGCTACCCTGCCGCCTCTACACTCTAACCACTAGGCTACCCTGCCGCCTCTACACTCTAACCACTAGGCTACCCTGCCGCCTCTACACTCTAACCACTAGGCTACCCTGCCGCCTCTACACTCTAACCACTAGGCTACCCTGCCGCCTCTACACTCTAACCACTAGGCTACCTGCCGCCTCTACACTCTAACCACTAGGCTACCCTGCCGCCCCGGACAGGAGAGACTGAGTGGGTTGGCCATTCTGTCCATTGAAAACAGGGATTTGAAAGCCATAGTCAACGACTTAGCAAGGCCCGTCGAATACCAATCAAATGAGTGAGTATCAAATCAAATGTATTTATATAGCCCTTCGTACACCAGCTGATGTCACAAAGTGCTGTACAGAAACCCAGCCTAAAACTCTAAACAGCAAGCAATGCAGGTGTAGAAGCACCGTGGCTAGGAAAAACTCCCTAGAAAGGCCAGAACCTAGGAAGAAACCTAGAGAGGAACCAGGCTATGAGGGGTGGCCAGTCCTCTTCTGGCTGTGCCTGGTGGAGATTATAACAGAACATGGCCAGGATGTTCAAATGTTCACAGATGACCAGCAGCGTAAGCTTACATTGTTACAGGGCAGGCTACCCAGACAGCCTATATAAATCAAGCTTTATTGAGATTAATTTGATCAATCTACGACTATGCTGGATCTGTCATAGGAAGCCATGTTCTGGTGCACGGCCAATGAGCCATTTCATCGTCATCGCAGCCAATACATTTAACTAGGCTATTAGAATAATAGTAAGCACATGCACATCATATACTGTTAAAAAGGCAGGCTGCCATCTAAGCAATCCGTTTGAATGCTTCATTGATTTGCTGGTGTTTTTGCTACAGGGCCTCTGCAGGAGGCAGATCATGTGAAATACCGGTATATCAGTGCATAACATCAGGGAACATGTACTGGGTCATTAGCTGTGTTTCTGTCAAGAGATTGATCTATATATTACTGTTTTATAATATAGGCTATTGCCTATTATTTGCAGATAAAATAGGGTGTTTTTGACCACTTTCCGTGGTGCTGATCGACTAATATGGGTTACTTTCTGACCGCCGTCCACGGTGCTGAATGTATTGGCTATATTCTCTGGTAACAGCTTCAAATGTGGCTTTAGATGAGCTTCTGCTCTGCTGTTACAGTCATATTACCACACAGCCTTACCAACAAGGCCACCTGGGCCTGTCATGATTAAGCTAAGCTACTGACTACAGACCATAACTACTGACCACAACATAACTAGAGACATAACTACTGACCACAACCACCCACCACAACCACACAACTACTGACCACAACCACACAACTACTGACCACAACCACTGACCACAACCACACAACTACTGACCACAACCACACAACTGCTGATCACAACTACACAACTACTGACCACAACCACTGACCACAACTACTGACCACAACCACTGACCACAACCACACAACCACAACTACTGACCACAACCACTGACCACAACCACTGACCACAACCACACAACCACTGACCACACCTACTGACCAAACCAACATTAACATCTTCTGGCTATCCTAACTTCAAATTCTTGAGAACTTTGTCAACTTTAACTATTCAAATTTGCACAGATTTGCATAAAATAACCAACCAACAGTAACAAAAATACGTTCAAAAGAGCTGAAGCAAGTCACAACAATTTTTTTCAGAAAATTACCGTCGAGTTTCTTCCTTGTTTGCTGATTTTTGTATTGTGTTTTTATTGTTTCACGAGAGCTTGGCGCTGGGTAAGATTTCCAATGTCTTCATTACACATGGCAAATAAACATTCAACTTAAAAAAAAAAATAATAATTCAAATGTTATGAAGATCAAAAGTACCTCACCTGTGTGTGGCATGACAGCGTAGGTGAACCGATGACTGCCCATGTCAGCGTTGGCATCAGGAGACTTAGGAGCTCGCAGTCTTTTAAGAAGAAAAATAAAAGAACAGTCTTAGGAAGGAGAAATAATGCTATTATGTTAACGATGTCAGTAACACGCAGAACCCGCTATTCTGGCGTTGACAACACCATGCTCTGCTAGCTGAGCTACCCACTTCCAATTTGTTAAACTGCAATATTTGTTAACTCACAGAGAGAGCGTCATGGTGCTCTGGTGAACCGAGTATCCATATTTACTGTCGTTCAGCAGAGACACTCCAAAGCCGTGCTCTGATAGGTCTGCCCATTTGTGGCCCCAAACCTAGGAAGGAGAATTATTCTATTGTTATCGGAACAGCAAAACAACAATGCTAAGGGGAGTTAGCAGATGGGTTATTTATGTCATTCATTAGCAGTAGGGAATTGTCTCTGGCCACTGCTTCTGCTTGCTCTTTGGGGGACTAGGCTGGTTACTGTAAAGCTCTTTGGGGGACTAGGCTGGTTACTGTAAAGCTCTTTGGGGGACTAGGCTGGTTACTGTAAAGCTCTTTGGGGGACTAGGCTGGTTACTGTAAAGCTCTTTGGGGGACTAGGCTGGTTACTGTAAAGCTCTTTGGGGGACTAGGCTGGTTACTGTAAAGCTCTTTGGGGGACTAGGCTGGTTACTGTAAAGCTCTTTGGGGGACTAGGCTGGTTACTGTAAAGCTCTTTGGGGGACTAGGCTGGTTACTGTAAAGCTCTTTGGGGGACTAGGCTGGTTACTGTAAAGCTCTTTGGGGGACTAGGCTGGTTACTGTAAAGCTCTTTGGGGGACTAGGCTGGTTACTGTAAAGCTCTTTGGGGTCTAGGCTGGTTACTGTAAAGCTCTTGTGATAATTGTTGATGTCAAAAAGTCTGTATAAAACATTTTATTGGTACCTCGAAGCGTGCCCAGTCCCAGCTCGTGTTCCTGTGTGTGGGTCTCTGCAGGTGTCCAAACTGGATCTCATAGGTGGCGTTGGGGCTCCTCACCTTCACTGGGAACTCTACCTTCAGGAACTTATGGGACTCGAACCACTCCACCTGGAATAAACAACATTATGAGACTGAAACCATTCCACCTGGAATAAACAACATTATGGGACTGAAACCATTCCACCCGGAATAAACAACATTATTGGACTGAAACCACCCCACCTGGAATAAACAACATTATGACACTGAAACCACCCCACCTGGAATAAACAACATTATGGGACTGAAACCATTCCACCTGGAATAAACAACATTATGGGGCTGAAACCATTCCACCTGGAATAAACAACATTATGACACTGAAACCACCCCACCTGGAATAAACAACATTATGGGACTGAAACCATTCCACCTGGAATAAACAACATTATGGGGCTGAAACCATTCCACCTGGAATAAACAACATTATGGGGCTGAAACCACCCCACCTGGAACAAACAACATTATGGGACTGAAACCATTCCACCCGGAATAAACAACATTATTGGACTGAAACCACTCCACCTGGAATAAACAACATTATGGGACTGAAACCATTCCACCTGGAATAAACAACATTATGAGACTGAAACCACCCCACCTGGAATAAACAACATTATGACACTGAAACCACCCCACCTGGAATAAACAACATTATGGGACTGAAACCATTCCACCCGGAATAAACAACATTATTGGACTGAAACCACCCCACCTGGAATAAACAACATTATGACACTGAAACCACTCCACCTGGAATAAACATTATTGGACTGAAACCACCCCACCTGGAATAAACAACATTATGACACTGAAACCACCCCACCTGGAATAAACAACATTATGAGACTGAAACCATTCCACCTGGAATAAACAACATTATGGGACTGAAACCATTCCACCTGGAATAAACAACATTATGGGACTGAAACCATTCCACCTGGAATAAACAACATTATGGGACTGAAACCATTCCACCTGGAATAAACAACATTATGGGGCTGAAACCACTCCACCTGGAATAAACAACATTATGGGACTGAAACCATTCCACCCGGAATAAACAACATTATGGGACTGAAACCACTCCACCCGGAAGAAACAACATTATGGGGCTGAAACCACTCCACCTGGAATAAACAACATTATGGGACTGAAACCATTCCACCCGGAATAAACAACATTATGGGACTGAAACCACTCCACCCGGAAGAAACAACATTATGGGACTGAAACCACTCCACCTGGAATAAACAACATTATGGGGCTGAAACCATTCCACCTGGAATAAACAACATTATGGGACTGAAACCATTCCACCTGGAATAAACAACATTATGGGACTGAAACCATTCCACCTGGAATAAACAACATTATGGGACTGAAACCATTCCACATGGAATAAACAACATTATGGGACTGAAACCATTCCACCTGGAATAAACAACATTATGAGACTGAAACCATTCCACATGGAATAAACAACATTATGACTGGGAGAAGGTGGATGACATTACAACAAACAACCTGGAGGAAAACATTACAACAGCATTATAATAAACATCTCCATAGTAGTAGATTTAAAGATTGGACATCTTTTCTGAGTCAGATATGGAAAAGTTGATTACCGAAAGGCAAGATTCTGGCAGATTAACTTTTTTATACTTTGCAAATGCATATGAAGTGTTAACAGTAATCTCTGTCAAGTACCTGAGTGTTTACCTTGATAAGGACACATGGTGTCTACAGTACCTGAGTATTTACCTTGATAAGGACACATGGTGTCTACAGTACCTGAGTGTTTACCTTGACATTAGGACACATGGTGTCTACAGTACCTGAGTATTTACCTTGATATGAGGACACATGGTGTCTACAGTACCTGAGTATTTACCTTGATAAGGACACATGGTGTCTACAGTACCTGAGTATTTACCTTGATAAGGACACATGGTGTCTACAGTACCTGAGTGTTTACCTTGATAAGGACACATGGTGTCTACAGTACCTGAGTGTTGAACTTGACATAAGGACACATGGTGTCTACAGTACCTGAGTATTTACCTTGATAAGGACACATGGTGTCTACAGTACCTGAGTGTTGAACTTGACATAAGGACACATGGTGTCTACAGTACCTGAGTGTTTACCTTGACATTAGGACACATGGTGTCTACAGTACCTGAGTGTTGAACTTGACATAAGGACACATGGCATCCAGGATGATCTCCTGGGTGATGGTGCTCTTATCACTGATTCTGAGAGTGAAGGTCACACTGCCTCTCAGTCCTCCTGGAGATGCTATCTGGACAGGAGACACCACCTCTACTACAGGCTTCCTATAGGAAGGTCAGAGGTCAGAGTTAGACCACCTGGAGATGAGGCCTGGACAGGAGACTCCACCTATACTACAGGCTTCCTATAGGAAGGTCAGAGGTCAGAGTTAGACCCCCTAGAGATGAGGCCTGGACAGGAGACTCCACCTCTACTACAGGCTTCCTATAGGAAGGTCAGAGGTCAGAGTTAGACCCCCTGGAGATGCTATCTGGACAGGGGACACCACCTCTACTACAGGCTTCCTATAGGAAGGTCAGAGGTCAGAGTTAGACCCCCTGGAGATGAGGCCTGGACAGGAGACACCACCTCTACTACAGGCTTCCTATAGGAAGGTCAGAGGTCAGTTAGACCTCCTGGAGATGAGGCCTGGACAGGAGACACCACCTCTACTACAGGCTTCCTATAGGAAGGTCAGAGGTCAGAGTTAGACCCCCTGGAGATGAGGCCTGGACAGGAGACTCCACCTCTACTACCGGCTTCCTATAGGGAAGTTAGAGGTCAGGGGTTAAGGTTAGGATTAGACCCTCTGAAGATGACACCTGGGCCGGACACTCCACTTCCACCGCGGGCTTCCAATAGAGGACACACGGGCACTGTGGCCTGACAGACAAACTAACTACATATACTGGCACTGTGGCCTGACAGACAATCTAACTACATATACTGGCACTGTGGCCTGACAGACAAACTAACTACATGTACTGGCACTGTGGCCTGACAGAGAAACTAACTACATGTACTGGCACTGTGGCCTGACAGACAAACTAACTATATATACTGGCACTGTGGCCTGACAGACAAACTAACTACATGTACTGGCACTGTGGCCTGACAGACAAACTAACTACATGTACTGGCACTGTGGCCTGACAGACAAACTAACTACATGTACTGGCACTGTGGCCTGACAGACAAACTAACTACATGTACTGGCACTGTGGCCTGACAGACAAACTAACTACATGTACTGGCACTGTGGCCTGACAGACAAACTAACTACATGTACTGGCACTGTGGCCTGACAGACAAACTAACTACATGTACTGGCACTGTGGCCTGACAGACAAACTAACTACATGTACTGGCACTGTGGCCTGACAGACAAACTAACTACATGTACTGGCACTGTGGCCTGACAGACAAACTAACTACATGTACTGGCACTGTGGCCTGACAGACAAACTAACTACATGTACTGGCACTGTGGCCTGACAGACAAACTAACTACATATACTGGCACTGTGGCCTGACAGACAAACTAACTACATGTACTGGCACTGTGGCCTGACAGACAAACTAACTACATGTACTGGCACTGTGGCCTGACAGACAAACTAACTACATGTACTGGCACTGTGGCCTGACAGACAAACTAACTACATGTACTGGCACTGTGGCCTGACAGACAAACTAACTACATGTACTGGCACTGTGGCCTGACAGACAAACTAACTACATGTACTGGCACTGTGGCCTGACAGAGAAACTAACTACATGTACTGGCACTGTGGCCTGACAGACAAACTAACTACATATACTGGCACTGTGGCCTGACAGAGAAACTAACTACATGTACTGGCACTGTGGCCTGACAGACAAACTAACTACATGTACTGGCACTGTGGCCTGACAGAGAAACTAACTACATGTACTGGCACTGTGGCCCGACACAGAAACTAACTACATATACTTAGTTCAGTAGGCTCCAAACTGCCCAAACAGGGAGGGATTATCTGAACTTGTCCAATCAAATCAAATGTATTTATAAAGCCCTTTGTACATCAGCTGATGTCACAAAGTGCTGTACAGAAACCCAGCCTAAAACCCCAAACAGCAAGCAATGCAGATGTAGAAGCACGGTGGCTAGGAAAAACTCCCTAGAAAGGCCAAAACCTAGGAAAAGACCTAGAGAGGAACCAGGCTATGTGGGGTGGGCAGTCCTCTTCTGGCTGTGCCGGGTGGAGAGGAACCAGGCTACGAGGGGTGGGCAGTCCTCTTCTGGCTGTGCCGGGTGGAGAGGAACCAGGCTACGAGGGGTGAGTCCTAATGAACACGACCCCGTTGTACCGGCCAGCCCGATGAGAACAGGAAACAGGCTGTTTCTCTCACCGTGTCTGTAGGTGGTAGTCCATCACGTCCCAGGCGTCCCAGTACAGAGGAACATCATCAAACAGCACAAACTGGTTCCCACTGCAACCGTGAGATATCGCCTCTCTGGAACACAGACAGAGAGAGAACGGTTTCATTCTCGCTGTGTGTGTGTGTGTGTGTGTGTGACCAACATTGTATCTCTGTCACGCCACCAATGTTATAACCATAGGCATTAAAACAAGTAGATGGTGAAAACATGAAGATTTGGTATGGGGTCCCCAAGTCCTCAAAAAGTTCTACAGCTGCACCATCGAGAGCGTCCTGACCGGTTGCATCACCGCCTGGTATGAACACTGCTCGGCATCCGACTGTAAGGTGCTACAGAGGGAAGTGCGTTCGGCCCAGTACCTCACTGGTGCCAAGCTACCTGCCATCCAGGACCTATATACTAGGCGGTGTCAGAGGAAGGGCCAAAAAAATCTAAAAATTGTCAAAGACTCCAGTCACCCAAGTCATAGACTGCCACCGCACGGCAAGCGGTACCAGAGCACCAAGTCTAGGACCAAGAGGCTCCTTAACAGCTTCTACCCCCAAGCCATAAGACTGCTGAACAATTAATAAAATGGCCACCAGACTATTTACATTGACCCCCCCCACTTCACCCCTACCTACATGTACAAATTACCTCTAACCTGCACATTGACTTGGTACCGGTAACCCCTGTATATAGCCGCGTTATTTTATTGTGTAACTTTTTTTTTAAACTTTTTTTTAAACTTTAGTTTATTTAGTAAATATTTTTCTTAACTCTATTTCTTGAACTGCATTGTTGGTTAAGGGCTTGTAAGTAAGCCGAAAGTATTTGAAAAATTGCTAACGATCATAGTGAAAGTGGCCGTAACTAGCAAAGGATCATGGTGAAAGTGGCCGTAACTAGCAAAGGATCATGGTTGATGTAGTCATTTCCATCCTGACAGAGAGCCTCCTTGTAGCCTGTGATTGTTCTGTGTCAGCACATGGTCCTGTCCGTGTGAGGTCAAATTTAGTAGTCAGAATGGATCACTTTTAAATAAATATCTACATTTGTAGCGAACTTTAAAAGAATTCACGTGTGGATCAAACTTTACCATAATAAACACATTTTAGAGCGCAAAGCAGCCTTCACATTTTGGGGGGTTTGGCCATTCTGCAGATCGTCATTTACATAGGATTTCCAGGACAGACCAGGGCTTTTGGCACCGCTAGGTTGCTATGCAGTAGGCGACCAGCAGAGTTAGTGACTTCACGCTCCAGACCAGACACTGGGGGACTGGTTATAAGCATTGAACACAATATGTCCTCTTGGTTCTAGCGTAACATTTTGTTTCCAACAGTGATGGTTTGTATAAACCTTGGTGTCGAGATGTCTAAAATGCGATCTTGTACAGAGATGCTTTACTTTTGAGGAGATGCGATACTCCATTGAAATCGTATTGACGCCCATTGTGTACGTTGCCCATGCGTTGTCAATATCCTGCTGGGCGCAAGCTCAAGTCAATTGGGCGCTAGCTCAAAAAAACAACATTAGCATGAAGTACAACATTGCAAATCTTTTTCGAGATGTGAGATAATGAACTTGTTTCCTGTAACATCGTATAGCTTTGGAATCGTGACATTACGTAATTGATGAAAATAGGCAGGTTTCTCGACTCAGCTTTCTTGCCCTTCCCGCTGTAGAGTTTCAGTTGACTAAGTGAGAAGATGTTAGCCTGCCTGCATAGCAACTGTTTTTTTCTGGGATGATTTTGTCTTCAGATGGAAGGATGAAATAGTCTAAATGTCTTTATTAAAATAGCGTGCAGAACGCATCACAGGCATATGCAAATTAAGTGAAAGTGACGCTTTTGTGATTGGACAGGGAAAATTCTGTGTTGTTCTTGATCCCGTTTCACACGGGCTATTTTAGCACAGTGTTTCTGTGTTCCTACTCGGGAGCAGGGCCAGATAGCGCTGGGATAAGATTGATCCTAGCCCACTTTAGAATGTGCAAGTGTGAACACTCGGTTAGCCCCGAGCTAAAATCCCCCTTAGCCCAAGGCTGAGTAGGCTCTTATTACAGGGCTGAGGAGGCTCTTAGCCACAGGGCTGAGGAGGCTCTTAGCCACAGGGCTGAGGAGGCTCTTAGCCACAGGGCTGAGGAGGCTCTTAAAAACAGGGCTGAGGAGGCTCTTAAAAACAGGGCTGAGGAGGCTCTTAGCTACAGGGCTGAGGAGGCTCTTAGCTACAGGGTGGAGGAGACTCTTAGCTACAGGGCTGAGGAGGCTCTTAGCTACAGGGTGGAGGAGACTCTTAGCTACAGGGCTGAGGAGGCTCTTAAAAACAGGGCTGAGGAGGCTCTTAGCCACAGGGCTGAGGAGGCTCTTAGCCACAGGGCTGAGGAGGCTCTTAGCTACAGGGCTGAGGAGGCTCTTAAAAACAGGGCTGAGGAGGCTCTTAGCCACAGGGCTGAGGAGGCTCTTAGCTACAGGGCAGAGGAGGCTCTTAGCTACAGGGCTGAGGAGGCTCTTAGCTACAGGGTGGAGGAGACTCTAAGCCACAGGGCTGAGGAGGCTCTTAGCCACAGGGCTGAGGAGGCTCTTAAAAACAGGGCTGAGGAGGCTCTTAAAAACAGGGCTGAGGAGGCTCTTAAAAACAGGGCTGAGGAGGCTCTTAGCCACAGGGCTGAGGAGGCTCTTAAAAACAGGGCTGAGGAGGCTCTTAACCACAGGGCTGAGGTGCAGTGTGAATGCGCCTTCTGAGGATGGGATTTTACCTGTTAGTCTCGACCAGGTACAAGGAAGCCAGGCATCCATCCATATTAACAACAGCACGTAATATCCCATTCTCCATGAGGACAGTACCATCAGCCTATGATAGAACAACATTCAAACTAAGATTATCAACGGAAGAGTCACAGTCAACTGAAAGCACCAAATAATGAAATAAAGAACTATTCCCATGAATCAAATGAAATTTTTATTTTATTTTTTTATTTGACCTTTATTTAACTAGGCAAGTCAGTTAATTAAGAACAAATTCTTATTTTCAATGACGGCCTGGGAACAGTGGGTTAACTGCCTGTTCAGGGTCAGAACGACAGATTTCTACCTTGTCAGCTCGGGGGTTTGAACTTGCAATATAAAGCTGATATATACCGTGAAATGTCCCAGCTATGTAGTGTATATTTACCTGAACCTTGACGGAGACCAGAGGGACAGGTTTGGTAGCAGTGGCATCACGGACAGAAACTACACCAACACTGGGGACTGTCACCAGAACTACAGAATAACACAGGAATAACATTTATGTTCACAACGGCAGACGGAGAGATGACATGCAGATACATGAAACAGCTCCAACTGTTTCATTATGCATAACCTCTAATTAACTTACACGTTCAATTGTGAAAGAACAACACCATTTTGTATTGTGGTTGAGTAACTGCATCAATGATCTGTGAGTATTCACACTGTGTAGTCAGCTACGGTACCTAGGCATGGTTGTTGATGATCAGGAGCGCCCCCTGTCAGTGGGAGGACCTCGGTGCGTTCCCAGGGCAGGGTGTTGAGGACAGCAACGGAAGTAGCAGTACTGTCAGAGTCTCCTGTCTGGGTCATAGTCCCTTCAGACCCCAGGGCCCGACAGGAAACACTCAGCAGTCTGGTTCCCACGGTACGGATGTCTGAGAGACAGTGGCACGCATACACAAAGAAGAAGAAGTTACAGGTCTGTGAGAGACAGAAATCTTGCCAGTTTGTAGGTGACCAAATACTTATTTTCCACCATAATTCGCAAATAAATTCATAAAAAACCCTACAATGTGATTTTCTGGATTTTTTTTCTAATTTTGTCTGTCATAGTTGAAGTGTACCTATGATGAAAATTACAGGCCTCTCATCTTTTTAAGTGGGAGAACTTGCACCATTGGTGGCTGACTAAATACTTTTTTGCCCCACAATAATATACAGCTGTTATATATCTTGATAATATCGTAGTGCTGATATATATCTTGATAATATCGTAGTGCTGATATATACCTTGATAATATACAGCTGTTATATATCTTGATAATATCATAGTGCTGATATATACCTTGATAATATCGTAGTGCTGATATATACCTTGATAATATCGTAGTGCTGATATATACCTTGATAATATCGTAGTGCTGATATATACCTTGATAATATCGTAGTGCTGATTTATATCTTGATAATATACAGCTGATATATACCTTGATAATATCGTAGTGCTGATATATACCTTGATAATATCGTAGTGCTGATATATACCTTGATAATATCGTAGTGCTGATATATACCTTGATAATATCGTAGTGCTGATATATACCTTGATAATATCGTAGTGCTGATATATACCTTGATAATATCGTAGTGCTGATATATACCTTGATAATATACAGCTGATATATACCTTGATAATATTGCAGTGCTGATATATACCTTGATAATATACAGCTGTTATATATCTTGATAATATCGTAGTGCTGATATATACCTTGATAATATCGTAGTGCTGATATATACCTTGATAATATTGCAGTGCTGATATATACCTTGATAACATACAGCTGATATATACCTTGATAATATCGCATTGCTGATATATATCTTGATAATATACAGCTGATATATACCTTGATAACATTGCAGTGCTGATATATACCTTGATAATATCGTAGTGCTGATATATATCTTGATAATATACAGCTGATATAAACCTTGATAATATTGCAGTGCTGATATATACCTTGATAATATCGTAGTGCTGATATATACCTTGATAATATCGTAGTGCTGATATATATCTTGATAATATACAGCTGATATATACCTTGATAATATTGCAGTGCTGATATATACCTTGATAATATCGTAGTGCTGATATATACCTTGATAATATCGTAGTGCTGATATATATCTTGATAATATACAGCTGATATATACCTTGATAATATTGCAGTGCTGATATATACCTTGATAATATCGTAGTGCTGATATATACCTTGATAATATCGTAGTGCTGATATATACCTTGATAATATACAGCTGATATATACCTTGATAATATCGTAGTGCTGATATATACCTTGATAATATCGTAGTGCTGATATATACCTTGATAATATCGTAGTGCTGATATATACCTTGATAATATTGCAGTGCTGATATATACCTTGATAATATCGTAGTGCTGATATATACCTTGATAATATCGTAGTGCTGATATATACCTTGATAATATCGTAGTGCTGATATATACCTTGATAATTTACAGCTGATATATACCTTGATAATATTGCAGTGCTGATTTATATCTTGATAATATACAGCTGATATATACCTTGATAATATCGTAGTGCTGATATATACCTTGATAATATCGTAGTGCTGATATATACCTTGATAATATCGTAGTGCTGATATATACCTTGATAATTTACAGCTGTTATATATCTTGATAATATACAGCTGATATATACCTTGATAATATTGCAGTGCTGATATATACCTTGATAATATCGTAGTGCTGATATATACCTTGATAATATCGTAGTGCTGATATATACCTTGATAATATCGTAGTGCTGATATATACCTTGATAATTTACAGCTGATATATACCTTGATAATATTGCAGTGCTGATTTATATCTTGATAATATACAGCTGATATATACCTTGATAATATCGTAGTGCTGATATATACCTTGATAATATCGTAGTGCTGATATATACCTTGATAATATTGTAGTGCTGATATATACCTTGATAATATCGTAGTGCTGATATATACCTTGATAATATTGCAGTGCTGATATATACCTTGATAATATACAGCTGATATATACCTTGATAATATCGCATTGCGTCCTCTACCACCATCTCTATACAGGTGCCAGGAATCACATCATGGAACTGGTTCAGGAGGAGCTGCCTGAAAAACAATTGTGGAAAAGTAGAGTGTTGAGGGCCTAGGAGACATGTCAAGGTTTTAGTAGTGTTGAGGGCCTAGGAGACATGTCAAGGTTTTAGTAGTGTTGAGGGCCTAGGAGACATGTCAAGGTTTTAGTAGTGTTGAGGGCCTAGGAGACATGTCAAGGTTTTAGTAGTGTTGAGGGCCTAGGAGACATGTCAAGGTTTTAGTAGTGTTGAGGGCCTAGGAGACATGTCAAGGTTTTAGTAGTGTTGAGGGCCTAGGAGACATGTCAAGGTTTTAGTAGTGTTGAGGGCCTAGGAGACATGTCAAGGTTTTAGTAGTGTTGAGGGCCTAGGAGACATGTCAAGGTTTTAGTAGTGTTGAGGGCCTAGGAGACATGTCAAGGTTTTAGTAGTGTTGAGGGCCTAGGAGACATGTCAAGGTTTTAGTAGTGTTGAGGGCCTAGGAGACATGTCAAGGTTTTAGTAGTGTTGAGGGCCTAGGAGACATGTCAAGGTTTTAGTAGTGTTGAGGGCCTAGGAGACATGTCAAGGTTTTAGTAGTGTTGAGGGCCTAGGGGACATGTCAAGGTTTTAGTAGTGTTGAGGGCCTAGGAGACATGTCAAGGTTTTAGTAGTGTTGAGGGCCTAGGAGACATGTCAACGTTTTAGTAGTGTTGAGGGCCTAGGAGACATGTCAAGGTTTTAGTAGTGTTGAGGGCCTAGGAGACATGTCAAGGTTTTAGTAGTGTTGAGGGCCTAGGAGACATGTCAAGGTTTTAGTAGTGTTGAGGGCCTAGGAGACATGTCAAGGTTTTAGTAGTGTTGAGGGCCTAGGGGACATGTCAAGGTTTTAGTAGTGTTGAGGGCCTAGGGGACATGTCAAGGTTTTAGTAGTGTTGAGGGCCTAGGAGACATGTCAATGTTTTAGTAGTGTTGAGGGCCTAGGAGACATGTCAAGGTTTTAGTAGTGTTGAGGGCCTAGGGGACATGTCAAGGTTTTAGTAGTGTTGAGGGCCTAGGAGACATGTCAAGGTTTTAGTAGTGTTGAGGGCCTAGGGGACATGTCAAGGTTTTAGTAGTGTTGAGGGCCTAGGAGACATGTCAAGGTTTTAGTAGTGTTGAGGGCCTAGGAGACATGTCAAGGTTTTAGTAGTGTTGAGGGCCTAGGAGACATGTCAATGTTTTAGTAGTGTTGAGGGCCTAGGAGACATGTCAAGGTTTTAGTAGTGTTGAGGGCCTAGGAGACATGTCAATGTTTTAGTAGTGTTGAGGGCCTAGGAGACATGTCAATGTTTTAGTAGTGTTGAGGGCCTAGGAGACATGTCAAGGTTTTAGTAGTGTTGAGGGCCTAGGAGACATGTCAATGTTTTAGTAGTGTTGAGGGCCTAGGAGACATGTCAAGGTTTTAGTAGTGTTGAGGGCCTAGGAGACATGTCAAGGTTTTAGTAGTGTTGAGGGCCTAGGAGACATGTCAATGTTTTAGTAGTGTTGAGGGCCTAGGAGACATGTCAAGGTTTTAGTAGTGTTGAGGGCC
This sequence comes from Oncorhynchus masou masou, assembly GCF_036934945.1. Classification (NCBI taxonomy): domain Eukaryota; kingdom Metazoa; phylum Chordata; class Actinopteri; order Salmoniformes; family Salmonidae; genus Oncorhynchus; species Oncorhynchus masou. The sequence continues at coordinate 74,654,930 of NC_088226.1, forward strand.
CAGGAGACATGTCAATGTTTTAGTAGTGTTGAGGGCCCAGGAGACATGTCAATGTTTTAGTAGTGTTGAGGGCCTAGGGGACATGTCAAGGTTTTAGTAGTGTTGAGGGCCTAGGGGACATGTCAAGGTTTTAGTAGTGTTGAGGGCCTAGGGGACATGTCAAGGTTTTAGTAGTGTTGAGGGCCTAGGAGACATGTCAAGGTTTTAGTAGTGTTGAGGGCCTAGGAGACATGTCAAGGTTTTAGTAGTGTTGAGGGCCTAGGAGACATGTCAAGGTTTTAGTAGTGTTGAGGGCCTAGGAGACATGTCAAGGTTTTAGTAGTGTTGAGGGCCTAGGGGACATTTCAAGGTTTTAGTAGTGTTGAGGGCCTAGGAGACATGTCAATGTTTTAGTAGTGTTGAGGGCCTAGGGGACATGTCAATGTTTTAGTAGTGTTGAGGGCCTAGGAGACATGTCAAGGTTTTAGTAGTGTTGAGGGCCTAGGGGACATGTCAATGTTTTAGTAGTGTTGAGGGCCTAGGAGACATGTCAATGTTTTAGTAGTGTTGAGGGCCTAGGAGACATGTCAAGGTTTTAGTAGTGTTGAGGGCCTAGGAGACATGTCAATGTTTTAGTAGTGTTGAGGGCCTAGGGGACATGTCAAGGTTTTAGTAGTGTTGAGGGCCTAGGGGACATGTCAATGTTTTAGTAGTGTTGAGGGCCTAGGAGACATGTCAAGGTTTTAGTAGTGTTGAGGGCCTAGGAGACATGTCAAGGTTTTAGTAGTGTTGAGGGCCTAGGGGACATGTCAATGTTTTAGTAGTGTTGAGGGCCTAGGAGACATGTCAAGGTTTTAGTAGTGTTGAGGGCCTAGGAGATATGTCAAGGTTTTAGTAGTGTTGAGGGCCTAGGAGACATGTCAAGGTTTTAGTAGTGTTGAGGGCCTAGGAGACATGTCAAGGTTTTAGTAGTGTTGAGGGCCTAGGGGACATGTCAATGTTTTAGTAGTGTTGATGGCCTAGGAGACATGTCAAGGTTTTAGTAGTGTTGAGGGCCTAGGGGACATGTCAAGGTTTTAGTAGTGTTGAGGGCCTAGGAGACATGTCAAGGTTTTAGTAGTGTTGAGGGCCTAGGGGACATGTCAATGTTTTAGTAGTGTTGAGGGCCTAGGAGACATGTCAAGGTTTTAGTAGTGTTGATGGCCTAGGAGACATGTCAAGGTTTTAGTAGTGTTGAGGGCCTAGGGGACATGTCAATGTTTTAGTAGTGTTGAGGGCCTAGGAGACATGTCAAGGTTTTAGTAGTGTTGAGGGCCTAGGGGACATGTCAATGTTTTAGTAGTGTTGAGGGCCTAGGAGACATGTCAAGGTTTTAGTAGTGTTGAGGGCCTAGGGGACATGTCAATGTTTTAGTAGTGTTGAGGGCCTAGGAGACATGTCAATGTTTTAGTAGTGTTGAGGGCCTAGGAGACATGTCAAGGTTTTAGTAGTGTTGAGGGCCTAGGAGACATGTCAATGTTTTAGTAGTGTTGAGGGCCTAGGGGACATGTCAAGGTTTTAGTAGTGTTGAGGGCCTAGGGGACATGTCAATGTTTTAGTAGTGTTGAGGGCCTAGGAGACATGTCAAGGTTTTAGTAGTGTTGAGGGCCTAGGAGACATGTCAAGGTTTTAGTAGTGTTGAGGGCCTAGGAGACATGTCAAGGTTTTAGTAGTGTTGAGGGCCTAGGAGACATGTCAAGGTTTTAGTAGTGTTGAGGGCCTAGGGGACATGTCAAGGTTTTAGTAGTGTTGAGGGCCTAGGAGACATGTCAAGGTTTTAGTAGTGTTGAGGGCCTAGGAGACATGTCAAGGTTTTAGTAGTGTTGAGGGCCTAGGAGACATGTCAAGGTTTTAGTAGTGTTGAGGGCCTAGGAGACATGTCAAGGTTTTAGTAGTGTTGAGGGCCTAGGGGACATGTCAAGGTTTTAGTAGTGTTGAGGGCCTAGGAGACATGTCAAGGTTTTAGTAGTGTTGAGGGCCTAGGGGACATGTCAAGGTTTTAGTAGTGTTGAGGGCCTAGGAGACATGTCAATGTTTTAGTAGTGTTGAGGGCCTAGGGGACATGTCAATGTTTTAGTAGTGTTGAGGGCCTAGGAGACATGTGAAGGTTTTAGTAGTGTTGAGGGCCTAGGGGACATGTCAATGTTTTAGTAGTGTTGAGGGCCTAGGAGACATGTCAATGTTTTAGTAGTGTTGAGGGCCTAGGAGACATGTCAAGGTTTTAGTAGTGTTGAGGGCCTAGGAGACATGTCAATGTTTTAGTAGTGTTGAGGGCCTAGGGGACATGTCAAGGTTTTAGTAGTGTTGAGGGCCTAGGGGACATGTCAATGTTTTAGTAGTGTTGAGGGCCTAGGAGACATGTCAAGGTTTTAGTAGTGTTGAGGGCCTAGGAGACATGTCAAGGTTTTAGTAGTGTTGAGGGCCTAGGGGACATGTCAATGTTTTAGTAGTGTTGAGGGCCTAGGAGACATGTCAAGGTTTTAGTAGTGTTGAGGGCCTAGGAGATATGTCAAGGTTTTAGTAGTGTTGAGGGCCTAGGAGACATGTCAAGGTTTTAGTAGTGTTGAGGGCCTAGGGGACATGTCAAGGTTTTAGTAGTGTTGAGGGCCTAGGGGACATGTCAATGTTTTAGTAGTGTTGAGGGCCTAGGAGACATGTCAAGGTTTTAGTAGTGTTGAGGGCCTAGGGGACATGTCAAGGTTTTAGTAGTGTTGAGGGCCTAGGAGACATGTCAAGGTTTTAGTAGTGTTGAGGGCCTAGGGGACATGTCAATGTTTTAGTAGTGTTGAGGGCCTAGGAGACATGTCAAGGTTTTAGTAGTGTTGAGGGCCTAGGAGACATGTCAAGGTTTTAGTAGTGTTGAGGGCCTAGGGGACATGTCAATGTTTTAGTAGTGTTGAGGGCCTAGGAGACATGTCAAGGTTTTAGTAGTGTTGAGGGCCTAGGGGACATGTCAATGTTTTAGTAGTGTTGAGGGCCTAGGGGACATGTCAAGGTTTTAGTAGTGTTGAGGGCCTAGGGGACATGTCAATGTTTTAGTAGTGTTGAGGGCCTAGGAGACATGTCAATGTTTTAGTAGTGTTGAGGGCCTAGGAGACATGTCAAGGTTTTAGTAGTGTTGAGGGCCTAGGAGACATGTCAATGTTTTAGTAGTGTTGAGGGCCTAGGGGACATGTCAAGGTTTTAGTAGTGTTGAGGGCCTAGGGGACATGTCAATGTTTTAGTAGTGTTGAGGGCCTAGGAGACATGTCAAGGTTTTAGTAGTGTTGAGGGCCTAGGAGACATGTCAAGGTTTTAGTAGTGTTGAGGGCCTAGGAGACATGTCAAGGTTTTAGTAGTGTTGAGGGCCTAGGAGACATGTCAAGGTTTTAGTAGTGTTGAGGGCCTAGGGGACATGTCAAGGTTTTAGTAGTGTTGAGGGCCTAGGAGACATGTCAAGGTTTTAGTAGTGTTGAGGGCCTAGGAGACATGTCAAGGTTTTAGTAGTGTTGAGGGCCTAGGAGACATGTCAAGGTTTTAGTAGTGTTGAGGGCCTAGGAGACATGTCAAGGTTTTAGTAGTGTTGAGGGCCTAGGAGACATGTCAAGGTTTTAGTAGTGTTGAGGGCCTAGGGGACATGTCAAGGTTTTAGTAGTGTTGAGGGCCTAGGGGACATGTCAAGGTTTTAGTAGTGTTGAGGGCCTAGGGGACATGTCAAGGTTTTAGTAGTGTTGAGGGCCTAGGAGACATGTCAAGGTTTTAGTAGTGTTGAGGGCCTAGGAGACATGTCAAGGTTTTAGTAGTGTTGAGGGCCTAGGAGACATGTCAAGGTTTTAGTAGTGTTGAGGGCCTAGGAGACATGTCAAGGTTTTAGTAGTGTTGAGGGCCTAGGGGACATGTCAAGGTTTTAGTAGTGTTGAGGGCCTAGGAGACATGTCAAGGTTTTAGTAGTGTTGAGGGCCTAGGGGACATGTCAATGTTTTAGTAGTGTTGAGGGCCTAGGGGACATGTCAATGTTTTAGTAGTGTTGAGGGCCCAGGAGACATGTCAATGTTTTAGTAGTGTTGAGGGCCTAGGGGACATGTCAATGTTTTAGTAGTGTTGAGGGCCTAGGGGACATGTCAATGTTTTAGTAGTGTTGAGGGCCTAGGAGACATGTCAATGTTTTAGTAGTGTTGAGGGCCTAGGAGACATGTCAAGGTTTTAGTAGTGTTGAGGGCCTAGGGGACATGTCAATGTTTTAGTAGTGTTGAGGGCCTAGGGGACATGTCAAGGTTTTAGTAGTGTTGAGGGCCTAGGGGACATGTCAATGTTTTAGTAGTGTTGAGGGCCTAGGGGACATGTCAATGTTTTAGTAGTGTTGAGGGCCCAGGAGACATGTCAATGTTTTAGTAGTGTTGAGGGCCTAGGGGACATGTCAATGTTTTAGTAGTGTTGAGGGCCTAGGGGACATGTCAATGTTTTAGTAGTGTTGAGGGCCTAGGAGACATGTCAATGTTTTAGTAGTGTTGAGGGCCTAGGAGACATGTCAAGGTTTTAGTAGTGTTGAGGGCCTAGGGGACATGTCAAGGTTTTAGTAGTGTTGAGGGCCTAGGGGACATGTCAATGTTTTAGTAGTGTTGAGGGCCTAGGGGACATGTCAATGTTTTAGTAGTGTTGAGGGCCTAGGAGACATGTCAAGGTTTTAGTAGTGTTGAGGGCCTAGGAGACATGTCAATGTTTTAGTAGTGTTGAGGGCCTAGGAGACATGTCAAGGTTTTAGTAGTGTTGAGGGCCTAGGAGACATGTCAAGGTTTTAGTAGTGTTGAGGGCCCAGGGGACATGTCAAGGTTTTAGTAGTGTTGAGGGCCTAGGAGACATGTCAAGGTTTTAGTAGTGTTGAGGGCCTAGGAGACATGTCAATGTTTTAGTAGTGTTGAGGGCCTAGGAGACATGTCAAGGTTTTAGTAGTGTTGAGGGCCTAGGAGACATGTCAATGTTTTAGTAGTGTTGAGGGCCTAGGAGACATGTCAATGTTTTAGTAGTGTTGAGGGCCTAGGAGACATGTCAAGGTTTTAGTAGTGTTGAGGGCCTAGGAGACATGTCAATGTTTTAGTAGTGTTGAGGGCCTAGGAGACATGTCAAGGTTTTAGTAGTGTTGAGGGCCTAGGAGACATGTCAATGTTTTAGTAGTGTTGAGGGCCTAGGAGACATGTCAATGTTTTAGTAGTGTTGAGGGCCTAGGAGACATGTCAATGTTTTAGTAGTGTTGAGGGCCTAGGAGACATGTCAATGTTTTAGTAGTGTTGAGGGCCTAGGAGACATGTCAATGTTTTAGTAGTGTTGAGGGCCTAGGAGACATGTCAATGTTTTAGTAGTGTTGAGGGCCTAGGAGACATGTCAATGTTTTAGTAGTGTTGAGGGCCTAGGAGACATGTCAATGTTTTAGTAGTGTTGAGGGCCTAGGAGACATGTCAATGTTTTAGTAGTGTTGAGGGCCTAGGAGACATGCCAATGTTTTAGTAGTGTTGAGGGCCTAGGAGACATGTCAAGGTTTTAGTAGTGTTGAGGGCCTAGGAGACATGTCAATGTTTTAGTAGTGTTGAGGGCCTAGGAGACATGTCAACGTTTTAGTAGTGTTGAGGGCCTAGGAGACATGTCAACGTTTTAGTAGTGTTGAGGGCCTAGGAGACATGTCAATGTTTTAGTAGTGTTGAGGGCCTAGGAGACATGTCAATGTTTTAGTAGTGTTGAGGGCCTAGGGGACATGTCAATGTTTTAGTAGTGTTGAGGGCCTAGGGGACATGTCAAGGTTTTAGTAGTGTTGAGGGCCTAGGAGACATGTCAAGGTTTTAGTAGTGTTGAGGGCCTAGGAGACATGTCAATGTTTTAATAGTGTTGAGGGCCTAGGAGACATGTCAATGTTTTAGTAGTGTTGAGGGCCTAGGAGACATGTCAATGTTTTAATAGTGTTGAGGGCCTAGGAGACATGTCAATGTTTTAATAGTGTTGAGGGCCTAGGAGACATGTCAATGTTTTAATAGTGTTGAGGGCCTAGGAGACATGTCAATGTTTTAGTAGTGTTGAGGGCCTAGGAGACATGTCAATGTTTTAGTAGTGTTGAGGGCCTAGGAGACATGTCAATGTTTTAGTAGTGTTGAGGGCCTAGGAGACATGTCAATGTTTTAGTAGTGTTGAGGGCCTAGGAGACATGTCAATGTTTTAGTAGTGTTGAGGGCCTAGGAGACATGTCAAGGTTTTAGTAGTGTTGAGGGCCTAGGAGACATGTCAATGTTTTAGTAGTGTTGAGGGCCTAGGAGACATGTCAATGTTTTAGTAGTGTTGAGGGCCTAGGAGACATGTCAATGTTTTAGTAGTGTTGAGGGCCTAGGAGACATGTCAATGTTTTAGTAGTGTTGAGGGCCTAGGAGACATGTCAATGTTTTAGTAGTGTTGAGGGCCTAGGAGACATGTCAAGGTTTTAGTAGTGTTGAGGGCCTAGGAGACATGTCAATGTTTTAGTAGTGTTGAGGGCCTAGGGGACATGTCAATGTTTTAGTAGTGTTGAGGGCCTAGGGGACATGTCAAGGTTTTAGTAGTGTTGAGGGCCTAGGAGACATGTCAACGTTTTAGTAGTGTTGAGGGCCTAGGAGACATGTCAACGTTTTAGTAGTGTTGAGGGCCTAGGAGACATGTCAATGTTTTAGTAGTGTTGAGGGCCTAGGAGACATGTTCATGTTTTAGTAGTGTTGAGGGCCTAGGGGACATGTCAATGTTTTAGTAGTGTTGAGGGCCTAGGGGACATGTCAAGGTTTTAGTAGTGTTGAGGGCCTAGGAGACATGTCAAGGTTTTAGTAGTGTTGAGGGCCTAGGAGACATGTCAATGTTTTAATAGTGTTGAGGGCCTAGGAGACATGTCAATGTTTTAATAGTGTTGAGGGCCTAGGAGACATGTCAATGTTTTAGTAGTGTTGAGGGCCTAGGAGACATGTCAATGTTTTAGTAGTGTTGAGGGCCTAGGAGACATGTCAAGGTTTTAGTAGTGTTGAGGGCCTAGGAGACATGTCAATGTTTTAGTAGTGTTGAGGGCCTAGGAGACATGTCAATGTTTTAGTAGTGTTGAGGGCCTAGGAGACATGTCAATGTTTTAGTAGTGTTGAGGGCCTAGGAGACATGTCAATGTTTTAGTAGTGTTGAGGGCCTAGGAGACATGTCAATGTTTTAGTAGTGTGTGAGGGCCTAGGAGACATGTCAATGTTTTAGTAGTGTTGAGGGCCTAGGAGACATGTCAATGTTTTAGTAGTGTTGAGGGCCTAGGAGACATGTCAATGTTTTAGTAGTGTTGAGGGCCTAGGAGACATGTCAATGTTTTAGTAGTGTTGAGGGCCTAGGAGACATGTCAATGTTTTAGTAGTGTTGAGGGCCTAGGAGACATGTCAATGTTTTAGTAGTGTTGAGGGCCTAGGTTTTAGTAGTGACATGTCAATGTTTTAGTAGTGTTGAGGGCCTAGGAGACATGTCAAGGTTTTAGTAGTGTTGAGGGCCTAGGAGACATGTCAAGGTTTTAGTAGTGTTGAGGGCCTAGGAGACATGTCAAGGTTTTAGTAGTGTTGAGGGCCTAGGAGACATGTCAAGGTTTTAGTAGTGTTGAGGGCCTAGGAGACATGTCAAGGTTTTAGTAGTGTTGAGGGCCTAGGAGACATGTCAAGGTTTTAGTAGTGTTGAGGGCCTAGGAGACATGTCAAGGTTTTAGTAGTGTTGAGGGCCTAGGAGACATGTCTAGGTTTTAGTAGTGTTGAGGGCCTAGGAGACATGTCAAGGTTTTAGTAGTGTTGAGGGCCTAGGAGACATGTCAAGGTTTTAGTAGTGTTGAGGGCCTAGGAGACATGTCAACGTTTTAGTAGTGTTGAGGGCCTAGGAGACATGTCAAGGTTTTAGTAGTGTTGAGGGCCTAGGAGACATGTCAAGGTTTTAGTAGTGTTGAGGGCCCAGGAGACATGTCAAGGTTTTAGTAGTGTTGAGGGCCTAGGAGACATGTCAACGTTTTAGTAGTGTTGAGGGCCTAGGAGACATGTCAAGGTTTTAGTAGTGTTGAGGGCCTAGGAGACATGTCAATGTTTTAGTAGTGTTGAGGGCCTAGGAGACATGTCAATGTTTTAGTAGTGTTGAGGGCCTAGGAGACATGTCAAGGTTTTAGTAGTGTTGAGGGCCTAGGAGACATGTCAACATTTTAGTAGTGTTGAGGGCCTAGGAGACATGTCAAGGTTTTAGTAGTGTTGAGGGCCTAGGAGACATGTCAAGGTTTTAGTAGTGTTGAGGGCCTAGGAGACATGTCAACGTTTTAGTAGTGTTGAGGGCCTAGGAGACATGTCAACGTTTTAGTAGTGTTGAGGGCCTAGGAGACATGTCAATGTTTTAGTAGTGTTGAGGGCCTAGGAGACATGTCAATGTTTTAGTAGTGTTGAGGGCCTAGGAGACATGTCAATGTTTTAGTAGTGTTGAGGGCCTAGGAGACATGTCAATGTTTTAGTAGTGTTGAGGGCCTAGGAGACATGTCAATGTTTTAGTAGTGTTGAGGGCCTAGGAGACATGTCAATGTTTTAGTAGTGTTGAGGGCCTAGGAGACATGTCAATGTTTTAGTAGTGTTGAGGGCCTAGGAGACATGCCAATGTTTTAGTAGTGTTGAGGGCCTAGGAGACATGTCAAGGTTTTAGTAGTGTTGAGGGCCTAGGAGACATGTCAATGTTTTAGTAGTGTTGAGGGCCTAGGAGACATGTCAACGTTTTAGTAGTGTTGAGGGCCTAGGAGACATGTCAACGTTTTAGTAGTGTTGAGGGCCTAGGAGACATGTCAATGTTTTAGTAGTGTTGAGGGCCTAGGAGACATGTCAATGTTTTAGTAGTGTTGAGGGCCTAGGGGACATGTCAATGTTTTAGTAGTGTTGAGGGCCTAGGGGACATGTCAAGGTTTTAGTAGTGTTGAGGGCCTAGGAGACATGTCAAGGTTTTAGTAGTGTTGAGGGCCTAGGAGACATGTCAATGTTTTAATAGTGTTGAGGGCCTAGGAGACATGTCAATGTTTTAGTAGTGTTGAGGGCCTAGGAGACATGTCAATGTTTTAATAGTGTTGAGGGCCTAGGAGACATGTCAATGTTTTAATAGTGTTGAGGGCCTAGGAGACATGTCAATGTTTTAATAGTGTTGAGGGCCTAGGAGACATGTCAATGTTTTAGTAGTGTTGAGGGCCTAGGAGACATGTCAATGTTTTAGTAGTGTTGAGGGCCTAGGAGACATGTCAATGTTTTAGTAGTGTTGAGAGCCTAGGAGACATGTCAATGTTTTAGTAGTGTTGAGGGCCTAGGAGACATGTCAATGTTTTAGTAGTGTTGAGGGCCTAGGAGACATGTCAAGGTTTTAGTAGTGTTGAGGGCCTAGGAGACATGTCAATGTTTTAGTAGTGTTGAGGGCCTAGGAGACATGTCAATGTTTTAGTAGTGTTGAGGGCCTAGGAGACATGTCAATGTTTTAGTAGTGTTGAGGGCCTAGGAGACATGTCAATGTTTTAGTAGTGTTGAGGGCCTAGGAGACATGTCAATGTTTTAGTAGTGTTGAGGGCCTAGGAGACATGTCAAGGTTTTAGTAGTGTTGAGGGCCTAGGAGACATGTCAATGTTTTAGTAGTGTTGAGGGCCTAGGGGACATGTCAATGTTTTAGTAGTGTTGAGGGCCTAGGGGACATGTCAAGGTTTTAGTAGTGTTGAGGGCCTAGGAGACATGTCAACGTTTTAGTAGTGTTGAGGGCCTAGGAGACATGTCAACGTTTTAGTAGTGTTGAGGGCCTAGGAGACATGTCAATGTTTTAGTAGTGTTGAGGGCCTAGGAGACATGTTCATGTTTTAGTAGTGTTGAGGGCCTAGGGGACATGTCAATGTTTTAGTAGTGTTGAGGGCCTAGGGGACATGTCAAGGTTTTAGTAGTGTTGAGGGCCTAGGAGACATGTCAAGGTTTTAGTAGTGTTGAGGGCCTAGGAGACATGTCAATGTTTTAATAGTGTTGAGGGCCTAGGAGACATGTCAATGTTTTAATAGTGTTGAGGGCCTAGGAGACATGTCAATGTTTTAGTAGTGTTGAGGGCCTAGGAGACATGTCAATGTCTTAGTAGTGTTGAGGGCCTAGGAGACATGTCAAGGTTTTAGTAGTGTTGAGGGCCTAGGAGACATGTCAATGTTTTAGTAGTGTTGAGGGCCTAGGAGACATGTCAATGTTTTAGTAGTGTTGAGGGCCTAGGAGACATGTCAATGTTTTAGTAGTGTTGAGGGCCTAGGAGACATGTCAATGTTTTAGTAGTGTTGAGGGCCTAGGAGACATGTCAATGTTTTAGTAGTGTTGAGGGCCTAGGAGACATGTCAATGTTTTAGTAGTGTTGAGGGCCTAGGAGACATGTCAATGTTTTAGTAGTGTTGAGGGCCTAGGAGACATGTCAATGTTTTAGTAGTGTTGAGGGCCTAGGAGACATGTCAATGTTTTAGTAGTGTTGAGGGCCTAGGAGACATGTCAAGGTTTTAGTAGTGTTGAGGGCCTAGGAGACATGTCAATGTTTTAGTAGTGTTGAGGGCCTAGGAGACATGTCAATGTTTTAGTAGTGTTGAGGGCCTAGGGGACATGTCAATGTTTTAGTAGTGTTGAGGGCCTAGGAGACATGTCAAGGTTTTAGTAGTGTTGAGGGCCTAGGAGACATGTCAATGTTTTAGTAGTGTTGAGGGCCTAGGAGACATGTCAATGTTTTAGTAGTGTTGAGGGCCTAGGAGACATGTCAATGTTTTAGTAGTGTTGAGGGCCTAGGAGACATGTCAAGGTTTTAGTAGTGTTGAGGGCCTAGGAGACATGTCAATGTTTTAGTAGTGTTGAGGGCCTAGGGGACATGTCAATGTTTTAGTAGTGTTGAGGGCCTAGGAGACATGTCAAGGATTTAGTAGTGTTGAGGGCCTAGGGGACATGTCAATGTTTTAGTAGTGTTGAGGGCCTAGGGGACATGTCAATGTTTTAGTAGTGTTGAGGGCCTAGGAGACATGTCAATGTTTTAGTAGTGTTGAGGGCCTAGGAGACATGTCAATGTTTTAGTAGTGTTGAGGGCCTAGGAGACATGTCAATGTTTTAGTAGTGTTGAGGGCCTAGGAGACATGTCAAGGTTTTAGTAGTGTTGAGGGCCTAGGAGACATGTCAATGTTTTAATAGTGTTGAGGGCCTAGGAGACATGTCAATGTTTTAGTAGTGTTGAGGGCCTAGGAGACATGTCAATGTTTTAGTAGTGTTGAGGGCCTAGGAGACATGTCAATGTTTTAGTAGTGTTGAGGGCCTAGGAGACATGTCAATGTTTTAGTAGTGTTGAGGGCCTAGGAGACATGTCAATGTTTTAGTAGTGTTGAGGGCCTAGGAGACATGTCAAGGTTTTAGTAGTGTTGAGGGCCTAGGAGACATGTCAATGTTTTAGTAGTGTTGAGGGCCTAGGGGACATGTCAATGTTTTAGTAGTGTTGAGGGCCTAGGAGACATGTCAAGGATTTAGTAGTGTTGAGGGCCTAGGGGACATGTCAATGTTTTAGTAGTGTTGAGGGCCTAGGGGACATGTCAATGTTTTAGTAGTGTTGAGGGCCTAGGGGACATGTCAATGTTTTAGTAGTGTTGAGGGCCTAGGAGACATGTCAAGGTTTTAGTAGTGTTGAGGGCCTAGGGGACATGTCAATGTTTTAGTAGTGTTGAGGGCCTAGGAGACATGTCAAGGTTTTAGTAGTGTTGAGGGCCTAGGAGACATGTCAAGGTTTTAGTAGTGTTGAGGGCCTAGGAGACATGTCAAGGTTTTAGTAGTGTTGAGGGCCTAGGAGACATGTCAAGGTTTTAGTAGTGTTGAGGGCCTAGGAGACATGTCAAGGTTTTAGTAGTGTTGAGGGCCTAGGAGACATGTCAAGGTTTTAGTAGTGTTGAGGGCCTAGGAGACATGTCAAGGTTTTAGTAGTGTTGAGGGCCTAGGAGACATGTCAAGGTTTTAGTAGTGTTGAGGGCCTAGGAGACATGTCAAGGTTTTAGTAGTGTTGAGGGCCTAGGAGACATGTCAAGGTTTTAGTAGTGTTGAGGGCCTAGGAGACATGTCAAGGTTTTAGTAGTGTTGAGGGCCTAGGAGACATGTCAACGTTTTAGTAGTGTTGAGGGCCTAGGAGACATGTCAAGGTTTTAGTAGTGTTGAGGGCCTAGGAGACATGTCAAGGTTTTAGTAGTGTTGAGGGCCCAGGAGACATGTCAAGGTTTTAGTAGTGTTGAGGGCCTAGGAGACATGTCAACGTTTTAGTAGTGTTGAGGGCCTAGGAGACATGTCAAGGTTTTAGTAGTGTTGAGGGCCTAGGAGACATGTCAATGTTTTAGTAGTGTTGAGGGCCTAGGAGACATGTCAAGGTTTTAGTAGTGTTGAGGGCCTAGGAGACATGTCAAGGTTTTAGTAGTGTTGAGGGCCTAGGAGACATGTCAACATTTTAGTAGTGTTGAGGGCCTAGGAGACATGTCAAGGTTTTAGTAGTGTTGAGGGCCTAGGAGACATGTCAAGGTTTTAGTAGTGTTGAGGGCCTAGGAGACATGTCAAGGTTTAAGTAGTGTTGAGGGCCTAGGGGACATGTCAATGTTTTAGTAGTGTTGAGGGCCTAGGAGACATGTCAAGGTTTTAGTAGTGTTGAGGGCCTAGGAGACATGTCAAGGTTTTAGTAGTGTTGAGGGCCTAGGAGACATGTCAAGGTTTTAGTAGTGTTGAGGGCCTAGGAGACATGTCAAGGTTTTAGTAGTGTTGAGGGCCTAGGAGACATGTCAAGGTTTAAGTAGTGTTGAGGGCCTAGGGGACATGTCAATGTTTTAGTAGTGTTGAGGGCCTAGGAGACATGTCAAGGTTTTAGTAGTGTTGAGGGCCTAGGAGACATGTCAAGGTTTTAGTAGTGTTGAGGGCCTAGGAGACATGTCAAGGTTTTAGTAGTGTTGAGTTGAGAGCCTAGGAGACATGTCAAGGTTTTAGTAGTGTTGAGGGCCTAGGAGACATGTCAAGGTTTTAGTAGTGTTGAGGGCCTAGGAGACATGTCAAGGTTTTAGTAGTGTTGAGGGCCTAGGAGACATGTCAAGGTTTTAGTAGTGTTGAGGGCCTAGGAGACATGTCAAGGTTTTAGTAGTGTTGAGGGCCTAGGAGACATGTCAAGGTTTTAGTAGTGTTGAGGGCCTAGGAGACATGTCAAGGTTTTAGTAGTGTTGAGGGCCTAGGAGACATGTCAAGGTTTTAGTAGTGTTGAGGGCCTAGGAGACATGTCAAGGTTTTAGTAGTGTTGAGGGCCTAGGAGACATGTCAAGGTTTTAGTAGTGTTGAGGGCCTAGGAGACATGTCAAGGTTTTAGTAGTGTTGAGGGCCTAGGAGACATGTCAAGGTTTTAGTAGTGTTGAGGGCCTAGGAGACATGTCAAGGTTTTAGTAGTGTTGAGGGCCTAGGAGACATGTCAACATTTTAGTAGTGTTGAGGGCCTAGGAGACATGTCAAGGTTTTAGTAGTGTTGAGGGCCTAGGAGACATGTCAAGGTTTTAGTAGTGTTGAGGGCCTAGGAGACATGTCAAGGTTTTAGTAGTGTTGAGGGCCTAGGAGACATGTCAAGGTTTTAGTAGTGTTGAGGGCCTAGGAGACATGTCAAGGTTTTAGTAGTGTTGAGGGCCTAGGAGACATGTCAAGGTTTTAGTAGTGTTGAGGGCCTAGGAGACATGTCAAGGTTTTAGTAGTGTTGAGGGCCTAGGAGACATGTCAAGGTTTTAGTGGTGTTGTGGGCCTAGGAGACATGTCAAGGTTTTAGTAGTGTTGAGGGCCTAGGAGACATGTCAAGGTTTTAGTAGTGTTGAGGGCCTAGGAGACATGTCAAGGTTTTAGTAGTGTTGAGGGCCTAGGAGACATGTCAAGGTTTTAGTAGTGTTGAGGGCCTAGGAGACATGTCAAGGTTTTAATAGTGTTGAGGGCCTAGGAGACATGTCAAGGTTTTAATAGTGTTGAGGGCCTAGGAGACATGTCAAGGTTTTAGTAGTGTTGAGGGCCTAGGAGACATGTCAAGGTTTTAGTAGTGTTGAGTTGAGAGCCTAGGAGACATGTCAAGGTTTTAGTAGTGTTGAGGGCCTAGGAGACATGTCAAGGTTTTAGTAGTGTTGAGGGCCTAGGAGACATGTCAAGGTTTTAGTAGTGTTGAGGGCCTAGGAGACATGTCAAGGTTTAAGTAGTGTTGAGGGCCTAGGGGACATGTCAATGTTTTAGTAGTGTTGAGGGCCTAGGAGACATGTCAAGGTTTTAGTAGTGTTGAGGGCCTAGGAGACATGTCAAGGTTTTAGTAGTGTTGAGGGCCTAGGAGACATGTCAAGGTTTTAGTAGTGTTGAGTTGAGAGCCTAGGAGACATGTCAAGGTTTTAGTAGTGTTGAGGGCCTAGGAGACATGTCAAGGTTTTAGTAGTGTTGAGGGCCTAGGAGACATGTCAAGGTTTTAGTAGTGTTGAGGGCCTAGGAGACATGTCAAGGTTTTAGTAGTGTTGAGGGCCTAGGAGACATGTCAAGGTTTTAGTAGTGTTGAGGGCCTAGGAGACATGTCAAGGTTTTAGTAGTGTTGAGGGCCTAGGAGACATGTCAAGGTTTTAGTAGTGTTGAGGGCCTAGGAGACATGTCAAGGTTTTAGTAGTGTTGAGGGCCTAGGAGACATGTCAAGGTTTTAGTAGTGTTGAGGGCCTAGGAGACATGTCAAGGTTTTAGTAGTGTTGAGGGCCTAGGAGACATGTCAACATTTTAGTAGTGTTGAGGGCCTAGGAGACATGTCAAGGTTTTAGTAGTGTTGAGGGCCTAGGAGACATGTCAAGGTTTTAGTAGTGTTGAGGGCCTAGGAGACATGTCAACATTTTAGTAGTGTTGAGGGCCTAGGAGACATGTCAAGGTTTTAGTAGTGTTGAGGGCCTAGGAGACATGTCAAGGTTTTAGTAGTGTTGAGGGCCTAGGAGACATGTCAAGGTTTTAGTAGTGTTGAGGGCCTAGGAGACATGTCAAGGTTTTAGTAGTGTTGAGGGCCTAGGAGACATGTCAAGGTTTTAGTAGTGTTGAGGGCCTAGGAGACATGTCAAGGTTTTAGTAGTGTTGAGGGCCTAGGAGACATGTCAAGGTTTTAGTAGTGTTGAGGGCCTAGGAGACATGTCAAGGTTTTAGTAGTGTTGAGGGCCTAGGAGACATGTCAAGGTTTTAGTAGTGTTGAGGGCCTAGGAGACATGTCAAGGTTTTAGTAGTGTTGAGGGCCTAGGAGACATGTCAAGGTTTTAGTAGTGTTGAGGGCCTAGGAGACATGTCAAGGTTTTAGTAGTGTTGAGGGCCTAGGAGACATGTCAAGGTTTTAGTAGTGTTGAGGGCCTAGGAGACATGTCAAGGTTTTAGTAGTGTTGAGGGCCTAGGAGACATGTCAAGGTTTTAGTGGTGTTGAGGGCCTAGGAGACATGTCAAGGTTTTAGTAGTGTTGAGGGCCTAGGAGACATGTCAAGGTTTTAGTAGTGTTGAGGGCCTAGGAGACATGTCAAGGTTTTAGTAGTGTTGAGGGCCTAGGAGACATGTCAAGGTTTTAGTAGTGTTGAGGGCCTAGGAGACATGTCAAGGTTTTAATAGTGTTGAGGGCCTAGGAGACATGTCAAGGTTTTAATAGTGTTGAGGGCCTAGGAGACATGTCAAGGTTTTAGTAGTGTTGAGGGCCTAGGAGACATGTCAAGGTTTTAGTAGTGTTGAGGGCCTAGGAGACATGTCAATGTTTGATGTCCGTGCAGAACAATAAAGAGCTCCGTTAGCTAAATTCACCTAATTCAACGCTATGGAAGTTCAGTTGCTAATTGTTTATCTAATTTGTTTCTATAATATGTCTGCCCATTTAGAGAACATGTGTTGTCTCAAAAGCACCCCAGAGGCTAAATGTCTATATCTTTGTGTGCTGTGGCCTTCACCTCCAGAGGATTTGTAGTGGTTCGGAGGGGTACTGGAAAGTCTTGTCCAGACACAGAGCCAAGCTGCTAGCCACCTCAACGTCATGGAGCAAGGTCTCACACCGACGATTCCCTAGCTTAATCTGGGGAGACACGCGTGGGTTGGAAAAGTGATAAACTCTGTCATTAAAACGCAGTAAACAACAGTTATAACTAATAAAGTCAATGTAGAGTGTGAGATCCTAACCTGGTCCCAGATGTCTGACATGAACATTATCATAGAGTTGGTAATTCGGCACAAACAGCTCTGAGGGGCTTTGAGAAACCCAAATTAGGCCCCACCTGTGCCTGTGTGGTGTAGGTGCCGTTGTGTAGTTCGAGAAACAGTTCTCCAGTCCAGGTGCACAGAAGAGAGGATTCCGCCTCGAGCTCAGAGAAGAGCCGGTCAGGACTGGACATCTGGACCCTAAGGTTAGAAACAATAAGACACACGTTACAGTCAATTATGTATAGAAACACGTGTATCCATGGTTACAGTGTAATAAAGAAACAAGTTACAATTACATACATGTGTTCAAATGACGCAACTACAGCCAGAGCCTTCAGAGAGTATTCACAGCCCTTGACTTCTTCCACATGTTGTTGTGTTTACAGCCTGCATTTAAAATGGATTCAATTGACATTTTGTGTCACCGATCCACACCCAATACCCCATAATGTCAAAGTGGAATTTTATTTGTAGAACAGTTTAGAAAATAATACAAAAAATGAAAAGCTGAAATGTCTTGAGTCAATCAGTATTCAACCCCTTTGTTATGTCAAGTCTAAATCAGTTCAGGAGTAAAAATGTGCTTAACAAGTCACATAATAAGCTGCATGGACTCACTCTGTGTTCAATAATAGTGTTTAACATGATTTTTGAATGACTACCTCGTCTCTCTATCCCACACATACAATTATCTGTAAGGTACCTCAGTCGAGCATTGAATTTAATGCACCGATTCAACCACAGAGACCAGGGAGGTTTTCCAATGCCTCGCAAAGAAGGGTACCACATTGGTGTAAAAATGTAAATATCCCTTTGAGCATGGTGAAGTTATTAATTACACTTTGGATGGTGTATCAATACACCCAGTGTCTACAATGACACAGGCGTCCTTCCTAACTCAGTTGCCGGAGAGGAAGGAAACCTCTCAGGGATTTCACCATGAAGCCAATGGTGACAATGAAACAGTTAAGAGTTTAATGGCTGTGATAAGAGAAAACTGAGGATGGATCAACAACCTATTCCCCCTCAGGAGACTGAAAAGATTTGGCATGGGTCCCCAGACCCTTAAAAAGTTCTACAGCTGCACCACCGAGAGCATCCTGACGGGTTGCATCACTGCCTTGTATGGCAACTGCTCGGCCTCCGACCGCAAGCCAATACTGAGGGTAGTGTGTACGGCCCAGTACATCACTGGAGCCTAGCTTCCTGCCATCCAGGACCTCTACACCAGGCGGTGTCAGAGGAAGGCCCGAAGAATTGTCAAAAGCCCCAACCCTAGTCATAGTCTGTTCTCTCTGCTACCGCACAGCAAGTGGTATCGTAGGTACCACAGGTAGCCTAGTGGTTAGAGTGTAGGGGCGACAGGTAGCCTAGAGTGTAGGGGTGGCAGGTAGAGCCTAGTGGTTAGAGTGTAGGGGTGGCAGGTAGAGCATAGTGGTTAGAGTGTAGGGGCGACATTACCCCCCCCCCCTCTTTTACACAGCTGCTACTCTCTGTTGTTATCATCTATGCATAGTCACTTTAATAACTCTACCTACATGTACATACTTCCTCAACTAACCGTTGCATCCGCACATTGACTCTGTACCGGTGCCCCCTGTATATAGCCTCCACATTGACTCTGTACTGGTACCCCCTGTATATAGCCTCCACATTGACTCTGTACTGGTACCCCCTGTATATAGCCTCCACACTGACTCTGTACTGGTACCCCCTGTATATAGCCTCCACATTGACTCTGTACTGGTACCCCCTGTATATAGCCTCCACATTGACTCTGTACTGGTACCCCCTGTATATAGCCTCCACATTGACTCTGTACTGGTACCCCCTGTATATAGCCTCCACATTGACTCTGTACCGGTATCCCCTGTATATAGCCTCCACATTGACTCTGTACCGGTACCCCCTGTATATAGCCTCCACATTGACTCTGTACCGGTACCCCCTGTATATAGCCTCCACATTGACTCTGTACCAGTACCCCCTGTATATAGTCTCCACATTGACTCTGTACCGGTACCCCCTGTATATAGTCTCCACATTGACTCTGTACCAGTACCCCCTGTATATAGCCTCCACATTGACTCTGTACTGGTACCCCCTGTATATAGCCTCCACATTGACTCTGTACCGGTACCCCCTGTATATAGCCTCCACATTGACTCTGTACCGGTACCCCCTGTATATAGCCTCCACATTGACTCTGTACTGGTACCCCCTGTATATAGTCTCATTACTAACCTGTACCCCATACATTCACTCTGTACCGGTACCCCCTGTATATAGCCTCCACATTGACTCTGTACCGGTACCCCCTGTATATAGCCTCCACATTGACTCTGTACCAGTACCCCCTGTATATAGCCTCCACATTGACTCTGTACCAGTACCCCCTGTATATAGCCTCCACATTGACATTGTACCGGTACCCCCTGTATATAGTCTCATTACTAACCGGTACCCCCTGTATATAGTCTCATTACTAACCTGTACCCCCTGTATATAGTCTCATTACTAACCTGTACCCCCTGTATATAGTCTCATTACTAACCTGTACCCCCTGTATATAGCCTCATTACTAACCGGTACCCCCTGTATATAGTCTCGCTATTTATTTATTTATTTATTTTTACCTTTATTTAACCAGGCAAGTCAGTTAAGAACAAATTCTTATTTTCAATGACGGCCTGGGAACAGTGGGTTAACTGCCTGTTCAGGGGCAGAACGACAGATTTTGTACCTTGTCAGCTCGGGGGTTTGAACTCTCAACCTTCCGGTTACTAGTCCAACGCTCTAACCACTAGGCTACACTGCCGCCCCAATTGTTATTTTACTGCTGCTCGTTAATCACTTATTATTTCTATATATTTTTGGTTTAAAAAAATGTTTTTTTAACTGCATTGTTGGTTAAGGGCTGTTAAGTCAGCCTGTTGTATTCGGTACGTGACTAATAAAATGAGATTTAATTTGAACCCACATCAGAGAGACATCCCTCTGAGCGGGAAAATAAATACAACACTCTTCGTGACTGTCTAGACCAGGGGGCAGCTGGTTCTATTTTAATGGTGGCTGTTGAGTCACGGTGGGTGTGGCGACCATGTGTGTGATTAATATCCTGTGTGTGTTAGGATGTGAGTGGTTCTGACCGAGGCAGTCCGTCTGTGTCCTGGACCCTGTCCAACCTGTCCAACATCAGCTGGGTGGGCCCTCCTCCTCCGTCTCCAAAACCAAACAGTGCTGCGCTGTGATTGGCTCGTCCTTTGTCCTTGTTGTTCTTCACCGTGTTGACCAGCTGAGGAGGAATGAGGAGGGGCTTCAGTACCCGGACCGAGTGTTCCTGTAAGGGTCTGTTAACCAGACCTAGTGCTCCTGTACCAGACCTAGTGTTCCTGTAAGGGTCTGTTAACCAGACCTAGTGCTCCTGTACCAGACCTAGTGCTTCTGTACCAGACCTAGTGCTTCTGTACCAGACCTAGTGCTTCTGTACCAGACCTAGTGCTTCTGTAAAGGTCCGTTTACCAGACCTAGTGCTCCTGTACCAGACCTAGTGCTTCTGTACCAGACCTAGTGCTTCTGTACCAGACCTAGTGCTTCTGTACCAGACCTAGTGCTCCTGTACCAGACCTAGTGCTTCTGTACCAGACCTAGTGCTTCTGTACCAGACCTAGTGCTCCTGTACCAGACCTAGTGCTCCTATAAGGGTCCGTTTACCAGACCTAGTGCTCCTGTACCAGACCTAGTGCTCCTGTACCAGACCTAGTGCTCCTGTACCAGACCTAGTGTTCCTGTACCAGACCTAGTGCTCCTGTAAGGGTCTGTTAACCAGACCTAGTGCTCCTGTACCAGACCTAGTGCTCCTGTACCAGACCTAGTGCTCCTGTACCAGACCTAGTGCTCCTATAAGGGTCCGTTTACCAGACCTAGTGCTCCTGTACCAGACCTAGTGCTCCTGTACCAGACCTAGTGCTTCTGTACCAGACCTAGTGCTTCTGTACCAGACCTAGTGCTTCTGTACCAGACCTAGTGCTTCTGTACCAGACCTAGTGCTTCTGTACCAGACCTAGTGCTTCTGTACCAGACCTAGTGCTCCTGTACCAGACCTAGTGTTCCTGTAAGGGTCTGTTAACCAGACCTAGTGCTCCTGTACCAGACCTAGTGCTCCTGTACCAGACCTAGTGCTTCTGTACCAGACCTAGTGCTCCTATAAGAGTCCGTTTACCAGACCTAGTGCTCCTGTACCAGACCTAGTGCTCCTGTACCAGACCTAGTGCTCCTGTAAGGGTCTGTTAACCAGACCTAGTGCTCCTGTACCAGACCTAGTGCTTCTGTACCAGACCTAGTGTTCCTGTAAGGGTCTGTTAACCAGACCTAGTGCTCCTGTACCAGACCTAGTGCTCCTGTACCAGACCTAGTGCTCCTGTAAGGGTCTGTTAACCAGACCTAGTGCTCCTGTACCAGACCTAGTGCTCCTGTACCAGACCTAGTGCTTCTGTACCAGACCTAGTGTTCCTGTAAGGGTCTGTTAACCAGACCTAGTGCTCCTGTACCAGACCTAGTGCTCCTGTACCAGACCTAGTGCTCCTGTACCAGACCTAGTGCTCCTGTACCAGACCTAGTGCTCCTGTACCAGACCTAGTGCTCCTGTACCAGACCTAGTGCTCCTATAAGAGTCCGTTTACCAGACCTAGTGCTCCTGTAAGGGTCCGTAGGGGGGGTAGGGGGTTGGGGGTTAGGGGGTAGGGGTTGATACTCACATCCTCCACCTTCCCCTTCATCTCATAGGAGTTCCCTGGGGGAAAGTGTGTCAGAACCTGAGAACCATCCAGACCCTCCCAGAAGAACGTGTTGTGCTGCAGGGAGAGGGGGGAAAGGGGGAGAGAGGGGGGACAGAGAGAGAGAAGGGTTCATTTAAAGCAGTGTTACCTAATGGTTACAAGGTAACACTCACAGGGAGAGAGAGAGGGGAGGACAGAGAGAGAGAGAGAGAGAGAGGAGGACAGAGAGAGAGAGGGGAAGACAGAGAGAGAGGGGGAAAGGGGGAGAGAGGGAGAGCAAGAGAGAGAGAGAGGGGAGGACAGAGAGAGGGGAGGACAGAGAGAGAGGGGGGGAAAGGGGGAGAGGGAGAGCAAGAGAGAGAGGGGTGGACAGAGAGAGAGCGGGGAAGACAGAGAGAGAGAGAGGGGGGAAAGTGGGAGAGAGGGAGAGCAAGAGAGAGAGGAGGACAGAGAGAAAGAGAGGAGGACAGAGAGAGAAAGGGGAGGACAGAGAGAGAGAGAGGGGGGAAAGGAGGAGAGAGGGAGAGAGGGAGAGAGAGGGGAGGACAGAGAGAGAGAGAGGGGGGGAGAGGGAGAGCAAGAGAGAGAGAGAGAGAGGGGGGGGCAGAGAGAGAGAGAGAGAGAGAGAGAGAGAGAGAGAGGGGGGAAAGGGGGAGAGAGGGAGAGCAAGAGAGAGAGAGGAGGAGAGGAGAGAGAGAGAGAGAGAGAGAGAGAGAGAGAGGAGGACAGAGAGGAGAGAGAGAGAGGGGGGGGGGAAAGGGGGAGAGAGAGAGAGCAAGAGAGAGAGAGAGAGAGAGAGGAGAGAGAGGAGAGAGAGAGAGGAGGACAGAGAGGAGAGAGAGAGACAGAGAACTCACAGGGAAGGTGTTGACGAGGTTCCAGCTGAGTTTCTGCGTCAGGAACCGTGTGATGCCTGAACCCTGCATCAACTGGGGGAGCTGGGCTGAGTAGCCAAACGTATCAGGCAACCAGAACTAGACAGTAAAACACACCACCTTAGAGACACTTTATCATACATACCCAAGCCACCTGATAGGAATGTGATGTATGGATGGGGAGGTACACATGTCTGGTGTAATGTTCTACCTCTTTGCAGTAGTTTCCAAACTCCTTCTTGAAGAATCTCTGTCCCTCCAGGAACTGTCTGACCATGGACTCACCTGATGGCAGGTTTCCATCCTAGAACATTACCATCCATTACCATCCATTACAATCCATTACTATCCATAACCATCCATTACCATTCATAACCATCCATAACCATCCATTACCATCCATAACCATCCATTACCATCCATAACCATCCATAACCATCCATAACCATCCATAACCATCCATAACCATCCATTACCATCCATTACTATCCATAACCATCCATTACCATCCATTACAATCCATAACCATCCATTACCATCCATAACCATCCATAACCATCCATAACCATCCATTACCATCCATAACCATCCATAACCATCCATTACCATCCATAACCATCCATTACCATCCATTACCATCCTTCCATTCCATACATAGAGATAATGACTTCAAATCTTAATATGACTTCAATAGGTTTGTCAAGGTTAATATGACTTCAATAGGTCTATCAAGGTTAATATGACTTCAATAGGTCTATCAAGGTTAATATGACTTCAATAGGTCTGTCAAGGTTAATATGACTTCAATAGGTCTATCAAGGTTAATATGACTTCAATAGGTCTATCAAGGTTAATATGACTTCAATAGGTCTATCAAGGTTAATATGACTTCAATAGGTCTATCAAGGTTAATATGACTTCAATAGGTCTGTCAAGGTTAATATGACTTCAATAGGTCTATCAAGGTTAATATGACTTCAATAGGTCTGTCAAGGTTAATATGACTTCAATAGGTTTGTCAAGGTTAATATGACTTCAATAGGTCTATCAAGGTTAATATGACTTCAATAGGTCTATCAAGGTTAATATGACTTCAATAGGTTTGTCAAGGTTAATATGACTTCAATAGGTTTGTCAAGGTTAATATGACTTCAATAGGTCTATCAAGGTTAATATGACTTCAATAGGTCTGTCAAGGTTAATATGACTTCAATAGGTTTGTCAAGGTTAATATGACTTCAATAGGTCTATCAAGGTTAATATGACTTCAATAGGTCTATCAAGGTTAATATGACTTCAATAGGTCTATCAAGGTTAATATGACTTCAATAGGTCTGTCAAGGTTATTGAGTTAATAACCATTTTAATGCTTTTCATTTATTTTACACCATTAACGCATTTTCTTAGTTTGACCCCGTGAACCATCCATAGTTCAAATTCAAGCCCCGGCAGCCGATGCGCTATTTTGACAACCAACCACTTGGTATTTCTCCTATTGTGTTGCCTTACAACCTGGAATTAAAATAGATTTCTGGGAGGGGGGGGGGGGGGTTGTATCATTTGATTTACACAACATGCCTACCACTTTGAAGATGCAAAATATTTTTGAATTGGAAACAAACAAGAAATAAGACACAAAAAAAACTGAAAGCTTTAGCGTGCATAACTATTCACCCCCCAAAGTCAATGCTTTTTAGAGTCACCCTTCTGCAGCAATTACAGCTGCAAGTCTCTTGGGGTATGTCTCTATAAGCTTGGCACATCTAGCCACTGGGATTTTTGCCCATTCTTCAAGGCAAAAAAACTGCTCCACAGATCATGTGACACTTAAATAAAGTCCACCTGTGTTCAATATATGTATATATACTGAGATCATGTGACACTTAAATAAAGTCTGCTTGTGTGCAATCTAACTAATTATGTGACTTCTGAAGGTAATTGGTTGCACCAGATCTTATTTAGGGGCTTCATAGCAAAGGGGGTGAATACATACAGTTGAAGTCAGAAGTTTACATACACTTTAGCCAAATACATTTAAACTCAGTTTCACAATTCCTGACATTTAATCCTAGTAAAAATTCCCTGTGTTAGGTCAGTTAGGATCACCAATTTTGTTATGGAATGTGAAATGTCAGAGTAATATTAGAGAGAAATTATTTATTTCAGATTTTATTTCTTCGATCACATCATATTCCCATTGGGTCAGAAGTTTACATACACTCAATTAGTATTTGGTAGAATTGCCTTTAAATTGTTTAACTTGGGTCAAATGTTTGGGGTAGCCTTCCACAAGATTCCCACAATAAGTTGGGTGAATTTTGGCCCATTCCTCCTGACAGAGCTGGTGTAACTGAGTCAGGTTTGTGGGCCTCCTTGCTCGCACACGCTTTTTAAGTTCTGCCCACACATTTCCTATAGGATTGAGGTCAGGGCTTTGTGATGGCCACTCCGATACCGTGACTTTGTTGTCCTTAAGCCATTTTGCCACAACTTTGAAAGTATGCTTGGGGTCAATTTGGAAGACCCATTTGCGACCAAGCTTTAACTCACTGACTGATGTCTTGAGATGTTGCTTCAATATATCCACAACATTTTCCTTCCTCATGATTCCATCTATTTTGTGTAGTGCACCAGTCCCTCCTGCAGCAAAGCACCCCCACAACATGATGCTGCCACCCACGTGCTTCACGGTTGGGATGGTGTTCTTCGGCTTTCAAGCCTCCCCCTTTTTCCTCCAAACATAACGATGGTCATTATGGCCAAACAGTTCTATTATTGTTTCATCAGACCGAAGGACATTTCTCCAAAAAGTACGATCTTTCTCCCCATGTGCAGTTGCAAACCATAGTCTGGATTTTTTATGGCGGTTTTGGAGCAGTGGCTTCTTCCTTGCTGAGCGGCCTTTCAGGTTATGTCGATATAGGACTCGTTTTACTGTGGATATAGATACTTTTGTACCTGTTTCCTCCAGCATCTTCACAAGGTCCTTTGCTGTTGTTCTGGGATTGATTTGCACTTTTCACATCAAAGTACGTTCATCTCTAGGAGACAGAACGTGTCTCCTTCCTGAGCGGCATGACGGCTGCGTGGTCCCATGGTGTTTATACTTGCATACTATTGTTTGTACAGATGAAAGTGGTCAGGCATTTGGAAATTGCGCCCAAGGATGAAGCAGACTTGTGGAGTTCTACAATTATTTTCTGAGGTCTTGGCTGATGTCTTTAATAGGAAATACATCTGCAAGCTACTGTACTTGTATGGCTGAGTGATGAAACCACTTTACTAGCTTGCTACTTGTATGACTGAATGATGTACGCTAGTAAGGGCTTTTAAACGGCAAATTCTATTTTAAAATCACTCCCAGATGGCTCTCTGGATAAAACCAAAGTTATTTGCATCTACAACAAGGCTGAACAACAGGAAGTTGCAAATGAGCTAAAGAAGGAGTCACTCGCACAAGATGGAATTCCACTCTGCGAGAGAGAGCGAGAGAGGGGAGAGACAGAGAGACAAATGAGAGAGAGTGAGAGAGCGAGGGGAGAGAGGGAGAGAGGGGAGAAACAGAGAGACAAATGAGAGAGAGAGAGAGCGAGGGGAGAGAGAGAGAGAGAGAGAGAGAGAGAGAGAGAGAGAGAGAGAGAGAGAGAGAGAGAGAGAGAGAGAGAGAGAGAGAGAGAGGGGGGGAGAGAGAGAGAGACAAATGAGAGAGAGAGAGAGAGAGAGAGAGAGAGAGAGAGAGAGAGAGAGAGAGAGAGAGAGAGAGAGTCTCTCACAATTGATTGAAGTGAGACAGGTTTATACTCTGTGGAATTCATGAAATTGTTGGACAGGTTTATTATACTCTGTGTTGTTTGTATCCATAGAGCCGGTTCTTTGTTTTTCTTATAGTGTTTGTGAGAGAGAATTTATGAGGCAGAATTAGTTGGCCTACTTGTGTCACGCCCTGACCTTAGTTCCTTTTTTATTGATCTGTTTTAGTTTGATCAGGGTGTGAGTTGGGGTGGGCATTCTGTTGTTTTCTATGTGTTTGGCCTGGTATGGTTCCCAAACAGAGGCAGCTGTCTATCGTTGTCTCTGATTGAGAACCATACTTAGGCAGCCTTTTCCCACCTGGTGTTTGTGGGTAGTTGTTTCCTGTTTTGTGTTGTGTCACCTTTCAGGACTGTTTCGATTTAGTTGTTTCACTTTGTTATTTTGTATTTCTTGTTCAGTTATATTATATTACCATGCTGCGTTTTGGTCCGATCTTTCCTGTTACTCAGATGAAGAAGATCGTTACAACTTGGAACATGAATAAATTACAGAACTTTTGTATTTATTAACTTGTTTATGGTGAATATGACATTTAAAACATTCTGATAAAGAATATTTTTGGTGTTTCAGTCCATTCATGCCTATTGCATCAACATTGCTTTTTTTTTTTAAATGGAAACATCAATTAATTGCGAATAACTACAGAATCTAATGTAATTAATCATAATGAATTATTTGAATCGTTTGACAGGCCTGGACTTTAATAAGGACTATATCTCAGATAGGTTTTCTATGTATGGGTGCAGGTCTTACCATCTCCACCCAGGTGCCTCCTACCGGGATGAACTGTCCCTTCTGAACGAAGTGTTGGATCTGAGAGAACAGGCCTGGATACCAGCTCTTCACCCAGTCAAACTGCTGAGCCTGGAGAGAGGAGGAGAGACCACTATTAACCCAGTCAAACTGCTGGGCCTGGAGAGAGGAGAGACCACTATTAACCCAGTCAAACTGCTGAGCCTGGAGAGAGGAGAGGAGATACCACTATTAACCCAGTCAAACTGCTGGGCCTGGAGAGAGGAGAGGAGAGACCACTATTAACCCAGTCAAACTGCTGGGTCTGGAGAGAGGAGAGGAGAGACCACTATTAACCCAGTCAAACTGCTGGGCCTGGAGAGAGGAGAGACCACTATTAACCCAGTCAAACTGCTGGGCCTGGAGAGAGGAGGAGATACCACTATTAACCCAGTCAAACTGCTGGGCCTGGAGAGAGGAGAGACCACTATTAACCCAGTCAAACTGCTGGGCCTGGAGAGAGGAGGAGAGACCACTATTAACCCAGTCAAACTGCTGGGCCTGGAGAGAGGAGGAGAGACCACTATTAACCCAGTCAAACTGCTGAGCCTGGAGAGAGGAGAGACCACTATTAACCCAGTCAAACTGCTGAGTCTGGAGAGAGGAGGAGAGACCACTATTAACCCAGTCAAACTGCTGAGCCTGGAGAGAGGAGGAGAGACCACTATTAACCCAGTCAAACTGCTGGGCCTGGAGAGAGGAGAGGAGAGACCACTATTAACCCAGTCAAACTGCTGGGCCTGCAGAGAGGAGAGACCACTATTAACCCAGTCAAACTGCTGAGCCTGGAGAGAGGAGGAGAGACCACTATTAACCCAGTCAAACTGCTGGGCCTGGAGAGAGGAGAGACCACTATTAACCCAGTCAAACTGCTGAGCCTGGAGAGAGGAGGAGAGACCACTATTAACCCAGTCAAACTGATGGGCCTGGAGAGAGGAGAGGAGAGACCACTATTAACCCAGTCAAACTGCTGGGCCTGGAGAGAGGAGGAGAGACCACTATTAACCCAGTCAAACTGCTGGGCCTGGAGAGAGGAGAGGAGAGACCACTATTAATCCAGTCAAACTGCTGGGCCTGGAGAGAGGAGGAGAGACCACTATTAACCCAGTCAAACTGCTGGGCCTGGAGAGAGGAGAGGAGAGACCACTATTAATCCAGTCAAACTGCTGAGCCTGGAGAGAGGAGGAGAGACCACTATTAACCCAGTCAAACTGCTGAGCCTGGAGAGAGGAGGAGAGACCACTATTAACCCAGTCAAACTGCTGAGCCTGGAGAGAGGAGAGACCACTATTAACCCAGTCAAACTGCTGAGCCTGGAGAGAGGAGGAGAGACCACTATTAACCCAGTCAAACTGCTGGGCCTGGAGAGAGGAAAGGAGAGACCACTATTAACCCAGTCAAACTGCTGGGCCTGGAGAGAGGAG
The DNA here is from genome assembly GCF_036934945.1 of Oncorhynchus masou masou. Lineage (NCBI taxonomy): Eukaryota > Metazoa > Chordata > Actinopteri > Salmoniformes > Salmonidae > Oncorhynchus > Oncorhynchus masou. The sequence continues at coordinate 74,682,853 of NC_088226.1, forward strand.
AGGAGAGACCACTATTAACCCAGTCAAACTGCTGGGCCTGGAGAGAGGAGAGGAGAGACCACTATTAACCCAGTCAAACTGCTGGGCCTGCAGAGAGGAGAGACCACTATTAACCCAGTCAAACTGCTGAGCCTGGAGAGAGGAGGAGAGACCACTATTAACCCAGTCAAACTGCTGAGCCTGGAGAGAGGAGAGACCACTATTAACCCAGTCAAACTGCTGGGCCTGGAGAGAGGAGAGACCACTATTAACCCAGTCAAACTGCTGGGCCTGGAGAGAGGAGAGGAGAGACCACTATTAACCCAGTCAAACTGCTGGGCCTGGAGAGAGGAGGAGAGACCACTATTAACCCAGTCAAACTGCTGGGCCTGGAGAGAGGAGAGACCACTATTAACCCAGTCAAACTGCTGGGCCTGGAGAGAGGAGGAGAGACCACTATTAACCTAGTCAAACTGCTGGGCCTTCCCGCTCAGCCCAGTCAAAACTGTTCGCTGCTCTGGCCCCCCAATGGTGGAACAAACTCCCTCACGACGCCAGGACAGCGGAGTCAATCACCACCTTCCGGAGACACCTGAAACCCCACCTCTTCAAGGAATACCTAGGATAGGATAAAGTAATCCTTCTCACCCCCCCCCCCCTTAAATGATTTAGATGCACTATTGTAAAGTGGCTGTTCCACTGGATGTCAGAAGGTGAATTCACCAATTTGTAAGTCGCTCTGGATAAGAGCGTCTGCTAAATGACTTAAATGTAAATGTAATGTAAATGAGAGGAGAGACCACTATTAACCCAGTCAAACTGCTGGGCCTGGAGAGAGGAGGAGAGACCACTATTAACCCAGTCAAACTGCTGGGCCTGGAGAGAGGAGAGGAGAGACCACTATTAACCCAGTCAAACTGCTGAGCCTGGAGAGAGGAGGAGAGACCACTATTAACCCAGTCAAACTGTGGGCCTGGAGAGAGGAGGAGAGACCACTATTAACCCAGTCAAACTGCTGGGCCTGGAGAGAGGAGAGGAGAGACCACTATTAACCCAGTCAAACTGCTGAGCCTGGAGAGAGGAGAGACCACTATTAACCCAGTCAAACTGCTGAGCCTGGAGAGAGGAGGAGAGACCACTATTAACCCAGTCAAACTGCTGAGCCTGGAGAGAGGAGGAGAGACCACTATTAACCCAGTCAAACTGCTGGGCCTGGAGAGAGGAGAGACCACTATTAACCCAGTCAAACTGCTGAGTCTGGAGAGAGGAGGAGAGACCACTATTAAACCAGTCAAACTGCTGGGCCTGGAGAGAGGAGAGACCACTATTAACCCAGTCAAACTGCTGGGCCTGGAGAGAGGAGGAGAGACCACTATTAACCCAGTCAAACTGCTGGGCCTGGAGAGAGGAGGAGAGACCACTATTAACCCAGTCAAACTGCTGGGCCTGGAGAGAGGAGAGGAGATTCCACTATTAACCCAGTCAAACTGCTGGGCCTGGAGAGAGGAAAGGAGAGACCACTATTAACCCAGTCAAACTGCTGAGCCTGGAGAGAGGAGAGGAGAGACCACTATTAACCCAGTCAAACTGCTGGGCCTGGAGAGAGGAGAGACCACTATTAACCCAGTCAAACTGCTGGGCCTGGAGAGAGGAGGAGAGACCACTATTAACCCAGTCAAACTGCTGGGCCTGGAGAGAGGAGAGACCACTATTAACCCAGTCAAACTGATGGGCCTGGAGAGAGGAGGAGAGACCACTATTAACCCAGTCAAACTGCTGGGCCTGGAGAGAGGAGGAGAGACCACTATTAACCCAGTCAAACTGCTGGGCCTGGAGAGAGGAGAGGAGATACCACTATTAACCCAGTCAAACTGCTGGGCCTGGAGAGAGGAAAGGAGAGACCACTATTAACCCAGTCAAACTGCTGAGCCTGGAGAGAGGAGAGGAGAGACCACTATTAACCCAGTCAAACTGCTGGGCCTGGAGAGAGGAGAGACCACTATTAACCCAGTCAAACTGCTGGGCCTGGAGAGAGGAGGAGAGACCACTATTAACCCAGTCAAACTGCTGGGCCTGGAGAGAGGAGAGACCACTATTAACCCAGTCAAACTGATGGGCCTGGAGAGAGGAGGAGAGACCACTATTAACCCAGTCAAACTGCTGGGCCTGGAGAGAGGAGAGGAGAGACCACTATTAACCCAGTCAAACTACTGGGCCTGGAGAGAGGAGAGGAGATACCACTATTAACCCAGTCAAACTGCTGGGCCTGGAGAGAGGAGAGGAGAGACCACTATTAACCCAGTCAAACTGCTGGGCCTGGAGAGAGGAGAGGAGAGACCACTATTAACCCAGTCAAACTGCTGGGCCTGGAGAGAGGAGAGGAGATACCACTATTAACCCAGTCAAACTGCTGAGCCTGGAGAGAGGAGAGACCACTATTAACCCAGTCAAACTGCTGGGCCTGGAGAGAGGAGAGACCACTATTAACCCAGTCAAACTGCTGAGTCTGGAGAGAGGAGGAGAGACCACTATTAACCCAGTCAAACTGCTGGGCCTGGAGAGAGGAGAGACCACTATTAACCCAGTCAAACTGCTGGGCCTGGAGAGAGGAGGAGAGACCACTATTAACCCAGTCAAACTGCTGGGCCTGGAGAGAGGAGGAGAGACCACTATTAACCCAGTCAAACTGCTGGGCCTGGAGAGAGGAGGAGAGACCACTATTAACCCAGTCAAACTGCTGGGCCTGGAGAGAGGAGAGGAGAGACCACTATTAACCCAGTCAAACTACTGGGCCTGGAGAGAGGAGAGGAGATACCACTATTAACCCAGTCAAACTGCTGGGCCTGGAGAGAGGAGAGGAGAGACCACTATTAACCCAGTCAAACTGCTGGGCCTGGAGAGAGGAGAGGAGAGACCACTATTCACCCAGTCAAACTGCTGAGCCTGGAGAGAGGAGAGACCACTATTAACCCAGTCAAACTGCTGGGCCTGGAGAGAGGAGAGGAGATACCACTATTAACCCAGTCAAACTGCTGAGCCTGGAGAGAGGAGAGACCACTATTAACCCAGTCAAACTGCTGGGCCTGGAGAGAGGAGAGGAGATACCACTATTAACCCAGTCAAACCGCTGAGCCTGGAGAGAGGAGAGGAGAGACCACTATTAACCCAGTCAAACCGCTGGGCCTGGAGAGAGGAGAGGAGATACCACTATTAACCCAGTCAAACTACTGGGCCTGGAGAGAGGAAAGGAGAGACTACTATTAACCAATTCAAACTGCTGAGCCTGGAGAGAGGAGAGACCACTATTAACCCAGTCAAACTGCTGGGCCTGGAGAGAGGAGAGACCACTATTAACCCAGTCAAACTGCTGGGCCTGGAGAGAGGAGAGGAGAGACCACTATTAACCCAGTCAAACTGCTGGGCCTGGAGAGAGGAGAGACCACTATTAACCCAGTCAAACTGCTGGGCCTGGAGAGAGGAGAGACCACTATTAACCCAGTGAAACTGCTGGGCCTGGAGAGAGGAGAGACCACTATTAACCCAGTCAAACTGCTGGGCCTGGAGAGAGGAGAGACCACTATTAACCCAGTCAAACTGCTGGGCCTGGAGAGAGGAGGAGAGACCACTATTAACCCAGTCAAACTGCTGGGCCTGGAGAGAGGAGAGGAGAGACCACTATTAACCCAGTCAAACTACTGGGCCTGGAGAGAGGAGAGGAGATAACACTATTAACCCAGTCAAACTGCTGGGCCTGGAGAGAGGAGAGGAGAGACCACTATTAACCCAGTCAAACTGCTGGGCCTGGAGAGAGGAGAGGAGACCACTATTAACCCAGTCAAACTGCTGGGCCTGGAGAGAGGAGAGGAGATACCACTATTAACCCAGTCAAACTGCTGGGCCTGGAGAGAGGAGAGGAGAGACCACTATTAACCCAGTCAAACTGCTGGGCCTGGAGAGAGGAGAGGAGAGACCACTATTAACCCAGTCAAACTGCTGAGCCTGGAGAGAGGAGAGGAGAGACCACTATTAACCCAGTCAAACTGCTGGGCCTGGAGAGAGGAGAGGAGAGACCACTATTAACCCAGTCAAACTGCTGGGCCTGGAGAGAGGAGAGACCACTATTAATCCAGTCAAACTGCTGGGCCTGGAGAGAGGAGAGACCACTATTAACCCAGTCAAACTGCTGGGCCTGGAGAGAGGAAAGACCACTATTAACCCAGTCAAACTGCTGGGCCTGGAGAGAGGAGGAGAGACCACTATTAACCCAGTCAAACTGCTGAGCCTGGAGAGAGGAGAGACCACTATTAACCCAGTCAAACTGCTGGGCCTGGAGAGAGGAGAGACCACTATTAACCCAGTCAAACTGCTGAGTCTGGAGAGAGGAGGAGAGACCACTATTAACCCAGTCAAACTGCTGGGCCTGGAGAGAGGAGAGACCACTATTAACCCAGTCAAACTGCTGGGCCTGGAGAGAGGAGGAGAGGACCACTATTAACCCAGTCAAACTGCTGGGCCTGGAGAGAGGAGGAGAGACCACTATTAACCCAGTCAAACTGCTGGGCCTGGAGAGAGGAGGAGAGACCACTATTAACCCAGTCAAACTGCTGGGCCTGGAGAGAGGAGGAGAGACCACTATTAACCCAGTCAAACTGCTGGGCCTGGAGAGAGGAGGAGAGACCACTATTAACCCAGTCAAACTGCTGGGCCTGGAGAGAGGAGGAGAGACCACTATTAACCCAGTCAAACTGCTGGGCCTGGAGAGAGGAGAGGAGAGACCACTATTAACCCAGTCAAACTACTGGGCCTGGAGAGAGGATCCACCTCTGGCCTGCTCGCCTCCCTACCATTGAGGAAGTACAGTTCCCGCTCAGCCCAGTCAAAACTGTTCGCTGCTCTGGCCCCCCAATGGTGGAACAAACTCCCTCACGACGCCAGGAGAGCGGAGTCAATCACCACCTTCCGGAGACACCTGAAACCCCACCTCTTCAAGGAATACCTAGGATAAGATAAGTAATCCTTCTCACCACCCCCCCCCCCTTAATGATTTAGATGCACTATTGTAAAGTGGCTGTTCCACTGGATGTCAGAAGGTGAATTCACCAATTTATAAGTCGCTCTGGATAAGAGCGTCTGCTAAATGACTTAAATGTAATGTAAATGTAGAGAGGAGAGGAGATACCACTATTAACCCAGTCAAACTGCTGGGCCTGGAGAGAGGAGAGGAGAGACCACTATTAACCCAGTCAAACTGCTGGGCCTGGAGAGAGGAGAGGAGAGACCACTATTCACCCAGTCAAACTGCTGAGCCTGGAGAGAGGAGAGACCACTATTAACCCAGTCAAACTGCTGGGCCTGGAGAGAGGAGAGGAGATACCACTATTAACCCAGTCAAACTGCTGAGCCTGGAGAGAGGAGAGACCACTATTAACCCAGTCAAACTGCTGGGCCTGGAGAGAGGAGAGGAGATACCACTATTAACCCAGTCAAACCGCTGAGCCTGGAGAGAGGAGAGGAGAGACCACTATTAACCCAGTCAAACCGCTGGGCCTGGAGAGAGGAGAGGAGATACCACTATTAACCCAGTCAAACTGCTGGGCCTGGAGAGAGGAAAGGAGAGACTACTATTAACCAATTCAAACTGCTGAGCCTGGAGAGAGGAGAGACCACTATTAACCCAGTCAAACTGCTGGGCCTGGAGAGAGGAGAGACCACTATTAACCCAGTCAAACTGCTGGGCCTGGAGAGAGGAGAGGAGAGACCACTATTAACCCAGTCAAACTGCTGGGCCTGGAGAGAGGAGAGACCACTATTAACCCAGTCAAACTGCTGGGCCTGGAGAGAGGAGAGACCACTATTAACCCAGTGAAACTGCTGGGACTGGAGAGAGGAGAGACCACTATTAACCCAGTGAAACTGCTGGGCCTGGAGAGAGGAGAGACCACTATTAACCCAGTCAAACTGCTGGGCCTGGAGAGAGGAGAGGAGAGACCACTATTAACCCAGTCAAACTGCTGGGCCCGGAGAGAGGAGAGACCACTATTAACCCAGTGAAACTGCTGGGACTGGAGAGAGGAGAGACCACTATTAACCCAGTGAAACTGCTGGGCCTGGAGAGAGGAGAGACCACTATTAACCCAGTCAAACTGCTGGGCCTGGAGAGAGGAGAGGAGAGACCACTATTAACCCAGTGAAACTGCTGGGCCTGGAGAGAGGAGAGACCACTATTAACCCAGTCAAACTGCTGGGCCTGGAGAGAGGAGAGACCACTATTAACCCAGTCAAACTGCTGGGCCTGGAGAGAGGAGGAGAGACCACTATTAACCCAGTCAAACTGCTGAGCCTGGAGAGAGGAGAGACCACTATTAACCTAGTCAAACTGCTGAGCCTGGAGAGAGGAGAGGAGAGACCACTATTAACCCAGTCAAACTGCTGAGCCTGGAGAGAGGAGAGACCACTATTAACCCAGTCAAACTGCTGGGCCTGGAGAGAGGAGAGACCACTATTAACCCAGTCAAACTGCTGGGCCTGGAGAGAGGTGCAGTACCTGTGAACAGGTGAGTGTGTATTAAAGGTACAGTACCTGTGAACAGGTGAGTGTGTATTAAAGGTACAGTACCTGTGAACAGGTGAGTGTGTATTAAAGGTGCAGTACCTGTGAACAGGTGAGTGTGTATTAAAGGTAGAGTACCTGTGAACAGGTGAGTGTATATTAAAGGGGCAGTACCTGTGAACAGGTGAGTGTGTATTAAAGGTGCAGTACCTGTGAACAGGTGAGTGTGTATTAAAGGTACAGTACCTGTGAACAGGTGAGTGTGTATTAAAGGTGCAGTACCTGTGAACAGGTGAGTGTGTATTAAAGGTGCAGTACCTGTGAACAGGTGAGTGTGTATTAAAGGTACAGTACCTGTGAACAGGTGAGTGTGTATTAAAGGGGCAGTACCTGTGAACAGGTGAGTGTGTATTAAAGGTACAGTACTTATGAACAGGTGAGTGTGTATTAAAGGTGCAGTACCTGTGAACAGGTGAGTGTGTATTAAAGAGGCAGTACCTGTGAACAGGTGAGTGTGTATTAAAGGTACAGTACTTATGAACAGGTGAGTGTGTATTAAAGGGGCAGTACCTGTGAACAGGTGAGTGTGTATTAAAGGTACAGTACTTATGAACAGGTGAGTGTGTATTAAAGGTGCAGTACCTGTGAACAGGTGAGTGTGTATTAAAGGGGCAGTACCTGTGAACAGGTGAGTGTGTATTAAAGGGGCAGTACCTGTGAACAGGTGAGTGTGTATTAAAGGTACAGTACTTATGAACAGGTGAGTGTGTATTAAAGAGGCAGTACCTGTGAACAGGTGAGTGTGTATTAAAGGTACAGTACATGTAAACAGGTGAGTGTGTATTAAAGGTACAGTACCTGTGAACAGGTGAGTGTGTATTAAAGGGGCAGTACCTGTGAACAGGTGAGTGTGTATTAAAGGTACAGTACATGTGAACAGGTGAGTGTGTATTAAAGGTGCAGTACCTGTGAACAGGTGAGTGTGTATTAAAGGTACAGTACCTGTGAACAGGTGAGTGTGTATTAAAGGTACAGTACATGTGAACAGGTGAGTGTGTATTAAAGGGGCAGTACCTGTGAACAGGTGAGTGTGTATTAAAGATACAGTACTTATGAACAGGTGAGTGTGTATTAAAGGGGCAGTACCTGTGAACAGGTGAGTGTGTATTAAAGGTACAGTACCTGTGAACAGGTGAGTGTGTATTAAAGGTACAGTACCTGTGAACAGGTGAGTGTGTATTAAAGGGGCAGTACCTGTGAACAGGTGAGTGTGTATTAAAGGGGCAGTACATGTGAACAGGTGAGTGTGTATTAAAGGTACAGTACTTATGAACAGGTGAGTGTGTATTAAAGGGGCAGTACATGTGAACAGGTGAGTGTGTATTAAAGGTACAGTACTTATGAACAGGTGAGTGTGTATTAAAGGGGCAGTACCTGTGAACAGGTGAGTGTGTATTAAAGGGGCAGTACATGTGAACAGGTGAGTGTGTATTAAAGGTACAGTACTTATGAACAGGTGAGTGTGTATTAAAGGGGCAGTACATGTGAACAGGTGAGTGTGTATTAAAGGTACAGTACTTATGAACAGGTGAGTGTGTATTAAAGGGGCAGTACCTGTGAACAGGTGAGTGTGTATTAAAGGGGCAGTACATGTGAACAGGTGAGTGTGTATTAAAGGTACAGTACTTATGAACAGGTGAGTGTGTATTAAAGGGGCAGTACATGTGAACAGGTGAGTGTGTATTAAAGGTACAGTACTTATGAACAGGTGAGTGTGTATTAAAGGGGCAGTACCTGTGAACAGGTGAGTGTGTATTAAAGGGGCAGTACATGTGAACAGGTGAGTGTGTATTAAAGGTACAGTACTTATGAACAGGTGAGTGTGTATTAAAGGGGCAGTACATGTGAACAGGTGAGTGTGTATTAAAGGTACAGTACTTATGAACAGGTGAGTGTGTATTAAAGGGGCAGTACCTGTGAACAGGTGAGTGTGTATTAAAGGGGCAGTACATGTGAACAGGTGAGTGTGTATTAAAGGTACAGTACTTATGAACAGGTGAGTGTGTATTAAAGGGGCAGTACATGTGAACAGGTGAGTGTGTATTAAAGGTACAGTACTTATGAACAGGTGAGTGTGTATTAAAGGGGCAGTACCTGTGAACAGGTGAGTGTGTATTAAAGGTGCAGTACCTGTGAACAGGTGAAAACCATGTGAGGGTTCTTCTCCATCAGTCTGATCACAGTCACCCAGCTCCTGGCACACTTCCTGATGGTCTCCTCATAGGGCCACAGCCAGGCTAGATAGAGACAGGGACGGAACAGGATATTAATCAATCAATCACTTCCTGATGGTCTCCTCATAGGGCCACAGCCAGGCTAGATAGAGACAGGGACGGAGCAGGATATGAATCAATCAATCACTTCCTGATGGTCTCATAGGGCCACAGCCAGGCTAGATAGAGACAGGGACGGAGCAGGATATGAATCAATCACATCCACCACACACAGTGGAGCAGCAGGACACCACACACAGTGGAGCAGCAGTAGACAGTGGAGCAGGAGAACACCACACACAGTGGAGCAGCTGGACACCAGTAGACAGTGGAGTAGCAGGACACCACACACAGTGGAGCCGCAGGACACCACACACAGTGGAGCAGCAGGACACCACACACAGTGGAGCAGCAGTAGACAGTGGAGCAGGAGAACACCACACACAGTGGAGCAGCTGGACACCACACACAGTGGAGCAGCAGGACACCAGTAGACAGTGGAGCAGCAGGACACCAGTAGACAGTGGAGCAGCAGGACACCACACACAGTGGAGCAGCAGGACACCACACACAGTGGAGCAGCAGGACACCACACACAGTGGAGCAGCAGGACACCACACACAGTGGAGCAGCAGTAGACAGTGGAGCAGGAGAACACCACACACAGTGGAGCAGCAGTAGACAGTGGAGCAGCAGGACACCACACACAGTGGAGCAGCAGTAGACAGTGGAGCAGGAGAACACCACACACAGTGGAGCAGCTGGACACCAGTAGACAGTGGAGTAGCAGGACACCACACACAGTGGAGCAGCAGGACACCACACACAGTGGAGCAGCAGTAGACAGTGGAGCAGGAGAACACCACACACAGTGGAGCAGCTGGACACCAGTAGACAGTGGAGTAGCAGGACACCACACACAGTGGAGCCGCAGGACACCACACACAGTGGAGCAGCAGTAAACAGTTGAGCAGCAGTAGACAGTTGAGCAGCAGTAGACAGTGGAGCAGCAGTAGACAGTGGAGCAGCAGTAGACAGTGGAGCAGCAGTAAACAGTGGAGCAGCAGTAGACAGTGGAGCAGCAGTAGACAGTGGAGCAGCAGTAGACAGTGGAGCAGCAGTAAACAGTGGAGCAGCAGTAAACAGTGGATCAGCAGTAGACAGTGGAGCAGCAGTAGACAGTGGAGCAGCAGTAGACAGTGGAGCAGCAGTAGACAGTGGAGCAGCAGTAAACAGTGGAGCAGCAGTAAACAGTGGAGCAGCAGTAGACAGTGGAGCAGCAGTAGACAGTGGAGCAGCAGTAGACAGTGGAGCAGCAGTAGACAGTGGAGCAGCAGTAGACAGTGGAGCGTCATTACAGGAGAACTCAATACATGGTCATAGACTAAACAAAATCAGTCATCTTGAAAGAGAGAGATGTTCACCTGAGTCAATGTGGCAGTGTCCCATAGCGTGGACAGTGTGCTGGCTCTCTCCATTCCTCTGGCTGAAGAACTTCTGAGCCAGACTCCGGGCCGCAGGAAATGAGCTGGGATTGGTCGGCTCACACAGGTTCACCATCTCATTGGCTGTGAACAGAGCCTGGTACCCACGCTGTTCCCCCTCACCCAGCAACTGAGAGGAGGCAGGAGAGAGAAGATCAACAGGCCAATGAGAAAGCAGGAACAGAACAGCAGACTGACTAAAGTTGACAGTTACACTTCATTTGGAGTCAATTCCATTTAGTTAGTTTACTACTCCTGGAATTGACCCCACCCTGCTCCAGACATGACCTCTTGACCTTCTACTCCTGGAATTGACCCCCACCCTGCTCCAGACATGACCTCTTGACCTATTTCTCCTGGAATTGACCCCAGCCTGCTCCAGACATGACCTCTTGACCTACTTCACATCCCATTAGGTAGTACCTTGACATTATAGAATACTGATATCTCAACATACCTTGACCATGTCTACCAGCATCTCCAAATCAGTCAGCAGCTCCCTGACTTCCGGCTTAAACACCACAAGCTCAGCCTTCTGGACAGAGTACTTCCTGTCTGGGTCAGGTGCTGCAATCATGGATCCCTGTCCCGCTCCGAAAAGACTGTTACACGCCAGCTCGACATACAGGGAGATGCTAAGAGACAGAAGACAGACTACAGTTTACAACACAGAACTAGAACACACTGAGGCGATCCTGACTCGCTGCAAACAGACCGTTACGCTCCAACTCAATGTAGAGCAGCGCTGTCCACGACTAAACAAACTTAGTCAACCGAGAGCCTCCTGTCCTTTCAACCAATCGATTGGTTGAAATGTTCAAAACGTATATTTTTCCATATCTTGACACATCCTATGTGTTTTAATCAAATCAAATACATTTAAAATATAGCTCAGTGAATGTAAGAGTCTTAAAAGTAGCCACCCTTTGCCGAACACAAAAGGATTTAAATGGCAGAAAAATCCCTGAAGATCGTCTGTTAAATGACTAAAATGTCAAATGTAAATTGAATTCACCCCAGACAGGATGTAGAACCCACTAACCTGTGTGGATCATCAACCTCCAGACAGGATGTAGAACCCACTAACCTGTGTGGATCATCAACCTCCAGACAGTCAGGATGTAGAACCCACTAACCTGTGTGGATCATCAACCTCCAGACAGTCAGGATGTAGAACCCACTAATCTGTGTGGATCATCAACCTCCAGACAGTCAGGATGTAGAACCCACTAATCTGTGTGGATCATCAACCTCCAGACAGTCAGGATGTAGAACCCACTAACCTGTGTGGATCATCCTCCTCCAGACAGTCAGGATGTAGAACCCACTAACCTGTGTGGATCATCCTCCTCCAGACAGTCAGGATGTAGAACCCACTAACCTGTGTGGATCATCAACCTCCAGACAGGATGTAGAACCCACTAACCTGTGTGGATCATCAACCTCCAGACAGTCAGGATGTAGAACCCACTAACCTGTGTGGATCATCCTCCTCCAGACAGTCAGGATGTAGAACCCACTAACCTGTGTGGATCATCCTCCTCCAGACACTCAGTCAGGATGTAGAACCCACTAACCTGTGTGGATCATCAACCTCCAGACAGTCAGGATGTAGAACCCACTAACCTGTGTGGATCATCAACCTCCAGACAGTCAGGATGTAGAACCCACTAACCTGTGTGGATCATCAACCTCCAGACAGGATGTAGAACCCACTAACCTGTGTGGATCATCATCCTCCAGTCAGGACGTAGAACCCACTAACCTGTGTGGATCATCAACCTCCAGACAGTCAGGATGTAGAACCCACTAACCTGTGTGGATCATCAACCTCCAGACAGTCAGGATGTAGAACCCACTAACCTGTGTGGATCATCAACCTCCAGACAGTCAGGATGTAGAACCCACTAACCTGTGTGGATCATCCTCCTCCAGACAGTCAGGATGTAGAACCCACTAACCTGTGTGGATCATCCTCCTCCAGACAGTCAGGATGTAGAACCCACTAATCTGTGTGTCTCATCAACCTCCAGACAGTCAGGATGTAGAACCCACTAACCTGTGTGTCTCAACAACCTCCAGACAGTCAGGATGTAGAACCCACTAACCTGTGTGGATCATCAACCTCCAGACAGTCAGGATGTAGAACCCACTAACCTGTGTGTCTCATCAACCTCCAGACAGTCAGGATGTAGAACCCACTAACCTGTGTGGATCATCAACCTCCAGACAGTCAGGATGTAGAACCCACTAACCTGTGTGGATCATCAACCTCCAGTCAGGATGTAGAACCCACTAACCTGTGTGGATCATCAACCTCCAGACAGTCAGGATGTAGAACCCACTAACCTGTGTGGATCATCAACCTCCAGACAGTCAGGATGTAGAACCCACTAACCTGTGTCTCTCATCATCCTCCAGACAGGATGTAGAACCCACTAACCTGTGTGGATCATCATCCTCCAGACAGTCAGGATGTAGAACCCACTAACCTGTGTGGATCATCAACCTCCAGACAGTCAGGATGTAGAACCCACTAACCTGTGTGGATCATCAACCTCCAGACAGTCAGGATGTAGAACCCACTAACCTGTGTGGATCATCAACCTCCAGACACAGGATGTAGAACCCACTAACCTGTGTCTCTCATCATCCTCCAGACACTCAGGATGTAGAACCCACTAACCTGTGTGGATCATCAACCTCCAGTCAGGATGTAGAACCCACTAACCTGTGTGGCTCATCAACCTCCAGACAGTCAGGATGTAGAACCCACTAACCTGTGTGGATCATCAACCTCCAGTCAGGATGTAGAACCCACTAACCTGTGTGGCTCATCAACCTACAGACAGTCAGGATGTAGAACCCACTAACCTGTGTGGATCATCAACCTCCAGACAGTCAGGATGTAGAACCCACTAACCTGTGTGGATCATCAACCTCCAGACAGTCAGGATGTAGAACCCACTAACCTGTGTGGATCATCAACCTCCAGACAGTCAGGATGTAGAACCCACTAACCTGTGTGGATCATCAACCTCCAGACAGTCAGGATGTAGAACCCACTAACCTGTGTGGATCATCCTCCTCCAGACAGTCAGGATGTAGAACCCACTAACCTGTGTGGATCATCCTCCTCCAGACAGTCAGGATGTAGAACCCACTAACCTGTGTGGATCATCAACCTCCAGACAGTCAGGATGTAGAACCCACTAACCTGTGTGGATCATCATCCTCCTCCAGTCAGGATGTAGAACCCACTAACCTGTGTGGATCATTAACCTCCAGACAGTCAGGATGTAGAACCCACTAACCTGTGTGGATCATTAACCTCCAGACAGTCAGGATGTAGAACCCACTAACCTGTGTGGATCATCAACCTCCAGACAGTCAGGATGTAGAACCCACTAACCTGTGTGGATCATCATCCTCCAGACAGTCAGGATGTAGAACCCACTAACCTGTGTGGATCATCATCCTCCAGACAGTAAGGATGTAGAACCCACTAACCTGTGTGGATCATCAACCTCCAGACAGTCAGGATGTAGAACCCACTAACCTGTGTGGATCATCATCCTCCAGACAGTCAGGATGTAGAACCCACTAATCTGTGTGGATCATCAACCTCCAGACAGTCAGGATGTAGAACCCACTAACCTGTGTCTCAACAACCTCCAGACAGTCAGGATGTAGAACCCACTAACCTGTGTGGATCATCAACCTCCAGTCAGGATGTAGAACCCACTAACCTGTGTGGATCATCCTCCTCCAGACAGTCAGGATGTAGAACCCACTAACCTGTGTGGATCATCAACCTCCAGACAGTCAGGATGTAGAACCCACTAACCTGTGTGGATCATCATCCTCCAGTCAGGATGTAGAACCCACTAACCTGTGTGGATCATCAACCTCCAGTCAGGATGTAGAACCCACTAACCTGTGTGGATCATCAACCTCCAGACAGTCAGGATGTAGAACCCACTAACCTGTGTGGATCATCAACCTCCAGACAGGATGTAGAACCCACTAACCTGTGTGGATCATCAACCTCCAGACAGTCAGGATGTAGAACCCACTAATCTGTGTGGATCATCAACCTCCAGACAGTCAGGATGTAGAACCCACTAATCTGTGTGGATCATCATCCTCCAGACAGTCAGGATGTAGAACCCACTAACCTGTGTGGATCATCAACCTCCAGACAGTCAGGATGTAGAACCCACTAACCTGTGTGGATCATCAACCTCCAGACAGTCAGGATGTAGAACCCACTAACCTGTGTGGATCATCCTCCTCCAGACAATCAGGATGTAGAACCCACTAACCTGTGTGGATCATCAACCTCCAGACAGTCAGGATGTAGAACCCACTAACCTGTGTGGATCATCCTCCTCCAGACAGTCAGGATGTAGAACCCACTAATCTGTGTGGATCATCAACCTCCAGACAGTCAGGATGTAGAACCCACTAACCTGTGTGGATCATCCTCCTCCAGACAGTCAGGATGTAGAACCCACTAACCTGTGTGGATCATCAACCTCCAGACAGTCAGGATGTAGAACCCACTAACCTGTGTGGATCATCAACCTCCAGACAGTCAGGATGTAGAACCCACTAACCTGTGTGGATCATCAACCTCCAGACAGTCAGGATGTAGAACCCACTAACCTGTGTGGATCATCAACCTCCAGACAGTCAGGATGTAGAACCCACTAACCTGTGTGGATCATCAACCTCCAGACAGTCAGGATGTAGAACCCACTAACCTGTGTGGATCATCAACCTCCAGACAGTCAGGATGTAGAACCCACTAACCTGTGTGTCTCATCATCCTCCAGACAGTCAGGATGTAGAACCCACTAACCTGTGTGGATCATCAACCTCCAGACAGTCAGGATGTAGAACCCACTAACCTGTGTGGATCATCATCCTCCAGACAGTCAGGATGTAGAACCCACTAACCTGTGTGTCTCATCAACCTCCAGACAGTCAGGATGTAGAACCCACTAACCTGTGTGTCTCATCAACCTCCAGACAGTCAGGATGTAGAACCCACTAACCTGTGTGTCTCATCAACCTCCAGACAGTCAGGATGTAGAACCCACTAACCTGTGTGTCTCATCAACCTCCAGACAGTCAGGATGTAGAACCCACTAACCTGTGTGGATCATCCTCCTCCAGACAGTCAGGATGTAGAACCCACTAACCTGTGTGGATCATCAACCTCCAGTCAGGATGTAGAACCCACTAACCTGTGTGGATCATCCTCCTCCAGACAGTCAGGATGTAGAACCCACTAACCTGTGTGGATCATCAACCTCCAGACAGTCAGGATGTAGAACCCACTAACCTGTGTGGATCATCCTCCTCCAGACAGTCAGGACGTAGAACCCACTAACCTGTGTGGATCATCCTCCTCCAGACAGTCAGGATGTAGAACCCACTAACCTGTGTGGCTCATCCTCCTTCAGACACTCAGTCAAGACGTAGCTGGTCTTCTCCCCTTCTTTGGTCAACCCCTGGCAATCACATAACAACATCAAGGTCAAACCCTGTCAATCACATAACAACATCAAGGTCAAGCCCTGAGAATGATGTGTTTGAACATGCAGTGAGGCTTGATTAGCGTACATAACACAGTTCAATTATAACTAAAACAGATTGTTATTGTGACTTTGCCCCAAGGCAAGCTGAGAGAGCCCGGAGGATGAGACTAGCCTGTTGAGTTACTGTAGTGGTATGGTGGATGAGGTACTGTAGTGGTATGGTGGATGAGGTACTGCAGTGTTATGGTGGTTGAGGTACTGTAGTGTTATGATGGATGAGTTACTGTAGTGTTATGGTGGTTGAGGTATGGTGGATGAGGTACTGTAGTGGTATCGTGGATGAGTTACTGTAGTGTTATGGTGGTTGAGGTGTGGTGGATGAGGTACTGTAGTGTTATGATGGTTGAGGTACAGTGGATGAGGTACTGTAGTGTTATGGTGGATGAGGAATGGTGGATGAGGTACTGTAGTGTTATGGTGGATGAGGTATGGTGGATGAGGTATTGTAGTGTTATGGTGGATGAGGTATGGTGGATGAGGTACTGTAGTGTTATGGTGGATGAGGTATGGTGGATGAGGTACTGTAGTGTTATGGTGGATGAGGTATGGTGGATGAGGTACTGTAGTGTTATGGTGGTTGAGGTATGGTGGATGAGGTACTGTGGTGTTACGGTGGATGAGGTACTGTAGTGTTATGGTGGTTGAGGTATGGTGGATGAGGTACTGTAGTGTTATGGTGGATGAGGTATGGTGGTTGAGGTATGGTGGATGAGGTACTGTAGTGTTATGGTGGTTGAGGTATGGTGGTTGATGAACTGTAGTGGTATGGTGGATGAGGTACTGTAGTGTTATGGTGGATGAGGTACAGTGGATGAGGTACTGTAGTGTTATGGTGGTTGAGGTACAGTGGATGAGGTACTGTAGTGTTATGGTGGATGAGGTACGGTGGTTGAGGTACTGTAGTGGTATGGTGGATGAGGTACTGTAGTGTTATGGTGGTTGAGGTATGGTGGATGAGGTACTGTAGTGTTATGGTGGTTGAGGTATGGTGGATGAGGTACTGTAGTGTTATGGTGGATGAGGTACTGTAGTGTTATGGTGGATGAGGTACTGTAGTGTTATGGTGGTTGAGGTATGGTGGAGGAGGTACAGTGGATGAGGTACTGTAGTGTTATGGTGGATGAGGTATGGTGGTTGAGGTATGGTGGATGAGGTACTGTAGTGGTATGGTGGATGAGGTACTGTAGTGTTATGGTGGTTGAGGTATGGTGGATGAGGTACTGTAGTGTTATGGTGGATGAGGTACTGTAGTGTTATGGTGGATGAGGTACTGTAGTGTTATGGTGGATGAGGTACTGTAGTGTTATGGTGGATGAGGTACTGTAGTGTTATGGTGGATGAGGTACTGTAGTGTTATGGTGGATGAGGTACTGTAGTGTTATGGTGGATGAGGTATGGTGGATGAGGTACTGTGGTGTTACGGTGGATGAGGTGCTGTAGTGTTATGGTGGTTGAGGTATGGTGGATGAGGTACTGTAGTGGTATGGTGGATGAGGTATGGTGGATGAGGTACTGTAGTGTTATGGTGGATGAGGTATGGTGGATGAGGTACTGTAGTGTTATGGTGGTTGAGGTATGGTGGATGAGGTACTGTAGTGTTATGGTGGTTGAGGTATGGTGGATGAGGTACTGTAGTGGTATGGTGGTTGAGGTACTGTAGTGTTATGGTGGATGAGGTACTGTAGTGTTATGGTGGATGAGGTACTGTAGTGTTATGGTGGATGAGGTACTGTAGTATTATGGTGGATGAGGTACTGTAGTATTATGGTGGATGAGGTATGGTGGATGAGGTAATGTAGTGTTATAGTGGATGAGGTGTGGTGGTTGAGGTACTGTAGTGTTATGGTGGATGAGGTACTGTAGTGTTATGGTGGTTGAGGTACAGTGGATGAGGTACTGTAGTGTTATGGTGGATGAGGTATGGTGGTTGAGGTACTGTAGTGTTATGGTGGTTGAGGTATGGTGGATGAGGTATTGTAGTGGTATGGTGGATGAGGTATGGTGGTTGAGGTACTGTAGTGTTATGGTGGTTGAGGTATGGTGGATGAGGTACTGTAGTGTTATGGTGGTTGAGGTATGGTGGATGAGGTACTGTAGTGTTATGGTGGTTGAGGTGTGGTGGATGAGGTTCTGTAGTGTTATGGTGGTTGAGTTGTGGTGGATGAGGTTCTGTCGTGTTGTGGTGGTTGAGGTGTGGTGGATGAGGTACTGTAGTGTTGTGGTGGTTGAGGTATGGTGGATGAGGTACTGTAGTGGTATGGTGGTTGAGGTACTGTAGTGGTATTGTGGATGAGGTACTGTAGTGGTATTGTGGATGAGGTACTGTATTGTTATGGTGGATGAGGTACTGTAGTGTTATGGTGGATGAGGTACTGTAGTGGTATGGTGGATGAGGTACTGTAGTGTTATGGTGGTTGAGGTATGGTGGATGAGGTACTGTAGTGTTATGGTGGTTGAGGTATGGTGGATGAGGTACTGTAGTGTTATGGTGGTTGAGGTGTGGTGGATGAGGTTCTGTAGTGTTATGGTGGATGAGGTACTGTAGTGGTATGGTGGATGAGGTATGGTGGATGAGGTACTGTAGTGTTATGGTGGATAAGGTACTGTAGTGGTATGGTGGATGAGGTACTGTAGTGTTATGGTGGATGAGGTACTGTAGTGTTATGGTGGATGAGGTACTGTAGTGTTATGGTGGATGAGGTACTGCAGTGTTATGGTGGATGAGGTACTGTAGTGTTATGGTGCATGAGGTACTGTAGTGTTATGATGGTTGCGGTATGGTGGATGAGGTACTGTAGTGTTATGGTGGTTGAGGTATGGTGGATGAGGTACTGTAGTGTTATGGTGGATGAGGTACTGTAGTGTTATGGTGGTTGAGGTATGGTGGATGAGGTTCTGTAGTGTTATGGTGGATGAGGTACTGTAGTGTTATGGTGGATGAGGTACTGTAGTGTTATGGTGGTTGAGGAATGGTGGATGAGGTACTGTAGTGTTATGGTGGATGAGGTACTGTAGTGTTATGGTGCATGAGGTACTGTAGTGTTATGGTGGTTGAGGTACTGTAGTGTTATGGTGGTTGAGGTATGGTGGATGAGGTACTGTCGTGTTATGGTGGTTGAGGTATGTTGGATGAGGTACTGTAGTGTTATGGTGGATGAGGTACTGTAGTGTTATGGTGGTTGAGGTATGGTGGATGAGGTACTGTAGTGGTATGGTGGATGAGGTTCTGTAGTGTTATGGTGGATGAGGTACTGTAGTGGTATTGGTGGATGAGGTACTGTAGTGTTATGGTGGTTGAGGTACTGTAGTGGTATTGTGGATGAGGTACTGTAGTGTTATGGTGGATGAGGTATGGTGGATGAGGTACTGTAGTGTTATGGTGGATGAGGTACTGTAGTGTTATGGTGGATGAGGTATGGTGGTTGAGGTACTGTAGTTTTATGGTGGTTGAGGTATGGTGGATGAGGTACTGTAGTGTTATGGTGGATGAGGTATGGTGGATGAGGTACTGTAGTGGTATGGTGGATGAGGTACTGTAGTGTTATGGTGGATGAGGTATGGTGGATGAGGTACTGTAGTGGTATGGTGGATGAGGTACTGTAGTGTTATGGTGGATGAGGTACTGTAGTGTTATGGTGGATGAGGTATGGTGGATGAGGTACTGTAGTGTTATGGTGGATGAGGTACTGTAGTGTTATGGTGGATGAGGTACTGTAGTGTTATGGTGGATGAGGTATGGTGGATGAGGTACTGTAGTGTTATGGTGGATGAGGTACTGTAGTGTTATGGTGGATGAGGTATGGTGGATGAGGTACTGTAGTGTTATGGTGGATGAGGTACTGTAGTGGTATGGTGGTTGAGGTATGGTGGATGAGGTACTGTAGTGTTATGGTGGATGAGGTATGGTGGATGAGGTACTGTAGTGTTATGGTGGATGAGGTACAGTGGATGAGGTACTGTAGTGTTATGGTGGTTGAGGTACAGTGGATGAGGTACTGTAGTGTTATGGTGGATGAGGTATGGTGGTTGAGGTACTGTAGTGGTATGGTGGATGAGGTACTGTAGTGTTATGGTGGTTGAGGTATGGTGGATGAGGTACTGTAGTGTTATGGTGGATGAGGTACTGTAGTGTTATGGTGGATGAGGTACTGTAGTGTTATGGTGGTTGAGGTATGGTGGATGAGGTACAGTGGATGAGGTACTGTAGTGTTATGGTGGATGAGGTATGGTGGATGAGGTACTGTAGTGGTATGGTGGATGAGGTACTGTAGTGTTATGGTGGTTGAGGTATGGTGGATGAGGTACTGTAGTGTTATGGTGGATGAGGTACTGTAGTGTTATGGTGGATGAGGTACTGTAGTGTTATGGTGGATGAGGTACTGTAGTGTTATGGTGGATGAGGTACTGTAGTGTTATGGTGGATGAGGTATGGTGGATGAGGTACTGTGGTGTTACAGTGGATGAGGTGCTGTAGTGTTATGGTGGTTGAGGTATGGTGGATGAGGTACTGTAGTGGTATGGTGGATGAGGTATGGTGGATGAGGTACTGTAGTGTTATGGTGGATGAGGTATGGTGGATGAGGTACTGTAGTGTTATGGTGGTTGAGGTATGGTGGATGAGGTACTGTAGTGTTATGGTGGTTGAGGTATGGTGGATGAGGTACTGTAGTGGTATGGTGGTTGAGGTACTGTAGTGTTATGGTGGATGAGGTACTGTAGTGTTATGGTGGATGAGGTACTGTAGTGTTATGGTGGATGAGGTACTGTAGTGTTATGGTGGATGAGGTACTGTAGTGTTATGGTGGATGAGGTACTGTAGTGTTATGGTGGATGAGGTATGGTGGATGAGGTACTGTAGTGTTATGGTGGTTGAGGTATGGTGGATGAGGTACTGTAGTGGTATGGTGGTTGAGGTACTGTAGTGTTATGGTGGATGAGGTACTGTAGTGTTATGGTGGATGAGGTACTGTAGTGTTATGGTGGATGAGGTACTGTAGTGTTATGGTGGATGAGGTACTGTAGTGTTATGGTGGATGAGGTATGGTGGATGAGGTAATGTAGTGTTATAGTGGATGAGGTGTGGTGGTTGAGGTACTGTAGTGTTATGGTGGATGAGGTACTGTAGTGTTATGGTGGTTGAGGTACAGTGGATGAGGTACTGTAGTGTTATGGTGGATGAGGTATGGTGGTTGAGGTACTGTAGTGTTAAGGTGGTTGAGGTATGGTGGATGAGGTATTGTAGTGGTATGGTGGATGAGGTATGGTGGTTGAGGTACTGTAGTGTTATGGTGGTTGAGGTATGGTGGATGAGGTACTGTAGTGTTATGGTGGTTGAGGTATGGTGGATGAGGTACTGTAGTGTTATGGTGGTTGAGGTGTGGTGGATGAGGTTCTGTAGTGTTATGGTGGTTGAGTTGTGGTGGATGAGGTTCTGTAGTGTTGTGGTGGTTGAGGTGAGGTGGATGAGGTACTGTAGTGTTGTGGTGGTTGAGGTATGGTGGATGAGGTACTGTAGTGGTATGGTGGTTGAGGTACTGTAGTGGTATTGTGGATGAGGTACTGTAGTGGTATTGTGGATGAGGTACTGTATTGTTATGGTGGATGAGGTACTGTAGTGTTATGGTGGATGAGGTACTGTAGTGGTATGGTGGATGAGGTACTGTAGTGTTATGGTGGTTGAGGTATGGTGGATGAGGTACTGTAGTGTTATGGTGGTTGAGGTATGGTGGATGAGGTACTGTAGTGTTATGGTGGTTGAGGTGTGGTGGATGAGGTTCTGTAGTGTTATGGTGGATGAGGTACTGTAGTGGTATGGTGGATGAGGTATGGTGGATGAGGTACTGTAGTGTTATGGTGGATGAGGTACTGTAGTGGTATGGTGGATGAGGTACTGTAGTGTTATGGTGGATGAGGTACTGCAGTGTTATGGTGGATGAGGTACTGTAGTGTTATGGTGCATGAGGTACTGTAGTGTTATGATGGTTGCGGTATGGTGGATGAGGTACTGTAGTGTTATGGTGGTTGAGGTATGGTGGATGAGGTACTGTAGTGTTATGGTGGATGAGGTACTGTAGTGTTATGGTGGTTGAGGTATGGTGGATGAGGTTCTGTAGTGTTATGGTGGATGAGGTACTGTAGTGTTATGGTGGATGAGGTACTGTAGTGTTATGGTGGTTGAGGAATGGTGGATGAGGTACTGTAGTGTTATGGTGGATGAGGTACTGTAGTGTTATGGTGGATGAGGTACTGTAGTGTTATGGTGGTTGAGGTACTGTAGTGTTATGGTGGTTGAGGTATGGTGGATGAGGTACTGTCGTGTTATGGTGGTTGAGGTATGTTGGATGAGGTACTGTAGTGTTATGGTGGATGAGGTACTGTAGTGTTATGGTGGTTGAGGTATGGTGGATGAGGTACTGTAGTGGTATGGTGGATGAGGTTCTGTAGTGTTATGGTGGATGAGGTACTGTAGTGGTATTGGTGGATGAGGTACTGTAGTGTTATGGTGGTTGAGGTACTGTAGTGGTATTGTGGATGAGGTACTGTAGTGTTATGGTGGATGAGGTATGGTGGATGAGGTACTGTAGTGTTATGGTGGATGAGGTACTGTAGTGTTATGGTGGATGAGGTATGGTGGTTGAGGTACTGTAGTTTTATGGTGGTTGAGGTATGGTGGATGAGGTACTGTAGTGTTATGGTGGATGAGGTATGGTGGATGAGGTACTGTAGTGGTATGGTGGATGAGGTACTGTAGTGTTATGGTGGATGAGGTATGGTGGATGAGGTACTGTAGTGGTATGGTGGATGAGGTACTGTAGTGTTATGGTGGATGAGGTACTGTAGTGTTATGGTGGATGAGGTATGGTGGATGAGGTACTGTAGTGTTATGGTGGATGAGGTACTGTAGTGTTATGGTGGATGAGGTACTGCAGTGTTATGGTGGATGAGGTATGGTGGATGAGGTACTGTAGTGTTATGGTGGATGAGGTACTGTAGTGTTATGGTGGATGAGGTATGGTGGATGAGGTACTGTAGTGTTATGGTGGATGAGGTACTGTAGTGGTATGGTGGTTGAGGTATGGTGGATGAGGTACTGTAGTGTTATGGTGGATGAGGTATGGTGGATGAGGTACTGTAGTGTTATGGTGGATGAGGTACAGTGGATGAGGTACTGTAGTGTTATGGTGGTTGAGGTACAGTGGATGAGGTACTGTAGTGTTATGGTGGATGAGGTATGGTGGATGAGGTACTGTAGTGTTATGGTGGATGAGGTACTGTAGTGTTATGGTGGATGAGGTACTGTAGTGTTATGGTGGTTGAGGTATGGTGGATGAGGTACAGTGGATGAGGTACTGTAGTGTTATGGTGGATGAGGTATGGTGGTTGAGGTATGGTGGATGAGGTACTGTAGTGGTATGGTGGATGAGGTACTGTAGTGTTATGGTGGTTGAGGTATGGTGGATGAGGTACTGTAGTGTTATGGTGGATGAGGTACTGTAGTGTTATGGTGGATGAGGTACTGTAGTGTTATGGTGGATGAGGTACTGTAGTGTTATGGTGGATGAGGTACTGTAGTGTTATGGTGGATGAGGTATGGTGGATGAGGTACTGTGGTGTTACGGTGGATGAGGTGCTGTAGTGTTATGGTGGTTGAGGTATGGTGGATGAGGTACTGTAGTGGTATGGTGGATGAGGTATGGTGGATGAGGTACTGTAGTGTTATGGTGGATGAGGTATGGTGGATGAGGTACTGTAGTGTTATGGTGGTTGAGGTATGGTGGATGAGGTAATGTAGTGTTATGGTGGATGAGGTACTGTAGTGTTATGGTGGATGAGGTACTGTAGTGTTATGGTGGATGAGGTACTGTAGTATTATGGTGGATGAGGTACTGTAGTGTTATGGTGGATGAGGTAAGGTGGATGAGGTAATGTAGTGTTATAGTGGATGAGGTGTGGTGGTTGAGGTACTGTAGTGTTATGGTGGATGAGGTACTGTAGTGTTATGGTGGTTGAGGTACAGTGGATGAGGTACTGTAGTGTTATGGTGGATGAGGTATGGTGGTTGAGGTACTGTAGTGTTATGGTGGTTGAGGTATGGTGGATGAGGTATTGTAGTGGTATGGTGGATGAGGTATGGTGGTTGAGGTACTGTAGTGTTATGGTGGTTGAGGTATGGTGGATGAGGTACTGTAGTGTTATGGTGGATGAGGTACTGTAGTGTTATGGTGGATGAGGTACTGCAGTGTTATGGTGGATGAGGTACTGTAGTGTTATGGTGCATGAGGTACTGTAGTGTTATGATGGTTGCGGTATGGTGGATGAGGTACTGTAGTGTTATGGTGGTTGAGGTATGGTGGATGAGGTACTGTAGTGTTATGGTGGATGAGGTACTGTAGTGTTATGGTGGTTGAGGTATGGTGGATGAGGTTCTGTAGTGTTATGGTGGATGAGGTACTGTAGTGTTATGGTGGATGAGGTACTGTAGTGTTATGGTGGTTGAGGAATGGTGGATGAGGTACTGTAGTGTTATGGTGGATGAGGTACTGTAGTGTTATGGTGGATGAGGTACTGTAGTGTTATGGTGGTTGAGGTACTGTAGTGTTATGGTGGTTGAGGTATGGTGGATGAGGTACTGTAGTGTTATGGTGGCTGAGGTACTGTAGTGTTATGGTGGTTGAGGTATGGTGGATGAGGTACTGTAGTGGTATGGTGGATGAGGTTCTGTAGTGTTATGGTGGATGAGGTACTGTAGTGGTATTGGTGGATGAGGTACTGTAGTGTTATGGTGGTTGAGGTACTGTAGTGGTATTGTGGATGAGGTACTGTAGTGTTATGGTGGATGAGGTATGGTGGATGAGGTACTGTAGTGTTATGGTGGATGAGGTACTGTAGTGTTATGGTGGATGAGGTATGGTGGTTGAGGTACTGTAGTTTTATGGTGGTTGAGGTATGGTGGATGAGGTACTGTAGTGTTATGGTGGATGAGGTATGGTGGATGAGGTACTGTAGTGGTATGGTGGATGAGGTACTGTAGTGTTATGGTGGATGAGGTATGGTGGATGAGGTACTGTAGTGGTATGGTGGATGAGGTACTGTAGTGTTATGGTGGATGAGGTACTGTAGTGTTATGGTGGATGAGGTATGGTGGATGAGGTACTGTAGTGTTATGGTGGATGAGGTACTGTAGTGTTATGGTGGATGAGGTACTGCAGTGTTATGGTGGATGAGGTATGGTGGATGAGGTACTGTAGTGTTATGGTGGATGAGGTACTGTAGTGTTATGGTGGATGAGGTATGGTGGATGAGGTACTGTAGTGTTATGGTGGATGAGGTACTGTAGTGGTATGGTGGTTGAGGTATGGTGGATGAGGTACTGTAGTGTTATGGTGGATGAGGTATGGTGGATGAGGTACTGTAGTGTTATGGTGGATGAGGTACAGTGGATGAGGTACTGTAGTGTTATGGTGGTTGAGGTACAGTGGATGAGGTACTGTAGTGTTATGGTGGATGAGGTATGGTGGATGAGGTACTGTAGTGTTATGGTGGATGAGGTACTGTAGTGTTATGGTGGATGAGGTACTGTAGTGTTATGGTGGTTGAGGTATGGTGGATGAGGTACAGTGGATGAGGTACTGTAGTGTTATGGTGGATGAGGTATGGTGGTTGAGGTATGGTGGATGAGGTACTGTAGTGGTATGGTGGATGAGGTACTGTAGTGTTATGGTGGTTGAGGTATGGTGGATGAGGTACTGTAGTGTTATGGTGGATGAGGTACTGTAGTGTTATGGTGGATGAGGTACTGTAGTGTTATGGTGGATGAGGTACTGTAGTGTTATGGTGGATGAGGTACTGTAGTGTTATGGTGGATGAGGTACTGTAGTGTTATGGTGGATGAGGTACTGTAGTGTTATGGTGGATGAGGTATGGTGGATGAGGTACTGTGGTGTTACGGTGGATGAGGTGCTGTAGTGTTATGGTGGTTGAGGTATGGTGGATGAGGTACTGTAGTGGTATGGTGGATGAGGTATGGTGGATGAGGTACTGTAGTGTTATGGTGGATGAGGTATGGTGGATGAGGTACTGTAGTGTTATGGTGGTTGAGGTATGGTGGATGAGGTAATGTAGTGTTATGGTGGATGAGGTACTGTAGTGTTATGGTGGATGAGGTACTGTAGTGTTATGGTGGATGAGGTACTGTAGTATTATGGTGGATGAGGTACTGTAGTGTTATGGTGGATGAGGTAAGGTGGATGAGGTAATGTAGTGTTATAGTGGATGAGGTGTGGTGGTTGAGGTACTGTAGTGTTATGGTGGATGAGGTACTGTAGTGTTATGGTGGTTGAGGTACAGTGGATGAGGTACTGTAGTGTTATGGTGGATGAGGTATGGTGGTTGAGGTACTGTAGTGTTATGGTGGTTGAGGTATGGTGGATGAGGTATTGTAGTGGTATGGTGGATGAGGTATGGTGGTTGAGGTACTGTAGTGTTATGGTGGTTGAGGTATGGTGGATGAGGTACTGTAGTGTTATGGTGGTTGAGTTGTGGTGGATGAGGTTCTGTAGTGTTGTGGTGGTTGAGGTGTGGTGGATGAGGTACTGTAGTGTTGTGGTGGTTGAGGTATGGTGGATGAGGTACTGTAGTGGTATGGTGGTTGAGGTACTGTAGTGGTATTGTGGATGAGGTACTGTAGTGGTATTGTGGATGAGGTACTGTATTGTTATGGTGGATGAGGTACTGTAGTGTTATGGTGGATGAGGTACTGTAGTGGTATGGTGGATGAGGTACTGTAGTGTTATGGTGGTTGAGGTATGGTGGATGAGGTACTGTAGTGTTATGGTGGTTGAGGTGTGGTGGATGAGGTTCTGTAGTGTTATGGTGGATGAGGTACTGTAGTGGTATGGTGGATGAGGTATGGTGGATGAGGTACTGTAGTGTTATGGTGGATGAGGTACTGTAGTGGTATGGTGGATGAGGTACTGTAGTGTTATGGTGGATGAGGT
Source organism: Oncorhynchus masou masou (assembly GCF_036934945.1). Lineage (NCBI taxonomy): Eukaryota > Metazoa > Chordata > Actinopteri > Salmoniformes > Salmonidae > Oncorhynchus > Oncorhynchus masou. The sequence continues at coordinate 74,709,742 of NC_088226.1, forward strand.
ACTGCAGTGTTATGGTGGATGAGGTACTGTAGTGTTATGGTGCATGAGGTACTGTAGTGTTATGATGGTTGCGGTATGGTGGATGAGGTACTGTAGTGTTATGGTGGTTGAGGTATGGTGGATGAGGTACTGTAGTGTTATGGTGGATGAGGTACTGTAGTGTTATGGTGGTTGAGGTATGGTGGATGAGGTTCTGTAGTGTTATGGTGGATGAGGTACTGTAGTGTTATGGTGGATGAGGTACTGTAGTGTTATGGTGGTTGAGGAATGGTGGATGAGGTACTGTAGTGTTATGGTGGATGAGGTACTGTAGTGTTATGGTGGATGAGGTACTGTAGTGTTATGGTGGTTGAGGTACTGTAGTGTTATGGTGGTTGAGGTATGGTGGATGAGGTACTGTCGTGTTATGGTGGTTGAGGTATGTTGGATGAGGTACTGTAGTGTTATGGTGGATGAGGTACTGTAGTGTTATGGTGGTTGAGGTATGGTGGATGAGGTACTGTAGTGGTATGGTGGATGAGGTTCTGTAGTGTTATGGTGGATGAGGTACTGTAGTGGTATTGGTGGATGAGGTACTGTAGTGTTATGGTGGTTGAGGTACTGTAGTGGTATTGTGGATGAGGTACTGTAGTGTTATGGTGGATGAGGTATGGTGGATGAGGTACTGTAGTGTTATGGTGGATGAGGTACTGTAGTGTTATGGTGGATGAGGTATGGTGGTTGAGGTACTGTAGTTTTATGGTGGTTGAGGTATGGTGGATGAGGTACTGTAGTGTTATGGTGGATGAGGTATGGTGGATGAGGTACTGTAGTGGTATGGTGGATGAGGTACTGTAGTGTTATGGTGGTTGAGGTATGGTGGATGAGGTACTGTAGTGGTATGGTGGTTGAGGTATGTGGATGAGGTACTGTAGTGTTATGGTGGATGAGGTATGGTGGATGAGGTACTGTAGTGGTATGGTGGATGAGGTACTGTAGTGTTATGGTGGATGAGGTACTGTAGTGTTATGGTGGATGAGGTATGGTGGATGAGGTACTGTAGTGTTATGGTGGATGAGGTACTGTAGTGTTATGGTGGATGAGGTACTGTAGTGTTATGGTGGATGAGGTATGGTGGATGAGGTACTGTAGTGTTATGGTGGATGAGGTACTGTAGTGTTATGGTGGATGAGGTATGGTGGATGAGGTACTGTAGTGTTATGGTGGATGAGGTACTGTAGTGGTATGGTGGTTGAGGTATGGTGGATGAGGTACTGTAGTGTTATGGTGGATGAGGTACTGTAGTGTTATGGTGGATGAGGTACTGTAGTGTTATGGTGGATGAGGTACTGTAGTATTATGGTGGATGAGGTACTGTAGTGTTATGGTGGATGAGGTATGGTGGATGAGGTAATGTAGTGTTATAGTGGATGAGGTGTGGTGGTTGAGGTACTGTAGTGTTATGGTGGATGAGGTACTGTAGTGTTATGGTGGTTGAGGTACAGTGGATGAGGTACTGTAGTGTTATGGTGGATGAGGTATGGTGGTTGAGGTACTGTAGTGTTATGGTGGTTGAGGTATGGTGGATGAGGTATTGTAGTGGTATGGTGGATGAGGTATGGTGGTTGAGGTACTGTAGTGTTATGGTGGTTGAGGTATGGTGGATGAGGTACTGTAGTGTTATGGTGGTTGAGGTATGGTGGATGAGGTACTGTAGTGTTATGGTGGTTGAGGTGTGGTGGATGAGGTTCTGTAGTGTTATGGTGGTTGAGTTGTGGTGGATGAGGTTCTGTAGTGTTGTGGTGGTTGAGGTGTGGTGGATGAGGTACTGTAGTGTTGTGGTGGTTGAGGTATGGTGGATGAGGTACTGTAGTGGTATGGTGGTTGAGGTACTGTAGTGGTATTGTGGATGAGGTACTGTAGTGGTATTGTGGATGAGGTACTGTATTGTTATGGTGGATGAGGTACTGTAGTGTTATGGTGGATGAGGTACTGTAGTGGTATGGTGGATGAGGTACTGTAGTGTTATGGTGGATGAGGTACTGCAGTGTTATGGTGGATGAGGTACTGTAGTGTTATGGTGCATGAGGTACTGTAGTGTTATGATGGTTGCGGTATGGTGGATGAGGTACTGTAGTGTTATGGTGGTTGAGGTATGGTGGATGAGGTACTGTAGTGTTATGGTGGATGAGGTACTGTAGTGTTATGGTGGTTGAGGTATGGTGGATGAGGTTCTGTAGTGTTATGGTGGATGAGGTACTGTAGTGTTATGGTGGATGAGGTACTGTAGTGTTATGGTGGTTGAGGAATGGTGGATGAGGTACTGTAGTGTTATGGTGGATGAGGTACTGTAGTGTTATGGTGGATGAGGTACTGTAGTGTTATGGTGGTTGAGGTACTGTAGTGTTATGGTGGTTGAGGTATGGTGGATGAGGTACTGTCGTGTTATGGTGGTTGAGGTATGTTGGATGAGGTACTGTAGTGTTATGGTGGATGAGGTACTGTAGTGTTATGGTGGTTGAGGTATGGTGGATGAGGTACTGTAGTGGTATGGTGGATGAGGTTCTGTAGTGTTATGGTGGATGAGGTACTGTAGTGGTATTGGTGGATGAGGTACTGTAGTGTTATGGTGGTTGAGGTACTGTAGTGGTATTGTGGATGAGGTACTGTAGTGTTATGGTGGATGAGGTATGGTGGTTGAGGTACTGTAGTTTTATGGTGGTTGAGGTATGGTGGATGAGGTACTGTAGTGTTATGGTGGATGAGGTATGGTGGATGAGGTACTGTAGTGGTATGGTGGATGAGGTACTGTAGTGTTATGGTGGATGAGGTACTGTAGTGGTATGGTGGATGAGGTACTGTAGTGTTATGGTGGATGAGGTACTGTAGTGTTATGGTGGATGAGGTATGGTGGATGAGGTACTGTAGTGTTATGGTGGATGAGGTACTGTAGTGTTATGGTGGATGAGGTACTGTAGTGTTATGGTGGATGAGGTATGGTGGATGAGGTACTGTAGTGTTATGGTGGATGAGGTACTGTAGTGTTATGGTGGATGAGGTATGGTGGATGAGGTACTGTAGTGTTATGGTGGATGAGGTACTGTAGTGGTATGGTGGTTGAGGTATGGTGGATGAGGTACTGTAGTGTTATGGTGGATGAGGTATGGTGGATGAGGTACTGTAGTGTTATGGTGGATGAGGTACAGTGGATGAGGTACTGTAGTGTTATGGTGGTTGAGGTACAGTGGATGAGGTACTGTAGTGGTATGGTGGATGAGGTACTGTAGTGTTATGGTGGTTGAGGTATGGTGGATGAGGTACTGTAGTGTTATGGTGGATGAGGTACTGTAGTGTTATGGTGGATGAGGTACTGTAGTGTTATGGTGGATGAGGTATGGTGGATGAGGTACAGTGGATGAGGTACTGTAGTGTTATGGTGGATGAGGTATGGTGGTTGAGGTATGGTGGATGAGGTACTGTAGTGGTATGGTGGATGAGGTACTGTAGTGTTATGGTGGTTGAGGTATGGTGGATGAGGTACTGTAGTGTTATGGTGGATGAGGTACTGTAGTGTTATGGTGGATGAGGTACTGTAGTGTTATGGTGGATGAGGTACTGTAGTGTTATGGTGGATGAGGTACTGTAGTGTTATGGTGGATGAGGTACTGTAGTGTTATGGTGGATGAGGTATGGTGGATGAGGTACTGTGGTGTTACGGTGGATGAGGTGCTGTAGTGTTATGGTGGTTGAGGTATGGTGGATGAGGTACTGTAGTGGTATGGTGGATGAGGTATGGTGGATGAGGTACTGTAGTGTTATGGTGGATGAGGTATGGTGGATGAGGTACTGTAGTGTTATGGTGGTTGAGGTATGGTGGATGAGGTACTGTAGTGTTATGGTGGTTGAGGTATGGTGGATGAGGTACTGTAGTGGTATGGTGGTTGAGGTACTGTAGTGTTATGGTGGATGAGGTACTGTAGTGTTATGGTGGATGAGGTACTGTAGTGTTATGGTGGATGAGGTACTGTAGTGTTATGGTGGATGAGGTACTGTAGTGTTATGGTGGATGAGGTATGGTGGATGAGGTAATGTAGTGTTAAAGTGGATGAGGTGTGGTGGTTGAGGTACTGTAGTGTTATGGTGGATGAGGTACTGTAGTGTTATGGTGGTTGAGGTACAGTGGATGAGGTACTGTAGTGTTATGGTGGATGAGGTATGGTGGTTGAGGTACTGTAGTGTTATGGTGGTTGAGGTATGGTGGATGAGGTATTGTAGTGGTATGGTGGATGAGGTATGGTGGTTGAGGTACTGTAGTGTTATGGTGGTTGAGGTATGGTGGATGAGGTACTGTAGTGTTATGGTGGTTGAGGTATGGTGGATGAGGTACTGTAGTGTTATGGTGGTTGAGGTGTGGTGGATGAGGTTCTGTAGTGTTATGGTGGTTGAGTTGTGGTGGATGAGGTTCTGTAGTGTTGTGGTGGTTGAGGTGTGGTGGATGAGGTACTGTAGTGTTGTGGTGGTTGAGGTATGGTGGATGAGGTACTGTAGTGGTATGGTGGTTGAGGTACTGTAGTGGTATTGTGGAAGAGGTACTGTAGTGGTATTGTGGATGAGGTACTGTATTGTTATGGTGGATGAGGTACTGTAGTGTTATGGTGGATGAGGTACTGTAGTGGTATGGTGGATGAGGTACTGTAGTGTTATGGTGGTTGAGGTATGGTGGATGAGGTACTGTAGTGTTATGGTGGTTGAGGTATGGTGGATGAGGTACTGTAGTGTTATGGTGGTTGAGGTGTGGTGGATGAGGTTCTGTAGTGTTATGGTGGATGAGGTACTGTAGTGGTATGGTGGATGAGGTATGGTGGATGAGGTACTGTAGTGTTATGGTGGATGAGGTACTGTAGTGGTATGGTGGATGAGGTACTGTAGTGTTATGGTGGATGAGGTACTGCAGTGTTATGGTGGATGAGGTACTGTAGTGTTATGGTGCATGAGGTACTGTAGTGTTATGATGGTTGCGGTATGGTGGATGAGGTACTGTAGTGTTATGGTGGTTGAGGTATGGTGGATGAGGTACTGTAGTGTTATGGTGGATGAGGTACTGTAGTGTTATGGTGGTTGAGGTATGGTGGATGAGGTTCTGTAGTGTTATGGTGGATGAGGTACTGTAGTGTTATGGTGGATGAGGTACTGTAGTGTTATGGTGGTTGAGGAATGGTGGATGAGGTACTGTAGTGTTATGGTGGATGAGGTACTGTAGTGTTATGGTGGATGAGGTACTGTAGTGTTATGGTGGTTGAGGTACTGTAGTGTTATGGTGGTTGAGGTATGGTGGATGAGGTACTGTCGTGTTATGGTGGTTGAGGTATGTTGGATGAGGTACTGTAGTGTTATGGTGGATGAGGTACTGTAGTGTTATGGTGGTTGAGGTATGGTGGATGAGGTACTGTAGTGGTATGGTGGATGAGGTTCTGTAGTGTTATGGTGGATGAGGTACTGTAGTGGTATTGGTGGATGAGGTACTGTAGTGTTATGGTGGTTGAGGTACTGTAGTGGTATTGTGGATGAGGTACTGTAGTGTTATGGTGGATGAGGTATGGTGGATGAGGTACTGTAGTGTTATGGTGGATGAGGTACTGTAGTGTTATGGTGGATGAGGTATGGTGGTTGAGGTACTGTAGTTTTATGGTGGTTGAGGTATGGTGGATGAGGTACTGTAGTGTTATGGTGGATGAGGTACTGTAGTGGTATGGTGGATGAGGTACTGTAGTGTTATGGTGGATGAGGTATGGTGGATGAGGTACTGTAGTGGTATGGTGGATGAGGTACTGTAGTGTTATGGTGGATGAGGTACTGCAGTGTTATGGTGGATGAGGTATGGTGGATGAGGTACTGTAGTGTTATGGTGGATGAGGTACTGTAGTGTTATGGTGGATGAGGTATGGTGGATGAGGTACTGTAGTGTTATGGTGGATGAGGTACTGTAGTGGTATGGTGGTTGAGGTATGGTGGATGAGGTACTGTAGTGTTATGGTGGATGAGGTATGGTGGATGAGGTACTGTAGTGTTATGGTGGATGAGGTACAGTGGATGAGGTACTGTAGTGTTATGGTGGTTGAGGTACAGTGGATGAGGTACTGTAGTGTTATGGTGGTTGAGGTATGGTGGATGAGGTACTGTAGTGTTATGGTGGATGAGGTACTGTAGTGTTATGGTGGATGAGGTACTGTAGTGTTATGGTGGATGAGGTACTGTAGTGTTATGGTGGATGAGGTACTGAGGTGTTATGGTGGATGAGGTACTGTAGTGTTATGGTGGATGAGGTATGGTGGATGAGGTACTGTGGTGTTACGGTGGATGAGGTGCTGTAGTGTTATGGTGGTTGAGGTATGGTGGATGAGGTACTGTAGTGGTATGGTGGATGAGGTATGGTGGATGAGGTACTGTAGTGTTATGGTGGATGAGGTATGGTGGATGAGGTACTGTAGTGTTATGGTGGTTGAGGTATGGTGGATGAGGTAATGTAGTGTTATGGTGGATGAGGTACTGTAGTGTTATGGTGGATGAGGTATGGTGGATGAGGTACTGTAGTGTTATGGTGGTTGAGGTGTGGTGGATGAGGTTCTGTAGTGTTATGGTGGATGAGGTATGGTGGATGAGGTACTGTAGTGGTATGGTGGATGAGGTACTGTAGTGTTATGGTGGATGAGGTACGGTAGTGTTATGGTGGATGAGGTATGGTGGATGAGGTACTGTAGTGTTATGGTGGATGAGGTACTGTAGTGGTATGGTGGTTGAGGTATGGTGGATGAGGTACTGTAGTGTTATGGTGGATGAGGTACTGTAGTGTTATGGTGGTTGAGGTATGGTGGATGAGGTACTGTAGTGGTATGGTGGTTGAGGTATGTGGATGAGGTACTGTAGTGTTATGGTGGATGAGGTATGGTGGATGAGGTACTGTAGTGGTATGGTGGATGAGGTACTGTAGTGTTATGGTGGATGAGGTACTGTAGTGTTATGGTGGATGAGGTATGGTGGATGAGGTACTGTAGTGTTATGGTGGATGAGGTACTGTAGTGTTATGGTGGATGAGGTACTGTAGTGTTATGGTGGATGAGGTATGGTGGATGAGGTACTGTAGTGTTATGGTGGATGAGGTACTGTAGTGTTATGTTGGATGAGGTATGGTGGATGAGGTACTGTAGTGTTATGGTGGATGAGGTACTGTAGTGGTATGGTGGTTGAGGTATGGTGGATGAGGTACTGTAGTGTTATGGTGGATGAGGTACTGTAGTGTTATGGTGGATGAGGTACTGTAGTGTTATGGTGGATGAGGTACTGTAGTATTATGGTGGATGAGGTACTGTAGTGTTATGGTGGATGAGGTATGGTGGATGAGGTAATGTAGTGTTATAGTGGATGAGGTGTGGTGGTTGAGGTACTGTAGTGTTATGGTGGATGAGGTACTGTAGTGTTATGGTGGTTGAGGTACAGTGGATGAGGTACTGTAGTGTTATGGTGGATGAGGTATGGTGGTTGAGGTACTGTAGTGTTATGGTGGTTGAGGTATGGTGGATGGGGTATTGTAGTGGTATGGTGGATGAGGTATGGTGGTTGAGGTACTGTAGTGTTATGGTGGTTGAGGTATGGTGGATGAGGTACTGTAGTGTTATGGTGGTTGAGGTATGGTGGATGAGGTACTGTAGTGTTATGGTGGTTGAGGTGTGGTGGATGAGGTTCTGTAGTGTTATGGTGGTTGAGTTGTGGTGGATGAGGTTCTGTAGTGTTGTGGTGGTTGAGGTGTGGTGGATGAGGTACTGTAGTGTTGTGGTGGTTGAGGTATGGTGGATGAGGTACTGTAGTGGTATGGTGGTTGAGGTACTGTAGTGGTATTGTGGATGAGGTACTGTAGTGGTATTGTGGATGAGGTACTGTATTGTTATGGTGGATGAGGTACTGTAGTGTTATGGTGGATGAGGTACTGTAGTGGTATGGTGGATGAGGTACTGTAGTGGTATGGTGGATGAGGTACTGTAGTGTTATGGTGGATGAGGTACTGCAGTGTTATGGTGGATGAGGTACTGTAGTGTTATGGTGCATGAGGTACTGTAGTGTTATGATGGTTGCGGTATGGTGGATGAGGTACTGTAGTGTTATGGTGGTTGAGGTATGGTGGATGAGGTACTGTAGTGTTATGGTGGATGAGGTACTGTAGTGTTATGGTGGTTGAGGTATGGTGGATGAGGTTCTGTAGTGTTATGGTGGATGAGGTACTGTAGTGTTATGGTGGATGAGGTACTGTAGTGTTATGGTGGTTGAGGAATGGTGGATGAGGTACTGTAGTGTTATGGTGGATGAGGTACTGTAGTGTTATGGTGGATGAGGTACTGTAGTGTTATGGTGGTTGAGGTACTGTAGTGTTATGGTGGTTGAGGTATGGTGGATGAGGTACTGTCGTGTTATGGTGGTTGAGGTATGTTGGATGAGGTACTGTAGTGTTATGGTGGATGAGGTACTGTAGTGTTATGGTGGTTGAGGTATGGTGGATGAGGTACTGTAGTGGTATGGTGGATGAGGTTCTGTAGTGTTATGGTGGATGAGGTACTGTAGTGGTATTGGTGGATGAGGTACTGTAGTGTTATGGTGGTTGAGGTACTGTAGTGGTATTGTGGATGAGGTACTGTAGTGTTATGGTGGATGAGGTATGGTGGATGAGGTACTGTAGTGTTATGGTGGATGAGGTACTGTAGTGTTATGGTGGATGAGGTATGGTGGTTGAGGTACTGTAGTTTTATGGTGGTTGAGGTATGGTGGATGAGGTACTGTAGTGTTATGGTGGATGAGGTATGGTGGATGAGGTACTGTAGTGGTATGGTGGATGAGGTACTGTAGTGTTATGGTGGTTGAGGTATGGTGGATGAGGTACTGTAGTGGTATGGTGGTTGAGGTATGTGGATGAGGTACTGTAGTGTTATGGTGGATGAGGTATGGTGGATGAGGTACTGTAGTGGTATGGTGGATGAGGTACTGTAGTGTTATGGTGGATGAGGTACTGTAGTGTTATGGTGGATGAGGTATGGTGGATGAGGTACTGTAGTGTTATGGTGGATGAGGTACTGTAGTGTTATGGTGGATGAGGTACTGTAGTGTTATGGTGGATGAGGTATGGTGGATGAGGTACTGTAGTGTTATGGTGGATGAGGTACTGTAGTGTTATGGTGGATGAGGTATGGTGGATGAGGTACTGTAGTGTTATGGTGGATGAGGTACTGTAGTGGTATGGTGGTTGAGGTATGGTGGATGAGGTACTGTAGTGTTATGGTGGATGAGGTATGGTGGATGAGGTACTGTAGTGTTATGGTGGATGAGGTACTGTAGTGGTATGGTGGATGAGGTATGGTGGATGAGGTACTGTAGTGTTACGGTGGGTGAGGTACTGTAGTGTTATGGTGGTTGAGGTACTGTAGTGTTACGGTGGATGAGGTACTGTAGTGGTATGGTGGATGAGGTACTGTAGTGTTATGGTGGTTGAGGTACTGTAGTGTTACGGTGGATGAGGTACTGTAGTGGTATGGTGGATGAGGTACTGTAGTGGTATGGTGGATGAGGTACTGTAGTGTTATGGCAGTTGAGGTACTGTAGTGTTACGGTGGGTGAGGTACTGTAGTGTTATGGCAGTTGAGGTACTGTAGTGTTACGGTGGATGAGGTACTGTAGTGGTATGGTGGTTGAGGTATGGTGGATGAGGTACTGTAGTGTTATGGTGGATGAGGTATGGTGGATGAGGTACTGTAGTGTTATGGTGGATGAGGTACTGTAGTGGTATGGTGGATGAGGTATGGTGGATGAGGTACTGTAGTGTTACGGTGGATGAGGTACTGTAGTGTTATGGTGGATGAGGTACTGTAGTGTTATGGTGGATGAGGTATGGTGGATGAGGTACTGTAGTGTTATGGTGGATGAGGTACTGTAGTGGTATGGTGGTTGAGGTATGGTGGATGAGGTACTGTAGTGTTATGGTGGATGAGGTATGGTGGATGAGGTACTGTAGTGTTATGGTGGATGAGGTACTGTAGTGGTATGGTGGATGAGGTATGGTGGATGAGGTACTGTAGTGTTACGGTGGGTGAGGTACTGTAGTGTTATGGTGGTTGAGGTACTGTAGTGTTACGGTGGATGAGGTACTGTAGTGGTATGGTGGATGAGGTACTGTAGTGTTATGGTGGTTGAGGTACTGTAGTGTTACGGTGGATGAGGTACTGTAGTGGTATGGTGGATGAGGTACTGTAGTGTTATGGCAGTTGAGGTACTGTAGTGTTACGGTGGGTGAGGTACTGTAGTGTTATGGCAGTTGAGGTACTGTAGTGTTACGGTGGATGAGGTACTGTAGTGGTATGGTGGTTGAGGTACTGTAGTGTTATGGTGGTTGAGGTACTGTAGTGTTATGGTGGATGAGGTACTGTAGTGTTATGGTGGATGAGGTACTGTAGTGTTATGGTGGATGAGGTACTGTAGTGTTATGGTGGATGAGGTATGGTGGATGAGGTACTGTAGTGTTATGGTGGATGAGGTACTGTAGTGTTATGGTGGTTGAGGTACTGTAGTGTTACGGTGGATGAGGTAAGGCTCATGTGGCTGTATATCATGTTGAACCTGTACAGGTTGCTCATCCCTCCAGACCATGGCCTCTCCATCACTCTCCCAGCTCAGATGGACCTGCTTCCCTCTCCAGGAGTCTGGTATCCTCAGAGATACTTTAAACCAGCATGTCCACCATCTGCAATAAAACATTACTCATACTAGTTTGTTGGTTCACTGGTTTGTTCGTTCTTTTGCACGCTCATTCACCAACTCACTCCACTAATTCACTCACTCAGTTACTCACTCAGTTACTCACTCATTCATTCGTTCGTTCGTTCGTTCATTCATTCAATCGTTCATTCGTTCATGGTATTTAACCAAACATGATGTTCGAAGAGAGCTCCAAAATATTCCAGTCCTTACGTGGGTCCAAAGGTATCACCAACTTGATACGGCTCAAAGTTCTGTTTAACAGCCTCTCCGAATGGGATCCGTTGTTGTGACATAGACGAGGAGATGGACTCCAGGGGACAGGCGTCTCCATATAGTCTGGAAACGAGTCATGTTGTAAGAAACGTGTTTTTATAGGACTCAGATCGCCACATAAAGTGCCGTCAGTGTCTCATAACCAGATCCAGAAGGGGGATTCATTACCCACAAAACAATAGCTATTACAAGGAGCAGAGCAGTTTCTCTCTTCACCCGCGGAGAATTGAAACATTTTGCACAATAAATAGAACTTCCATCTGCACAACAAAACATTGCTACTTAGCTGGGCATATTGAGTGGGTAATGGGCATGCATTTTATTGCACTTGACCGCTAGCTAAGAAATTTTGCTCAGGGTTGCAGAATGATATAGCTCAGGGCTGCAGAATGATATAGCTCAGGGCTACAGAATGATTTAGCTCGGGGCTACAACCATTTACCTTCCCCTAAGGTTGCAGTCGGTGAAATAAATCTCAGATATGAATTTCTCAGCTCGTTCCAGAAGAGTCCGTCGGTTCTTCAGTACCGGTTGATGATACATCGCTAATAATATCTCTGATCAATGTTCGGAGAATCAAAGAATTATCCACAGTTTCGTGAAGTTTAGCGAAACAACAAGGAAGGGACCATGCGGACCCGGAAGTACAATAGAAATACTATGGTCTTTTCGTTGATCAGCCGCTAGATGTCGCTGTTGTTAACATGTCACTAACGTTCCAGGCGGTATGATTAGCCCTCCACTACCATACTATTTAGGGGGTAAGTAATCTTACTGCATAGTGCACTAATAATTGTATGATATGAGTATGATATGAGAAAGAATATCAAATGTCAACATTTATTTAAACCAAAGGGTTTGAAAAACCATACATATAGTTATGTTATTCATGTAAAATGAGACAACGAGCACAGAGAGACTGAGTACACAATATCCCATTACCTTTATGGTCCTTCCAAAACCAGAAGTGCCTATGTAGATGGTACATGTTATAATCTGTAGATGGTACATGTTATAATCTGTAGTTGGTACATGTTAGAATCTGTAGATAGTACATGTTATAATCTGTAGTTGGTACATGTTATAATCTGTAGTTGGTACATGTTATAATCTGTAGCTGGTACATGTTATCTGTAGTTGGTACATGTTATCTGTAGCTGGTACATGTTATAATCTGTAGTTGGTACATGCTATAATCTGTAGTTGGTACATGTTATAATCTGTAGCTGGTACATGTTATAATCTGTAGTTGGTACATGTTATAATATGTAAATGGTGCATGCTATAATCTGTAGTTGGTACATGTTATAATATGTAAATGGTGCATGCTATAATATGTAGCTGGTACATGTTATAATCTGTAGTTGGTACATGTGTTAATCTGTAGCTGGTACATGTTAGAATCTATAGTTGGTACACGTTATAATATGTAGCTGGTACATGTTATAATCTGTAGTTGGTACATGTTATAGTCTGTCGTTGGTATATGTTATAATCTGTAGTTGGTACATGTTATAATCTGTAGTTGGTACATGTTATAATCTGTAGCTGGTACATGTTAGAATCTGTAGATGGTCCTGGTTATAATCTGTAGATGGTACATGTTAGAATCTGTAGATGGTCCTGGTTATAATCTGTAGTTGGTACATGTTATAATCAGTAGGCTATAGACCCAATACACTATCACTGCATATTGGCTATGCTCAATAGGCTATAAGCCCAATACATTATCACTGCATATTGGCTATGCTCAGTAGGCCCAATACATTATCACTGCATATTGGCTACACTCAGTAGGTTATAGACCCAAGTACATTATCACTGCATATTGGCTATACCCAATACATTATCACTGCATATTGACTACACTCAGTAGGCTATAGACCCAGTACATTATCCCTACATATTGGCTATGCACAGTAGGCTATAGACCCAGTACATTATCACTGCATATTGGCTATACTCAGTAGGCTATAGGCCCAATACATTATCACTGCATATTGGCTATGCTCAGTAGGCTATAGACCCAATACATTATCACTGCATATTGGCTATGCTCAGTAGGCTATAGGCCCAATACATTATCACTGCATATTGGCTATACCCAATACATTATCCCTGCATATTGGCTATACTCAGTAGGCTATAGACCCAATACATTATCACTGCATATTGGCTATACCCAATACATTATCACTGCATATTGGCTATACCCAATAAATTATCACTGCATATTGCCTATACTCAGTAGGTTATAGGCCCAATACATTATCACTGCATATTGGCTATGCTCAGTAGACCCAATACATTATCACTGCATATTGGCTACACTCAGTAGGTTATAGACCCAAGTACATTATCACTGCATATCGGCTTCAGACCCAATACATTATCACTGCATATCGGCTATGCTCAGTAAGCTATAGCCCCAATACATTATCACTGCATATTGACTACACTCAGTAGGCTATAGACCCAATACATTATCACTGCATAATGGCTATGCTCAGTAGGCTAGAGGCCCAATACATTATCACTGCATAATGGCTATGCTCAGTAGGCTAGAGGCCCAATACATTATCACTGCATAATGGCTATGCTCAGTAGGCTAGAGGCCCAATACATTATCACTGCATAATGGCTATGCTCAGTAGGCTAGAGGCCAATACATTATCACTGCATATTGACTACACTCAGTAGGCTATAGCCCCAATACATTATCACTGCATATTGGCTATGCTCAGTAGGCTATAGACCCAATACATTATCACTGCATATTGGCTACGCTCAGTAGGCTAGAGGCCCAATACATTATCACTGCATATTGGCTATGCTCAGTAGGCTATAGACCCATTACATTATCACTGCATATTGGCTATGCTCAGTAAGCTATAGCCCCAATACATTATCACTGCATATTGGCTATGCTCAGTAAGCTATAGCCCCAATACATTATCACTGCATATTGGCTATGCTCAGTAGGCTAGAGGCCCAATACATTATACCTTGGCTATGCTTGAATTGCCCTGTCAATGTTATTCTTCTCGGACCATTTATAAATGATATTTAAAGACATTCGGTATATAAAGTATAGGTGGGCTATGTACAGGTGCAGTAATCTCACTAGCTTTAAGCACCAGCTGTCAGAGCAGCTCACAGATTACTGCACCTGTACACAGCCCACCTATAATTTAGCCCAAACAACTACCCCTCCCCCTACTATTTTGCTCACCCTACTATTTTGCACCCAATTATTTTTATTTCTACTTTGCATATTCTTCCACTGCAAATCTACCATTCCAGTGTTTGTCACACTCTGACTATTATTTGCATTGTTTGTTTCTATGTTTTGTTTGGTCAGGGTGTGATATGAGTGGGCATTCTATGTTGCATGTCTAGTTAGTCTGTTTCTATGTGTTTTGGTCTGATATGGTTCTCAATCAGTGGCAGGTGTTTGTCGTTGTCTCTGATTGGGAACCATATTTAGGTAGCCTGTTTTGTAATGTGGTTGGTGGGTTGTTATCTATGTGATGTTGCATGTTAGCACTCAGGTGCTATAGCGGTCAAGGTTGTTTAGTGTACGTCGTGTTTTTTTCCGTCTGTAATTAAAAGTATGTATTCACGCTGCGCTTTGGTCTCCTCAATACGACGATCGTGACAGTGTTTTACTTGCTATATTGTATTTACTTTGCCACCATGGCCTCTTTTTTTTGCCTTTACCTCCCTTATCTAATTTGCTCACATCGTATATAGACTTGTTTATACTGTATTACATTTACATTACATTTAAGTAATTTAGCAGACGCTCTTATCCAGAGCGACTTACAAATTGGTGAATTCACCTTCTGACATCCAGTGGAACAGCCACTTTACAATAGTGCATCTAAATCAGTTAAGGGGGGGTGAGAAGGATTACTTTATCCTATCCTAGGTATTCCTTGAAGAGGTGGGGTTTCAGGTGTCTCCGGAAGGTGGTGATTGACTCCGCTGTCCTGGCGTCGTGAGGGAGTTTGTTCCACCATTGGGGGGCCAGAGCAGCGAACAGTTTTGACTGGGCTGAGCGGGAACTGTACTTCCTCAGTGGTAGGGAGGCGAGCAGGCCAGAGGTGGATGAACGCAGTGCCCTTGTTTGGGTGTAGGGCCTGATCAGAGCCTGGAGGTACTGCGGTGCCGTTCCCCTCACAGCTCCGTAGGCAAGCACCATGGTCTTGTAGCGGATGCGAGCTTCAACTGGAAGCCTGTATGTTTGTTTTACTCCATGCGTAACTCTGTTGTTTGTGTCGAACTGCTTTGCTTTATCTTGGCCAGGTCGCAATTGTAAATGAGAACTTGTTTTCAACTAGCCTACCTGGTTAAATAAAGGTGAAATAAAAATATGATCACACTAGTAATTTTGTTGTATTACTTGTGAAGCACAGCTAATTGAGCATAATCATATATATGTTTACTGGACCAATGGCCTGCGTCTGATGGTCAGTCTGAGGGATGGTGCAGTGGTAAGGTTGCCTCTCACCCGCCCTCCTTCCCTCCTTCCCTCCACTGAGAAAAGGGGACACAGTCTTCTAGCTGATGGTCAGTCTGAGGGGAGGGTGCAGTGGTAAGGCTGCCTCTCACCCTCCCTCCGCCCTCCTTCCCTCCACTGAGAAAAGGGGACACAGTCTTCTAGCTGATGGTCAGTCTGAGGGGAGGGTGCAGTGGTAAGGTTGCCTCTCACCCACCCTCCTTCCCTCCACTGAGAAAAGGGGACACAGTCTTCTAACTGATGGTCAGTCTGAGGGGAGGGTGCAGTGGTAAGGCTGCCTCTCACCCTCCCTCCGCCCTCCTTCCCTCCACTGAGAAAAGGGGACACAGTCTTCTAGCTGATGGTCAGTCTGAGGGGAGGGTGCAGTGGTAAGGCTGCCTCTCACCCACCCTCCTTCCCTCCGCTGAGAAAAGGGGACAGTCTTCTAGCTGATGGTCAGTCTGAGGGGAGGGTGCAGTGGTAAGGTTGCCTCTCACCCGCCCTCCTTCCCTCCACTGAGAAAAGGGGACACAGTCTTCTAGCTGATGGTCAGTCTGAGGGGAGGGTGCAGTGGTAAGGCTGCCTCTCACCCACCCTCCTTCCCTCCACTGAGAAAAGGGGACACAGTCTTCTAGCTGATGGTCAGTCTGAGGGGAGGGTGCAGTGGTAAGGCTGCCTCTCACCCTCCCTCCTTCCCTCCACTGAGAAAAGGGGACACAGTCTTCTAGCTGATGGTCAGTCTGAGGGGAGGGTGCAGTGGTAAGGCTGCCTCTCACCCTCCCTCCTTCCCTCCACTGAGAAAAGGGGACACAGTCTTCTAGCTGATGGTCAGTCTGAGGGGAGGGTGCAGTGGTAAGGCTGCCTCTCACCCACCCTCCTTCCCTCCACTGAGAAAAGGGGACACAGTCTTCTAGCTGATGGTCAGTCTGAGGGGAGGGTGCAGTGGTAAGGCTGCCTCTCACCCTCCCTCCTTCCCTCCGCTGAGAAAAGGGGACACAGTCTTCTAGCTGATGGCGAAACTCAAGTCACTCTGCATTATTTCTGCCTCATGCACCAACTCATGTTGTTACTCATAGGACCAGAGAGAGTTAAATATTCCTGTGCGTTGGAGGCATCTTTCTACGGCATGAGGAAATGATCTGAACTGTCTGATTGGCCAGCATTAGGCCTATAGGTGCACTTGATTTTCTCTCTGGGCCTGCGGTGTCGGCGGAGTTTAACCTTCAGACAAAGGAAATGGTTCAAATGGAAAACCTCCTGGCGTCAGGGCTGCTGAATCAAGTGCACATTTTGCTAACAGCACGAAAGAAAAAAAATTTAAGTAACAAAAGGATTTATTGTTTATTTTTTTACAGAAATGTTTGGTGATCGACCAGTTGATTGCGATTGGTGACCACTGATGGAAAGTGTTGGTCCCATTTTTCATGAGCTGAAATAAATGATCCCGGAATTGTTCCATATGCACCGAAAGTTTATTTCTCTATAATCTTGTGCACAAATTTGATTATATCCCTGTTAGTGAGCATTTCTCCTTTGCCAAGACAATCCATCCACCTGTCAGGTGTGGCATATCAAGAAGCTGATTAAGCATGATCATTGCACAGGTGCACCTTGTGCTGGGGACAATAAAAGCCCACTCTAAAATGTGCAGTTTTGCAACACTACATAATGCCACAGAT
Organism: Oncorhynchus masou masou; assembly: GCF_036934945.1. Classification (NCBI taxonomy): domain Eukaryota; kingdom Metazoa; phylum Chordata; class Actinopteri; order Salmoniformes; family Salmonidae; genus Oncorhynchus; species Oncorhynchus masou. Next base: position 74,726,968 of record NC_088226.1, read on the forward strand.
GTCTCAAGGTTTGAGGGAGCGTGTAATTAGCATGCTAACTGCAAGAATGTCTACCAGAGCTGTTGCCAGATAATTTAATGTTAATTTCTCTACCATAAGCCGCCTCCAACATCGTTTTAGAGAATTTGGCAGTACATTCAACCGGCCTCACAATCGTAGACCACTTGTATTTCGTCACGTGGGCAAGTGGTTAGACGTCAACGTTGTGAACAGAGTGCCCCATGGTGGCGGTGGGGTTATGGTATGGGGAGGCATTTTAATTTCATTTATTTATTTCACCTTTATTTAACCAGGTAGGCCAGTTGAGAACAAGTTCTCATTTACAACTGCGACCTGGCCAAGATAAAGCAAAGCAGTCCGACACAAACAACACAGAGTTACACATGGAATAAACAAACGTACAGTCAATAATACAGTAGAAAAGTCTATATACAGTGTAGTAAGATTAGGGAGGTAAGGCAATAAATAGCAATACATAGGCCATAGTGGCAAAATAATTATAATTTAGCAATAAACACTGGAGTGAAAGATGTGTAGAAGATGAATGTGCAAGTAGAGATACTGGGGTGCAAAGGTGCAAAAAATATATCACAATATGGGGATGAGGTAGTTAGGTGGGCCCTTTACAGATGGGCTATGTACAGGTGCAATGATCAGTAAGCTGCTCTGACAGCTGATGCTTAAAGTTAGTGAGGGAGATATAAGTGTCACGCTCTGACCATAGTTCCTTTTTTTATGTCTCTATTTTGGTTTGGTCAGGGCGTGAGTTGGGGTGGGCATTCTACATTGTTTTTCTATGTTTTCATTTCTATGTGTTTGGCCTGTTATGGTTCCCAATCAGAGGCAGCTGTCTATCGTTGTCTCTGATTGAGAACCATACTTCGGTAGCCTTTTCCCACCTGGTGTTTGTGGGTAGTTGTTTCCTGTTTTGTGTTGTGTCACCTTTCAGGACTGTTTCGATTTTCATTTCTTACAGTCACTTTGTTATTTTTGTGTTCTGTTATAATAAATAATCATGGACACTTACCACGCTGCGTTTTGGTCCGATCCTTCCTACTCCTCATCTGATGAAGACGAAGATCGTTACAATAAGTCTCCAGCTTCAGTGATTTTTATTTTTTTATTTTTTTATTTTGTTTTGCAATTTGTTCCAGTCATTGGCAGCAGAGAACTGGAAGGAAAGGAGGCCAAAGGGGGAGTTGGCTTTGGGGGTGACCAGTGAGATATACCTGCTGGAGCGCGTGCTACAGGTTGGTGTTATCGTAACCAGTGAGCTGGGATAAGTTTGGTGGGTTTGGTGACGAATATGAAGCGAGGGCCAGCCAACGAGAGCATACAAGGCGCAGTGGTGGGTAGTATATGGGGCTTTGGTGACAAAACGGATGGCACTGTGATAGACTACATCCAATTTGCTGAGTAGAGTGTTGGAGGCTATATTGTAAATTACATCGCCGAAGTCAAGGATCGGTAGGATTGTCAGTTTTACAAGGGTATGGTTGGCAGCATGAGTGAAGGAGGCTTTGTTGCGAAATAGGAAGCCGATTCTAGATTTAATTTTGGACTGGAGATGCTTAATGTGAGTCTGGAAGAAGTATACAGAATGGTGTCGTCTGCGTATAGGTGGATCAGAGAATCACCAGCAGCAAGAGCGACATCATAAGCTACGAACACAATTGCATTTTATTGATGGCAATTTGAATGCACAGAGATACCGTGATGAGATCCTGAGGGCCATTGTCGGGCCATTCATCCAACACCATCATATTTCAGCATGATAATGCACGGCCCCATGTCCTGGAAGTTGAAAATGTCCCAGTTCTTCCATGGCCTTAATACTCACCAGACATGTCACCCATTGAGCATGTTTGGGATGCTCTGGATCAACGTGTACGACAGCTTGTTCCAGTTAGGAATATCCAGCCACTTCACACACAGCCATTGAAGAGGAGTGGGGCAACATTCCACAGCCATTGAAGAGGAGTGGGACAACATTCCACAGCCATTGAAGAGGAGTGGGACAACATTCCACAGCCATTGAAGAGGAGTGGGACAACATTCCACAGCCATTGAAGAGGAGTGGGACAACATTCCACAGCCATTGAAGAGGAGTGGGACAACATTCCACAGCCATTGAAGAGGAGTGGGACAACATTCCACAGCCATTGAAGAGGAGTGGGACAACATTCCACAGCCATTGAAGAGGAGTGGGACAACATTCCACAGCCATTGAAGAGGAGTGGGACAACATTCCACAGCCATTGAAGAGGAGTGGGACAACATTCCACAGCCATTGAAGAGGAGTGGGACAACATTCCACAGCCATTGAAGAGGAGTGGGACAACATTCCACAGCCATTGAAGAGGAGTGGGACAACATTCCACAGGCCACAATCGGCAGCCTGATCAACTCTATGTGAAGGAGTGTGTTGTGCTGCATGAGGTAAATGGTGGTCACACCAGATACTGACTGGTTCTCATCCACATCCCTACCTAGGTATCTGTGACCAACAGATGCATATCTGTATTCCCAGTCCTCTGAAATCCATATATTAGGGCCTAATACATTTATTTAAATTGACTGATTTCCTTCTCTGAACTGTAACTCAGTAAAACCTTTTTGAAGTTGTTGTATGTTGCCTTCATAAACACTACATCAATGTGTCACAAAGCATCTATAACTATGTCATGCTCTATAAAGGCTTCATAAATGTGGCATAACTGTGGGACATAACCATTAATGTCAAATGTGACATAAACCTGTGCTTTATAAAGGGTGGCATAAGCAATGTTTAATAAAGGCCTTGTATATTATATTAAATTGAGGGTTCACAAAGCATTCATAACCCTGTCATGCATCTTGGTAGAGCATTTCAACACCAGGATAGTGGGTTCAATTCCCGGGACCACACATACGTACAAATGTATTCACGTGACTGTAGGTCGCTTTGGCTCAAAGTGTCTGCAAAATAGCATATATTATATTACTTTAAAGCATTTCTAGCATGGTCCAGCTTCAATCCCTCCTGGGTGCAGAGTCAATATTGGACCTGACCTCAACTTTACCCAAAATGCTGTGCTGCAGGATGAGACCCCAAAGTTGGAAGGCCTTTTAAAAAGCCTTTTTATTTCTTTGCAAAATTCAGTTTTTTTCCCCCAAATTCCGTTCTCTCTGTTTTCCAGGTTTCTGATTTTCCCAAATGTTTTGTGGTTCCACCTGTTTTTTTCACACTTAAAGACCTGACTGGGTCCAGCACCATGGATAGTTATATTGTTCTGTTGAAGACCTGACTGGGTCCAGCACCATGGATAGTTATATTGTTCTGTTAAATACCTGACTGGGTCCAGCACCATGGATAGTTATATTGTTCTGTTGAAGACCTGACTGGGTCCAGCACCATGTATAGTTATATTGTTCTGTTAAATACCTGACTGGGTCCAGCACCATGGATAGTTATATTGTTCTGTTGAAGACCTGACTGGGTCCAGCACCATGGATAGTTATATTGTTCTGTTGAAGACCTGACTGGGTCCAGCACCATGGATAGTTATATTGTTCTGTTAAATACCTGACTGGGTCCAGCACCATGGATAGTTATATTGTTCTGTTGAAGACCTGACTGGGTCCAGCACCATGGATAGTTATATTGTTCTTTTGAAGACCTGACTGGGTCCAGCACCATGGATAGTTATATTGTTCTGTTAAAGACCTGACTGGGTCCAGCACCATGGATAGTTATATTGTTCTGTTGAAGACCTGACTGGGTCCAGCACCATGGATAGTTATATTGTTCTGTTAAAGACCTGACTGGGTCCAGCACCATGGATAGTTATATTGTTCTGTTGAAGGCCTGACTGGGTCCAGCACCATGGATAGTTATATTGTTCTGTTGAAGACCTGACTGGGTCCAGCACCATGGATAGTTATATTGTTCTGTTGAAGACCTGACTGTGTCCAGCACCATGAGGTATGACCTGACTGGGTCCAGCACCATGAGGTATGGATCGATTTTGTTGTGTTTGTGGAGAAACATGTAACTTGATTCGAGACCAATTAAAGACACTTTAATTTCTGGTACAGTACAGGGACAGGATACTTCAGTACTGCAGCAAACTACAGTGGTACAGTAGATAACAGTACACTACAGTGGTACAGTAGACTACAGTGGTACAGTAGATAACAGTAGACAACAGTACACTACAGTGGTACAGTAGATAACAGTACACTACAGTGGTACAGTAGACAACAGTACACTACAGTGGTACAGTAGACTACAGTGGTACAGTAGACAACAGTACACTACAGTGGTACAGTATACTACAGTGGTACAGTAGATAACAGTAGACAACAGTGGTACAGTAGACAACAGTGGTACAGTAGACTACAGTGGTACAGTAGATAACAGTAGACTACAGTGGTACAGTAGACTACAGTGGTACAGTAGACAACAGTAGACTACAGTGGTACAGTAGACTACAGTGGTACAGTAGACAACAGTGGTACAGTAGACTACAGTGGTACAGTAGACTACAGTGGTACAGTAGACAACAGTGGTACAGTAGACTACAGTGGTACAGTAGACTACAGTGGTACAGTAGATAACAGTAGACTACAGTGGTACAGTAGACTACAGTGGTACAGTAGACAACAGTGGTACAGTAGACAACAGTGGTACAGTAGACTACAGTGGTACAGTAGATAACAGTAGACTACAGTGGTCCAGTAGATTACAGTGGTACAGTAGACTACAGTGGTACAGTAGATTACAGTAGATTACAATGGAACATTAGACTACAGTAGTCTACAGTTAATTACAGTGGTACGTTAGACTAGAGTGGTACAGTAGATTACAGTTGCATAGTAGACTACAGTAGACTACAGCGCTACAGCAGACTACAGTAACACAGTAGATTACAGTAGATTACAGTGGTACAGAAGACTACAGTAGACGACAGTGGTACAGTAGACTACAGTAGACGACAGTGGTACAGTAGACTACAGTAGACGACAGTGGTACAGTAGACTACAGTAGACTACAGTGGTACAGTAGACTACAGTAGACTACAGTGGTACAGTAGACTACAGTAGACTACAGTGGTACAGTAGACTACAGTGGTACAGTAGACTACAGTAGACTACAGTGGTACAGTGGACTACAGTGGTACAGCAGACTACAGTAGACTACAGTGGTACAGTAGATAACAGTAGACTACAGTAGACTACAGTGGTACAGTAGACTACAGTGGTACAGTAGACTACAGTGGTACAGTAGATTACAGTAGACTACAGTAGACTACAGTGGTACAGTAGACTACAGTGGTACAGTAGACAACAGTAGACTACAGTGGTACAGTAGACTACAGTGGTACAGTAGATTACAGTAGACTACAGTAGACTACAGTGGTACAGTAGACTACAGTGGTACAGTAGACAACAGTAGACTACAGTGGTACAGTAGACTACAGTGGTACAGTAGATTACAGTAGATTACAGTGGTACAGTAGATTACAATGGAAGACTGGTGTCTCAGTGTATAGCATCCTACAGTGCTGTCTCAGTGTATATTATCCTAGAGTGGTGTCTCAGTGATGTATAGCATCCTACAGTGGTGTCCCAGTGATGTATAGCATCCTACTGTGGTGTCCCAGTGATGTATAGCATCCTACCGTGGTGTCTCAGTGATGTATAGCATCCTACTGTGGTGTCCCAGTGATGTATAGCATCCTACCGTGGTGTCTCAGTGATGTATAGCATCCTACCGTGGTGTCTCAGTGATGTATAGCATCCTACCGTGGTGTCTCAGTGATGTATAGCATCCTACCGTGGTGTCCCAGTGATGTATAGCATCCTACAGTGGTGTCCCAGTGATGTATAGCATCCTACTGTGGTGTCCCAGTGATGTATAGCATCCTACCGTGGTGTCCCAGTGATGTATAGCATCCTACCGTGGTGTCTCAGTGATGTATAGCATCCTACCGTGGTGTCTCAGTGTATAGCATCCTACTGTGGTGTCTCAGTGATGTATAGCATCCTACCGTGGTGTCCCGGTGATGTATAGCATCCTACCGTGGTGTCTCAGTGATGTATAGCATCCTACTGTGGTGTCTCAGTGATGTATAGCATCCTACTGTGGTGTCCCAGTGATGTATAGCATCCTACCGTGGTGTCCCAGTGATGTATAGCATCCTACCGTGGTGTCTCAGTGTATAGCATCCTACCGTGGTGTCCCAGTGGTGTATAGCATCCTACCGTGGTGTCTCAGTGATGTATAGCATCCTACCGTGGTGTCTCAGTGTATAGCATCCTACCGTGGTGTCCCAGTGATGTATAGCATCCTACTGTGGTGTCTCAGTGTATAGCATCCTACTGTGGTGTCCCAGTGATGTATAGCATCCTACCGTGGTGTCTCAGTGTATAGCATCCTACTGTAGTGTCTCAGTGATGTATAGCATCCTACTGTGGTGTCTCAGTGATGTATAGCATCCTACCGTGGTGTCCCAGTGATGTATAGCATCCTACTGTGGTGTCCCAGTGATGTATAGCATCCTACTGTGGTGTCCCAGTGATGTATAGCATCCTACAGTGGTGTCTCAGTGTATAGCATCCTACTGTAGTGTCTCAGTGATGTATAGCATCCTACCGTGGTGTCCCAGTGATGTATAGCATCCTACTGTGGTGTCCCAGTGATGTATAGCATCCTACTGTGGTGTCCCAGTGATGTATAGCATCCTACAGTGGTGTCTCAGTGTATAGCATCCTACTGTAGTGTCTCAGTGATGTATAGCATCCTACCGTGGTGTCTCAGTGATGTATAGCATCCTACCGTGGTGTCTCAGTGATGTATAGCATCCTACTGTGGTGTCTCAGTGTATAGCATCCTACTGTAGTGTCTCAGTGATGTATAGCATCCTACTGTGGTGTCCCAGTGATGTATAGCATCTTACAGTGGTGTCCCAGTGATGTATAGCATCCTACTGTGGTGTCCCAGTGATGTATAGCATCCTACTGTGGTGTCCCAGTGATGTATAGCATCCTACCGTGGTGTCCCAGTGATGTATAGCATCCTACTGTGGTGTCCCAGTGATGTATAGCATCCTACTGTGGTGTCCCAGTGATGTATAGCATCCTACCGTGGTGTCCCGGTGATGTATAGCATCCTACCGTGGTGTCTCAGTGATGTATAGCATCCTACTGTGGTGTCTCAGTGATGTATAGCATCCTACTGTGGTGTCCCAGTGATGTATAGCATCCTACCGTGGTGTCCCAGTGATGTATAGCATCCTACCGTGGTGTCTCAGTGTATAGCATCCTACCGTGGTGTCCCAGTGGTGTATAGCATCCTACCGTGGTGTCTCAGTGATGTATAGCATCCTACCGTGGTGTCTCAGTGTATAGCATCCTACCGTGGTGTCCCAGTGATGTATAGCATCCTACTGTGGTGTCTCAGTGTATAGCATCCTACTGTGGTGTCCCAGTGATGTATAGCATCCTACCGTGGTGTCTCAGTGTATAGCATCCTACTGTAGTGTCTCAGTGATGTATAGCATCCTACAGTGGTGTCTCAGTGTATAGCATCCTACTGTAGTGTCTCAGTGATGTATAGCATCCTACCGTGGTGTCCCAGTGATGTATAGCATCCTACTGTGGTGTCCCAGTGATGTATAGCATCCTACTGTGGTGTCCCAGTGATGTATAGCATCCTACCGTGGTGTCCCAGTGATGTATAGCATCCTACTGTGGTGTCCCAGTGATGTAAGCATCCTACTGTGGTGTCTCAGTGATGTATAGCATCCTACCGTAGTGTCTCAGTGTATAGAATCCTACTGTGGTGTCTCAGTGATGTCACAATGAGGTCACAGTAAGGGGAGGTTTCATGACCTGAGAAACGCCGACCATCAGTGCATCTCACCATCCTACAGAATTCGTATAATTTAATTTAATTTGTATTTAACCTTTATTTAACTAGGAAAGCCAGTTAAGAACAAACTCTTATTGACAATGACGGCCTAGGAACAGTGGATTAACTGCCTTGTTCAGGGGCAGAACGACAGATTTCTACTTTGTCATTTTGGGGATTCGATCTAGTAACCTTTCGGTTGCTGGCCCAACGCTCTACAAACTAGGCTACCTGCCGCAGTGTTGCTATGCTACAGTAGACTACAGTGCTACAGTAGACTACAGTGGATTACAGTGGTAGAGTAGACTACAGTAGATTACAGTGGTACAGTAGACTACAGTGGATTACAGTGGTAGAGTAGACTACAGTAGATTACAGTGGTACAGTAGACTACAGTAGACTAAAGTGGGACAGTAGATTACAGTGGATTACAGTGGTACAGTAGACTACAGTGGTACAGTAGACTACAGTAGACTACAGTGGTACAGTAGACTACAGTGGATTACAGTGGTACAGGAGACTACAGTAGACTAAAGTGGGAAAGTATATTACAGTGGATTACAGTGGTACAGTAGACTACAGTGGTACAGTAGACTACAGTAGACTACAGTGGTACAGTAGACTACAGTGGATTACAGTGGTACAGTAGAATACAGTGGATTACAGTGGTACAGTAGACTACAGTAGACTAAAGTGGGAAAGTATATTACAGTGGATTACAGTGGTACAGTAGACTACAGTGGTACAGTAGACTACAGTAGACTACAGTGGTGCAGTAGACTACAGTAGACTACAGTGGTACAGTAGACTACAGTGGATTACAGTGGTAGAGTAGACTACAGTAGATTACAGTGGTACAGTAGACTACAGTGGATTACAGTGGTACAGTAGACTACAGTAGACTAAAGTGGGACAGTAATTTACAGTGGATTACAGTGGTACAGTAGACTACAGTGGTACAGTAGACTACAGTAGACTACAGTGGTACAGTAGACTACAGTAGATTGCAGTGGTACAGTAGACTACAGTGGATTACAGTGGTACAGTAGACTACAGTGGTACAGTAGACTACAGTAGACTACAGTGGTACAGTAGACTACAGTGGATTACAGTGGTACAGTAGACTACAGTAGACTAAAGTGGGAAAGTATATTACAGTGGATTACAGTGGTACAGTAGACTACAGTAGATTGCAGTGGTACAGTAGACTACAGTGGATTACAGTGGTACAGTAGACTACAGTGGATTACAGTGGTACAGAAGACTACAGTAGACTACAGTGGTACAGGAGATTGCAGTGGTACAGTAGACTACAGTGGATTACAGTGGTACAGTAGACTACAGTGGTACAGTAGATTGCAGTGGTACAGTAGACTACAGTGGATTACAGTGGTACAGTAGACTACAGTAGACTACAGTGGTACAGGAGATTGCAGTGGTACAGTAGACTACAGTGGATTACAGTGGTACAGTAGACTACAGTAGACTACAGTGGTAAAGTAGATTGCAGTGGTACAGTAGACTACAGTGGATTACAGTGGTACAGTAGACTACAGTAGACTACAGTGGTACAGTAGACTACAGTGGACTACAGTGGTACAGTAGACAGCAGTAGATTACAGTGGTACAGTAGACTACAGTGGATTACAGTGGTACAGTAGACTACAGTAGACTACAGTGGATTACAGTGGTACAGTAGACTACAGTGCGTCAGTGGTACAGTAGACTACAGTGGTACAGTAGACCTCAGTAGATTACAGTGTTACAGTGGTACAGTAGACTACAGTGGATTACAGTGGTCCAGTAGATTACAGTGGTACAGTAGACTACAATAACACAGTAGACTACAGTAGATTACAGTGGTACAGTAGACTACAGTAGATTACAGTGGTACAGTAGCATACAGTAGATTACAGTGGTAGAATAGACTACAGTAGATTACAGTGGTACAGTAGATTACAGTGGTAGAGTAGACTACAGTAGATTACAGTGGTAGAGTAGACTACAGTCGATTACAGTGGTACAGTAGACTACAGTAGATTACAGTGGTACAGTAGATTACAGTGGTAGAGTAGACTACAGTAGATTACAGTGGTACAGTAGACTACAGTGGACAAGGTATACATTTTACAGTCTGTCTGACAGAAGGTCCCTGTAAGGCTGGGGAGGGAGGGTGTTGACCAGAGTCTCATGACCAAGGTCAGCCCACATACAGCATCGTGCTGGGGAACAAAGGCCTTTTCTCAGCCTGGACAGTGTTATATAGTTCTCAGTCTGGACAGTGTTATATAGTTCTCAGTCTGGACAGTGTTATATAGTTCTCAGTCTGGACAGTGTTATATAGTTCTCAGTCTGGACAGTGTTATATAGTTCTCAGTCTGGACAGTGTTATATAGTTCTCAGTCTGGACATAGTTCTCAGTCTGGACAGTGTTATATAGTTCTCAGTCTGGACAGTGTTATGTAGTTCTCAGTCTGGACAGTGTTATATAGTTCTCAGTCTGGACAGTGTTATATAGTTCTCAGTCTGGACAGTGTTATATAGTTCTCAGTCTGGACAGTGTTGTATAGTTCTCAGTCTGGACAGTGTTGTATAGTTCTCAGTCTGGACAGTGTTATATAGTTCTCAGTCTGGACAGTGTTATATAGTTCTCAGTCTGGACAGTGTTATATAGTTCTCAGTCTGGACAGTGTTATATAGTTCTCAGTCTGGACATAGTTCTCAGTCTGGACAGTGTTGTATAGTTCTCAGTCTGGACAGTGTTATATAGTTCTCAGTCTGGACAGTGTTATATAGTTCTCAGCCTGGACAGTGTTATATAGTTCTCAGTCTGGACAGTGTTATATAGTTCTCAGTCTGGACATAGTTCTCAGTCTGGACAGTGTTGTATAGTTCTCAGTCTGGACAGTGTTATGTAGTTCTCAGTCTGGACAGTGTTATATAGTTCTCAGTCTGGACAGTGTTATATAGTTCTCAGTCTGGACATAGTTCTCAGTCTGGACAGTGTTGTATAGTTCTCAGTCTGGACAGTGTTGTATAGTTCTCAGTCTGGACAGTGTTATATAGTTCTCAGTCTGGACAGTGTTATATAGTTCTCAGTCTGGACAGTGTTATATAGTTCTCAGTCTGGACAGTGTTATATAGTTCTCAGTCTGGACAGTGTTGTATAGTTCTCAGTCTGGACAGTGTTATGTAGTTCTCAGTCTGGACAGTGTTATATAGTTCTCAGTCTGGACAGTGTTGTATAGTTCTCAGTCTGGACAGTGTTATATAGTTCTCAGTCTGGACAGTGTTATATAGTTCTCAGTCTGGACAGTGTTATATAGTTCTCAGTCTGGGCAGTGTTATGTAGTTCTCAGTCTGGACATCGTTCTCAGTCTGGACAGTGTTATATAGTTCTCAGTCTGGACAGTGTTATATAGTTCTCAGTCTGGACAGTGTTATATAGTTCTCAGTCTGGACAGTGTTATATAGTTCTCAGTCTGGACAGTGTTATATAGTTCTCAGTCTGGACAGTGTTATATAGTTCTCAGTCTGGACAGTGTTATATAGTTCTCAGTCTGGACAGTGTTATATAGTTCTCAGTCTGGACAGTGTTATGTAGTTCTCAGTCTGGACAGTGTTATATAGTTCTCAGTCTGGACAGTGTTGTATAGTTCTCAGTCTGGACAGTGTTGTATAGTTCTCAGTCTGGACAGTGTTATATAGTTCTCAGTCTGGACAGTGTTATATAGTTCTCAGTCTGGACAGTGTTATATAGTTCTCAGTCTGGACAGTGTTATATAGTTCTCAGTCTGGACAGTGTTGTATAGTTCTCAGTCTGGACAGTGTTATGTAGTTCTCAGTCTGGACAGTGTTGTATAGTTCTCAGTCTGGACAGTGTTATATAGTTCTCAGTCTGGACAGTGTTATATAGTTCTCAGTCTGGACAGTGTTATATAGTTCTCAGTCTGGACAGTGTTATATAGTTCTCAGTCTGGACAGTGTTATATAGTTCTCAGTCTGGACAGTGTTATATAGTTCTCAGTCTGGACAGTGTTATATAGTTCTCAGTCTGGACACTGTTATATAGTTCTCAGTCTGGACAGTGTTATATAGTTCTCAGTCTGGACAGTGTTGTATAGTTCTCAGTCTGGACAGTGTTATGTAGTTCTCAGTCTGGACAGTGTTATGTAGTTCTCAGTCTGGACATAGTTCTCAGTCTGGACAGTGTTATATAGTTCTCAGTCTGGACAGTGTTATATAGTTCTCAGTCTGGACAGTGTTGTATAGTTCTCAGTCTGGACAGTGTTATGTAGTTCTCAGTCTGGACAGTGTTATATAGTTCTCAGTCTGGACAGTGTTATATAGTTCTCAGTCTGGACAGTGTTATGTAGTTCTCAGTCTGGACAGTGTTATATAGATCTCAGTCTGGACAGTGTTATGTAGTTCTCAGTCTGGACAGTGTTATATAGTTCTCAGTCTGGACAGTGTTATATAGTTCTCAGTCTGGACAGTGTTATATAGTTCTCAGTCTGGACAGTGTTATATAGTTCTCAGTCTGGACAGTGTTATATAGTTCTCAGTCTGGACAGTGTTATATAGTTCTCAGTCTGGACAGTGTTATATAGTTCTCAGTCTGGACAGTGTTATATAGTTCTCAGTCTGGACAGTGTTATATAGTTCTCAGTCTGGACAGTGTTATATAGTTCTCAGTCTGGACAGTGTTATATAGTTCTCAGTCTGGACAGTGTTATATAGATCTCAGTCTGGACAGTGTTATATAGTTCTCAGTCTGGACAGTGTTATATAGTTCTCAGTCTGGACAGTGTTATATAGTTCTCAGTCTGGACAGTGTTATATAGTTCTCAGTCTGGACAGTGTTATATAGTTCTCAGTCTGGACAGTGTTATATAGTTCTCAGTCTGGACAGTGTTATATAGTTCTCAGTCTGGACAGTGTTGTATAGTTCTCAGTCTGGACAGTGTTATATAGTTCTCAGTCTGGACAGTGTTATATAGTTCTCAGTCTGGACAGTGTTATATAGTTCTCAGTCTGGACAGTGTTATATAGTTCTCAGTCTGGACAGTGTTATGTAGTTCTCAGTCTGGACAGTGTTATATAGTTCTCAGTCTGGACAGTGTTATATAGTTCTCAGTCTGGACAGTGTTATATAGTTCTCAGTCTGGACAGTGTTATATAGTTCTCAGTCTGGACAGTGTTATATAGATCTCAGTCTGGACAGTGTTATATAGTTCTCAGTCTGGACAGTGTTATGTAGTTCTCAGTCTGGACAGTGTTATATAGTTCTCAGTCTGGACAGTGTTATATAGTTCTCAGTCTGGACAGTGTTGTATAGTTCTCAGTCTGGACAGTGTTATATAGTTCTCAGTCTGGACAGTGTTATATAGTTCTCAGTCTGGACAGTGTTGTATAGTTCTCAGTCTGGACAGTGTTATATAGTTCTCAGTCTGGACAGTGTTATATAGTTCTCAGTCTGGACAGTGTTGTGTAGTTCTCAGTCTGGACAGTGTTATATAGTTCTCAGTCTGGACAGTATTATATAGTTCTCAGTCTGGACAGTGTTATATAGTTCTCAGTCTGGACAGTGTTATATAGTTCTCAGTCTGGACAGTGTTATATAGTTCTCAGTCTGGACAGTGTTATATAGTTCTCAGTCTGGACAGTGTTATATAGTTCTCAGTCTGGACAGTGTTATATAGTTCTCAGTCTGGACAGTGTTATATAGTTCTCAGTCTGGACAGTGTTATATAGTTCTCAGTCTGGACAGTGTTATATAGTTCTCAGTCTGGACAGTGTTATATAGTTCTCAGTGTGGACAGTGTTGTATAGTTCTCAGTCTGGACAGTGTTATATAGTTCTCAGTCTGGACAGTGTTATATAGTTCTCAGTCTGGACAGTGTTATGTAGTTCTCAGTCTGGACAGTGTTATATAGTTCTCAGTCTGGACAGTGTTGTATAGTTCTCAGTCTGGACAGTGTTATATAGTTCTCAGTCTGGACAGTGTTGTATAGTTCTCAGTCTGGACAGTGTTATATAGTTCTCAGTCTGGACAGTGTTATATAGTTCTCAGTCTGGACAGTGTTATATAGTTCTCAGTCTGGACAGTGTTATATAGTTCTCAGTCTGGACAGTGTTATATAGTTCTCAGTCTGGACAGTGTTATATAGTTCTCAGTCTGGACAGTGTTATATAGTTCTCAGTCTGGACAGTGTTGTATTGTTCTCAGTCTGGACAGTGTTATATAGTTCTCAGTCTGGACAGTGTTGTATAGTTCTCAGTCTGGACAGTGTTATATAGTTCTCAGTCTTGACAGTGTTATATAGTTCTCAGTCTGGACAGTGTTATATAGTTCTCAGTCTGGACAGTGTTATATAGTTCTCAGTCTGGACAGTGTTGTATTGTTCTCAGTCTGGACAGTGTTATATAGTTCTCAGTCTGGACAGTGTTGTATAGTTCTCAGTCTGGACAGTGTTATATAGTTCTCAGTCTTGACAGTGTTATATAGTTCTCAGTCTGGACATAGTTCTCAGTCTGGACAGTGTTATATAGTTCTCAGTCTTGACAGTGTTATATAGTTCTCAGTCTGGACAGTGTTGTATAGTTCTCAGTCTGGACAGTGTTATATAGTTCTCAGTCTGGACAGGGAAACTATTATTCACAGGGACGGGAAGTGACTATTACTGCGCTGTTCTGTCTGTCTGTCTGTCTGTCTGTCTGTCTGTCTGTCTGTCTGGAGCTGCTCAGTCTCTTATTAAGAACTCTATGGCCCAGCTGTAAGTACAGGGTGGCTATGATGTGACCATAATGTGGTGATGCCCTTCTCTCTCCAGACCATCAGACTTCCCTACAGTAGGCCACCCGGACATCAGTGGCCCTCAGCCCGATCCTAACCCCTAGTAGTGCTCAGCCCTGCGCCCGCTCTTCATCCCCCTATTGTTTGAACTGTGGTTTTTCTTTCCACAACGTTTGGAGTGGATGGCTGGAAAGGTCGGTCAAAGAGAACAGATCTGGTCTGGAGCGGATGGTCAGAGAGAACACAATTATAGCGTTCTTAGCCTGGACACCATCATTAAGAGGGATGGAGAAGGAAAGGACTGTGACCAGAGAAACAGCCAAACTGGTTAGAGGGACAGCCAAAGGGGACAAAACAGATGTCATGGTCACTGGTCAGATCTGACCTGAGAATCTGGCCATCACGGCTCTCAGCTCCAGCCCTTGCTCTCTCAGCCTGTCCCCTTGCCCTCTCAGCCTGTCCCCTTGCCCTCTCAGCCTGTCCCCTTGCCCTCTCAGCCTGTCCCCTTGCCCTCTCAGCCTGTCCCCTTGCTCTCTCAGCCTGTCCCCTTGCCCTCTCAGCCTGTCCCCTTGCCCTCTCAGCCTGTCCCCTTGCCCTCTCAGCCTGTCCCCTTGCCTTCCCAGCCTGTCCCCTTGCCTTCCCAGCCTGTCCCCTTGCCCTCTCAGCCTGTCCCCTTGCCTTCCCAGCCTGTCCCCTTGCCCTCTCAGCCTGTCCCCTTGCCCTCTCAGCCTGTCCCCTTGCCCTCTCAGCCTGTCCCCTTGCCCTCTCAGCCTGTCCCCTTGCCCTCTCAGCCTGTCCCCTTGCCCTCTCAGCCTGTCCCCTTGCCCTCTCAGCCTGTCCCCTTGCCCTCTCAGCCTGTCCCCTTGCCCTCTCAGCCTGTCCCCTTGCCCTCTCAGCCTGTCCCCTTGCCCTCTCAGCCTGTCCCCTTGCCCTCTCAGCCTGTCCCCTTGCCCTCTCAGCCTGTCCCCTTGCCTTCCCAGCCTGTCCCCTTGCCCTCTCAGCCTGTCCCCTTGCCCTCTCAGCCTGTCCCCTTGCCCTCTCAGCCTGTCCCCTTGCCCTCTCAGCCTGTCCCCTTGCCCTCTCAGCCTGTCCCCTTGCCCTCTCAGCCTGTCCCCTTGCCCTCTCAGCCTGTCCCCTTGCCCTCTCAGCCTGTCCCCTTGCCCTCTCAGCCTGTCCCCTTGCCCTCTCAGCCTGTCCCCTTGCCCTCTCAGCCTGTCCCATTGCCCTCTCAGCCTGTCCCCTTGCCCTCTCAGCCTGTCCCCTTGCCCTCTCAGCCTGTCTCCTTGCCCTCTCAGCCTGTCCCCTTGCCCTCTCAGCCTGTCCCCTTGACCTCTCAGCCTGTCCCCTTGCCCTCTCAGCCTGTCCCCTTGCCCTCTCAGCCTGTCCCCTTGCCCTCTCAGCCTGTCCCCTTGCCCTCTCAGCCTGTCCCCTTGCCCTCTCAGCCTGTCCCCTTGCCCTCTCAGCCTGTCCCCTTGCCCTCTCAGCCTGTCCCCTTGCCCTCTCAGCCTGTCCCCTTGCCCTCTCAGCCTGTCCCCTTGCCTTCCTAGCCTGTCCCCTTGCCCTCTCAGCCTGTCCCCTTGCCCTCTCAGCCTGTCCCCTTGCCTTCCTAGCCTGTCCCCTTGCTCTCTCAGCCTGTCCCCTTGCCCTCTCAGCCTGTCCCCTTGCCTTCCTAGCCTGTCCCCTTGCCCTCTGAGCCTGTCCCCTTGCCCTCTCAGCCTGTCCCCTTGCCCTCTCAGCCTGTCCCCTTGCCCTCTCAGCCTGTCCCCTTGCCCTCTCAGCCTGTCCCCTTGCCCTCTCAGCCTGTCCCCTTGCCCTCTCAGCCTGTCCCCTTGCCCTCTCAGCCTGTCCCCTTGCCCTCTCAGCCTGTCCCCTTGCCCTCTCAGCCTGTCCCCTTGCCCTCTCAGCCTGTCCCCTTGCCCTCTCAGCCTGTCCCCTTGCCCTCTCAGCCTGTCCCCTTGCCCTCTCAGCCTGTCCCCTTGCCCTCTCAGCCCGTCCCCTTGCCCTCTCAGCCTGTCCCCTTGCCCTCTCAGCCTGTCCCCTTGCCCTCTCAGCCTGTCCCCTTGCCCTCTCAGCCTGTCCCCTTGCCCTCTCAGCCTGTCCCCTTGCCCTCTCAGCCTGTCCCCTTGCCCTCTCAGCCTGTCCCCTTGCCCTCTCAGCCTGTCCCCTTGCCCTCTCAGCCTGTCCCCTTGCCCTCTCAGCCTGTCCCCTTGCCCTCTCAGCCTGTCCCCTTGACCTCTCAGCCTGTCCCCTTGACCTCTCAGCCTGTCCCCTTGCCCTCTCAGCCTGTCCCCTTGCCCTCTCAGCCTGTCCCCTTGCCCTCTCAGCCTGTCCCCTTGCCCTCTCAGCCTGTCCCCTTGCCCTCTCAGCCTGTCCCCTTGCCCTCTCAGCCTGTCCCCTTGCCCTCTCAGCCTGTCCCCTTGCCCTCTCAGCCTGTCCCCTTGCCCTCTCAGCCTGTCCCCTTGCCCTCTCAGCCTGTCCCCTTGCCCTCTCAGCCTGTCCCCTTGCCTTCCTAGCCTGTCCCCTTGCCCTCTCAGCCTGTCCCCTTGCCCTCTCAGCCTGTCTCCTTGCCTTCCCAGCCTGTCCCCTTGCCCTCTCAGCCTGTCCCCTTGCCCTCTCAGCCTGTCCCCTTGCCCTCTCAGCCTGTCCCCTTGCCCTCTCAGCCTGTCCCCTTGCCCTCTCAGCCTGTCCCCTTGCCCTCTCAGCCTGTCCCCTTGCCCTCTCAGCCTGTCCCCTTGCCCTCTCAGCCTGTCCCCTTGCCCTCTCAGCCTGTCCCCTTGCCCTCTCAGCCTGTCCCCTTGCCCTCTCAGCCTGTCCCCTTGCCTTCCCAGCCTGTCCCCTTGCCCTCTCAGCCTGTCCCCTTGCCCTCTCAGCCTGTCCCCTTGCCCTCTCAGCCTGTCCCCTTGCCCTCTCAGCCTGTCCCCTTGCCCTCTCAGCCTGTCCCCTTGCCCTCTCAGCCTGTCCCCTTGCATTCTCAGCCTGTCCCCTTGCCCTCTCAGCCTGTCCCCTTGCCCTCTCAGCCTGTCCCCATGCCCTCTCAGCCAGTCCCCTTGCCCTCTCAGCCTGTCCCCTTGCCCTCTCAGCCTGTCCCCTTGCCCTCTCAGCCTGTCCCCTTGCCCTCTCAGCCTGTCCCCTTGCCCTCTCAGCCTGTCCCCTTGCCCTCTCAGCCTGTCCCCTTGCCCTCTCAGCCTGTCCCCTTGCCCTCTCAGCCTGTCCCCTTGCCCTCTCAGCCTGTCCCCTTGCCCTCTCAGCCTGTCCCCTTGCCTTCCCAGCCTGTCCCCTTGCCTTCCCAGCCTGTCCCCTTGCCCTCTCAGCCTGTCCCCTTGCCCTCTCAGCCTGTCCCCTTGCCCTCTCAGCCTGTCCCCTTGCCCTCTCAGCCTGTCCCCTTGCCCTCTCAGCCTGTCCCCTTGCCCTCTCAGCCTGTCCCCTTGCCCTCTCAGCCTGTCCCCTTGCCCTCTCAGCCTGTCCCCTTGCCCTCTCAGCCTGTCCCCTTGCCCTCTCAGCCTGTCCCCTTGCCCTCTCAGCCTGTCCCCTTGCCCTCTCAGCCTGTCCCCTTGCCCTCTCAGCCTGTCCCCTTGCCCTCTCAGCCTGTCCCCTTGCCCTCTCAGCCTGTCCCCTTGCCTTCCCAGCCTGTCCCCTTGCCTTCCCAGCCTGTCCCCTTGCCCTCTCAGCCTGTCCCCTTGCCCTCTCAGCCTGTCCCCTTGCCCTCTCAGCCTGTCCCCTTGCCCTCTCAGCCTGTCCCCTTGCCCTCTCAGCCTGTCCCCTTGCCCTCTCAGCCTGTCCCCTTGCCCTCTCAGCCTGTCCCCTTGCCCTCTCAGCCTGTCCCCTTGCCCTCTCAGCCTGTCCCCTTGCCCTCTCAGCCTGTCCCCTTGCCTTCCCAGCCTGTCCCCTTGCCCTCTCAGCCTGTCCCCTTGCCTTCCCAGCCTGTCCCCTTGCCCTCTCAGCCTGTCCCCTTGCCCTCTCAGCCTGTCCCCTTGCCCTCTCAGCCTGTCCCCTTGCCCTCTCAGCCTGTCCCCTTGCCCTCTCAGCCTGTCCCCTTGCCCTCTCAGCCTGTCCCCTTGCCCTCTCAGCCTGTCCCCTTGCCCTCTCAGCCTGTCCCCTTGCCCTCTCAGCCTGTCCCCTTGCCCTCTCAGCCTGTCCCCTTGCCCTCTCAGCCTGTCCCCTTGCCCTCTCAGCCTGTCCCCTTGCCCTCTCAGCCTGTCCCCTTGCCCTCTCAGCCTGTCCCCTTGCCCTCTCAGCCTGTCCCCTTGCCCTCTCAGCCTGTCCCCTTGCCCTCTCAGCCTGTCCCCTTGCCTTCCTAGCCTGTCCCCTTGCCCTCTCAGCCTGTCCCCTTGCCCTCTCAGCCTGTCCCCTTGCTCTCTCAGCCTGTCCCCTTGCCCTCTCAGCCTGTCCCCTTGCCCTCTCAGCCTGTCCCCTTGCCCTCTCAGCCTGTCCCCTTGCCCTCTCAGCCTGTCCCCTTGCCCTCTCAGCCTGTCCCCTTGCCCTCTCAGCCTGTCCCCTTGCCCTCTCAGCCTGTCCCCTTGCCCTCTCAGCCTGTCCCCTTGCCCTCTCAGCCTGTCCCCTTGCCCTCTCAGCCTGTCCCCTTGCCCTCTCAGCCTGTCCCCTTGCCCTCTCAGCCTGTCCCCTTGCCCTCTCAGCCTGTCCCCTTGCCCTCTCAGCCTGTCCCCTTGCCCTCTCAGCCTGTCCCCTTGCCCTCTCAGCCTGTCCCCTTGCCCTCTCAGCCTGTCCCCTTGCCCTCTCAGCCTGTCCCCTTGCCCTCTCAGCCTGTCCCCTTGCCCTCTCAGCCTGTCCCCTTGCCCTCTCAGCCTGTCCCCTTGCCCTCTCAGCCTGTCCCCTTGCCCTCTCAGCCTGTCTCCTTGCCTTCCCAGCCTGTCCCCTTGCCCTCTCAGCCTGTCCCCTTGCCCTCTCAGCCTGTCCCCTTGCCCTCTCAGCCTGTCCCCTTGCCCTCTCAGCCTGTCCCCTTGCCCTCTCAGCCTGTCCCCTTGCCCTCTCAGCCAGTCCCCTTGCCCTCTCAGCCTGTCCCCTTGCCCTCTCAGCCTGTCCCCTTGCCCTCTCAGCCTGTCCCCTTGCCCTCTCAGCCTGTCCCCTTGCCCTCTCAGCCTGTCCCCTTGCCTTCCCAGCCTGTCCCCTTGCCCTCTCAGCCTGTCCCCTTGCCCTCTCAGCCTGTCCCCATGCCCTCTCAGCCAGTCCCCTTGCCCTCTCAGCCTGTCCCCTTGCCCTCTCAGCCTGTCCCCTTGCCCTCTCAGCCTGTCCCCTTGCCCTCTCAGCCTGTCCCCTTGCCCTCTCAGCCTGTCCCCTTGCCCTCTCAGCCTGTCCCCTTGCCCTCTCAGCCTGTCCCCTTGCCCTCTCAGCCTGTCCCCTTGCCCTCTCAGCCTGTCCCCTTGCCCTCTCAGCCTGTCCCCTTGCCCTCTCAGCCTGTCCCCTTGCCCTCTCAGCCTGTCCCCTTGCCTTCCCAGCCTGTCCCCTTGCCGTCCCAGCCTGTCCCCTTGCCCTCTCAGCCTGTCCCCTTGCCCTCTCAGCCTGTCCCCTTGCCCTCTCAGCCTGTCCCCTTGCCCTCTCAGCCTGTCCCCTTGCCCTCTCAGCCTGTCCCCTTGCCCTCTCAGCCTGTCCCCTTGCCCTCTCAGCCTGTCCCCTTGCCCTCTCAGCCTGTCCCCTTGCCCTCTCAGCCTGTCCCCTTGCCCTCTCAGCCTGTCCCCTTGCCCTCTCAGCCTGTCCCCTTGCCCTCTCAGCCTGTCCCCTTGCCCTCTCAGCCTGTCCCCTTGCCCTCTCAGCCTGTCCCCTTGCCCTCTCAGCCTGTCCCCTTGCCTTCCCAGCCTGTCCCCTTGCCCTCTCAGCCTGTCCCCTTGCCCTCTCAGCCTGTCCCCTTGCCCTCTCAGCCTGTCCCCTTGCCCTCTCAGCCTGTCCCCTTGCCCTCTCAGCCTGTCCCCTTGCCCTCTCAGCCTGTCCCCTTGCCCTCTCAGCCTGTCCCCTTGCCCTCTCAGCCTGTCCCCTTGCCCTCTCAGCCTGTCCCCTTGCCCTCTCAGCCTGTCCCCTTGCCTTCCCAGCCTGTCCCCTTGCCCTCTCAGCCTGTCCCCTTGCCTTCCCAGCCTGTCCCCTTGCCCTCTCAGCCTGTCCCCTTGCCCTCTCAGCCTGTCCCCTTGCCCTCTCAGCCTGTCCCCTTGCCCTCTCAGCCTGTCCCCTTGCCCTCTCAGCCTGTCCCCTTGCCCTCTCAGCCTGTCCCCTTGCCCTCTCAGCCTGTCCCCTTGCCCTCTCAGCCTGTCCCCTTGCCCTCTCAGCCTGTCCCCTTGCCCTCTCAGCCTGTCCCGTTGCCCTCTCAGCCAGTCCCCTTGCCCTCTCAGCCTGTCCCCTTGCCTTCCCAGCCTGTCCCCTTGCCCTCTCAGCCTGTCCCCTTGCCCTCTCAGCCTGTCCCCTTGCCCTCTCAGCCTGTCCCCTTGCCCTCTCAGCCTGTCCCCTTGCCTTCCCAGCCTGTCCCCTTGCCCTCTCAGCCTGTCCCCTTGCCCTCTCAGCCTGTCCCCTTGCCCTCTCAGCCTGTCCCCTTGCCCTCTCAGCCTGTCCCCTTGCCTTCCCAGCCTGTCCCCTTGCCCTCTCAGCCTGTCCCCTTGCCTTCCCAGCCTGTCCCCTTGCCCTCTCAGCCTGTCCCCTTGCCCTCTCAGCCTGTCCCCTTGCCCTCTCAGCCTGTCCCCTTGCCCTCTCAGCCTGTCCCCTTGCCCTCTCAGCCTGTCCCCTTGCCCTCTCAGCCTGTCCCCTTGCCCTCTCAGCCTGTCCCCTTGCCCTCTCAGCCTGTCCCCTTGCCCTCTCAGCCAGTCCCCTTGCCCTCTCAGCCTGTCCCCTTGCCTTCCCAGCCTGTCCCCTTGCCCTCTCAGCCTGTCCCCTTGCCCTCTCAGCCTGTCCCCTTGCCCTCTCAGCCTGTCCCCTTGCCCTCTCAGCCTGTCCCCTTGCCTTCCCAGCCTGTCCCCTTGCCCTCTCAGCCTGTCCCCTTGCCCTCTCAGCCTGTCCCCTTGCCTTCCTAGCCTGTCCCCTTGCCCTCTCAGCCTGTCCCCTTGCCCTCTCAGCCTGTCCCCTTGCCCTCTCAGCCAGTCCCCTTGCCTTCTAGCAGCACCTCTGCTGGGCATGCTGAATCATAGAGATGCATGACGTTACTGTTTAATATTAGGGGACAGTGGGGTAGGTTGAGACACTTTTTTATTCAGTATCACTCCATCAAGGGTAAGGATATGGAGTACAGGGTAAGGATATGGAGCACAGGGTAAGGATATGGAGCACAGGGTAAGGATATGGAGCACAGGGTAAGGATATGGAGTACAGGGTAAGGATATGGAGCACAGGGTAAGGATATGGAGCACAGGGTAAGGATATGGAGCACAGGGTAAGGATATGGAGTACAGGGTAAGTATATGGAGTACAGGATAAGGATATGGAGTGCAGGGTAAGGATATGGAGTACAGGGTAAGGATATGGAGGACAGGGTAAGTATATGGAGTACAGGGTAAGGATATGGAGTACAGGGTAAGGATATGGAGTACAGGGTAAGGATATGGAGTGCAGGGTAAGGATATGGAGTACAGGGTAAGTATATGGAGTACAGGGTAAGGATATGGAGCACAGGGTAAGGATATGGAGTACAGGGTAAGTATATGGAGTACAGGGTAAGGATATGGAGTGCAGGGTAAGGATATGGAGTACGTTGAGCTGGTGGACAGGGGAAGGATATGGAGTACAGGGTAAGGATATGGAGTACAGGGTAAGGATATGGAGTGCAGGGTAAGGATATGGAGCGCAGGGTAAGGATATGGAGCGCAGGGTAAGGATATGGAGCGCAGGGTAAGGATATGGAGCGCAGGGTAAGGATACGGAGTGCAGGGTAAGGATACGGAGTGCAGGGTAAGGATACGGAGTGCAGGGTAAGGATACGGAGTGCAGGGTAAGGATACGGAGTGCAGGGTAAGGATATGGAGTACAGGGTAAGGATATGGAGTACGTTGAGCTGGTGGACAGGGTAAGGATATGGAGTACAGGGTAAGGATATGGAGCACAGGGTAAGGATATGGAGTACAGGGTAAGGATACGGAGTGCAGGGTAAGGATACGGAGTGCAGGGTACGGATACGGAGTGCAGGGTAAGGATATGGAGTACAGGGTAAGGATATGGAGTACGTTGAGCTGGTGGACAGGGTAAGGTTATGGAGTACAGGGTAAGGATATGGAGCACAGGGTAAGGATATGGAGTACAGGGTAAGGATATGGAGTACAGGGTAAGGATATGGAGTACAGGGTAAGGATATGGAGTACAGGGTAAGGATATGGAGTACAGGGTAAGGATATGGAGTACAGGGTAAGGATATGGAGCACAGGGTAAGGATATGGAGTACAGTGTAAGGATATGGAGCGCAGGGTAAGGATATGGAGCGCAGGGTAAGTATATGGAGTACAGGGTAAGTATATGGAGTACAGGGTAAGTATATGGAGTACAGGGTAAGGATATGGAGTACAGGGTAAGGATATGGAGTACAGGGTAAGGATATGGAGTACAGGGTAAGGATATGGAGCACAGGGTAAGGATATGGAGCACAGGGTAAGGATATGGAGTACAGGGTAAGGATATGGAGTACGTTGAGCTGGTGGACAGGGTAAGGATATGGAGTACAGGGTAAGTATATGGAGCACAGGGTAAGGATATGGAGCACAGGGTAAGGATATGGAGCGCAGGGTAAGGATATGGAGCGCAGGGTAAGGATATGAAGCGCAGGGTAAGGATATGGAGCGCAGGGTAAGGATATGGAGCGCAGGGTAAGGATATGGAGCGCAGGGTAAGGATATGGAGCGCAGGGTAAGGATATGGAGTACAGGGTAAGGATATGGAGTACAGGGTAAGGATATGGAGCACAGGGTAAGGATATGGAGCACAGGGTAAGGATATGGAGCACAGGGTAAGGATATGGAGCACAGGGTAAGGATATGGAGCACAGGGTAAGGATATGGAGCACAGGGTAAGGATATGGAGCACAGGGTAAGGATATGGAGCACAGGGTAAGGATATGGAGTACAGGGTAAGGATATGGCGTACAGGGTAAGGATACGGAGTACAGGGTAAGTATATGGAGTACAGGGTAAGGATACGGAGTACAGGGTAAGGATATGGAGTACAGGGTAAGTATATGGAGTACAGGGTAAGGATATGGAGTACAGGGTAAGGATATGGAGTACAGGGTAAGTATATGGAGTACAGGGTAAGGATATGGAGTACAGGGTAAGGATATGGAGTACAGGGTAAGGATATGGAGTACAGGGTAAGGATATGGAGTACAGGGTAAGGATATGGAGTACAGGGTAAGGATATGGAGTACAGGGTAAGGATATGGAGTACAGGGTAAGGATATGGAGTACAGGGTAAGGATATGGAGTACAGGGTAAGGATATGGAGTACAGGGTAAGGATATGGAGTACAGGGTAAGGATATGGAGTACAGTGTAAGGATATGGAGTACAGGGTAAGGATATGGAGCACAGGGTAAGGATATGGAGTACGTTGAGCCACAGGACAGGGTAAGTTAAGCCACCTACACATTTCTGTACTGAATTAAATATTACCACTATCTTTTTAAAACCATGTCTATCTTTATTTTGCAAACACAATCCCAATTGCTTTTTGTTTTTTAATTATTATAAGCAGCTATTAACACAGGCTTAACAAACACTTTTTAAAACGTTTTTAACTTAGGCCAGGCCCTGTTGTTAACTCATATCCCAGAGATAATGCCTTTCAATTTGCTCAACTTGCCATTGGCTCAACTGTTGGCTCAACATACCCCATGGCCATTGGCTGAAATGTTTGACTATATTAGCCCACATTTAGATTATATTAGCCCACACAGCTTCAAGGATGAACATTCATGCTAGGATTAGGACCTCATAGTGAAGCTTAAGGAGACCCTAACTGGTTTAGGACCTCATAGTGAAGCTTAAGGAGACCCTAACTGGTTTAGGACCTCATATTGAAGCTTATGGAGTCTCTAACTGGTTTAGGACCTCCTATTGAAGCTTAAGGAGACCCTAACTGGTTTAGGACCTCATAGTGAAGCTTATGGAGTCTCTAGCTGGTTTAGGACCTCATAGTGAAGCTTAAGGAGTCTCTAACTGGTTTAGGACCTCCTATTGAAGCTTAAGGAGACCCTAACTGGTTTAGGACCTCATAGTGAAGCTTAAGGAGTCTCTAACTGGTTTAGGACCTCCTATTGAAGCTTAAGGAGACCCTAACTGGTTTAGGACCTCATAGTGAAGCTTAAGGAGACCCTAACTGGTTTAGGACCTCATAGTGAAGCTTAAGGAGACCCTAACTGGTTTAGGACCTCCTATTGAAGCTTAAGGAGACCCTAACTGGGTTAGGACCTCATATTGAAGCTTATGGAGTCCCTAACTGGTTTAGGACCTCATATTGAAGCTTATGGAGTCTCTAACTGGTTTAGGACCTCATAGTGAAGCTTAAGGAGACCCTAACTGGTTTAGGACCTCATAGTGAAGCTTATGGAGTCTCTAGCTGGTTTAGGACCTCATAGTGAAGCTTAAGGAGTCTCTAACTGGTTTAGGACCTCATAGTGAAGCTTAAGGAGACCCTAACTGGTTTAGGACCTCCTATTGAAGCTTAAGGAGACCCTAACTGGTTTAGGACCTCCTATTGAAGCTTAAGGAGACCCTAACTGGTTTAGGACCTCATAATGACGCTTAAGGAGACCCTAACTGGTTTAGGACCTCATAATGACGCTTATGGAGTCCCTAACTGGTGTGTAGAACCATCTTAAAAGTGTCTACTTTGGTTTAGATACAAGCATCATGAAACCTCTAACAAGCATTTCGCTACAACAAGCATTTTGCCACACCTGCAATAACATCTGCTAAATATGTGTATGTGACCAACACAATTAGATTTGAATACAATCAAATCATTTGACTTGGTGAAAATATATACTATATATATATATATATATATATATATATATATATATATATATATATATATATATATATGTGTATGTGTGTGTATATATATGTATATATATATATATATATATATATATATATATATATGTATGTGTGTGTATGTGTGTGTGTGTGTGGACACCCCTTCAAATGAGTGGATTCGGCTATTTCAGCCACATCCTTTGCTGACAGGTGTATACAATCGAGCACACCGCCATGCAATCTCCATAGACAAACATTGGCAGTAGAATGACTTTACTGAAGAGCTCAGTGACTTTCAACTTGGCATTGTCATAGGAATGCCACCTTTCCAACAAGTCAGTCTGTCCTACTAGAGCTGCCCAGTTCAACTGTAAGTGCTGTTATTGTGAAGTGGAAACGTTCTAGGAGCAACAACGGCTCAGCCACGAACTGGTAGACCACACAAGCTCATAGAACGGGACTGCCGAGTGCTGAAGCGCAGAGCGTCTAAGTTGCGCAGAGCGTCACTGTCTAAGTTGATTCTGTGCTTCCAACTTTGTGGCAACAGTTTGGGGAAGGCCCTTTCCTGTTTCAGCATGACAATTCCCCCGTGCACAAAGCGAGGTCCATACAGAAATGGTTTGTCGAGCAAGATATGGGAGAACTTGACTGGACTGAATAGAGCCCTGATCTCAACCCTATCGAACACCTTTGCGATGAATTGGAACGCCGACTGTGAGCCAGGCCTTATCGCTCAACATCAGAGCATGACCTCACTAATGCTCTTGTGGCTGAATGGAAGCAAAGTTCCAAAATCTAGTGGAACACCTTCCCAGAAGAGTGGAGGCTGTTGCAGTGTTATAATCTCAACCCGGCACAGCCTGAAAAGGACTGCCCCCCCCTCAGAGCCTGGTTCCTCTCTAGGTTTCTTCCTAGGTTCCTGCCTTTCTAGGGAGTTTTTCCTAGCCACCGTGCTTCTAAATCTGCATTGCTTGCTGTTTGGAGGTTGTAGGCTGGGTTTCTGTACAGCACTTTGAGATATCGGTTGATGTAAAAAAAAAAAATACATTTGATTGACATGTTTTAGTTTAAATTTTATTGAAAGGAGGGACCAACTCCAATTTAATGCCTGTGATTTTGGAATGAGATATTTGACGAGCAGTTATCCACATACTTTTGGTCATGTAGTGTTTTTTTGGGGGACCTAAGCTTACCACTATTTCCATGTGGTTTCTTCCTTCCCGGACTCCATGAAATTATGACATCTTCCTAAATATTCAAATTATACATTTTGTGTATGATATCCCAGAAACAAGGGTTGCTCATCTCCCCCCTTTGGCTCAACTTCCCCCCTTTGGCTCAACTTCCCCCCTTTGGCTCAACTTCCCCCCTTTGGCTCAACTTCCCCCTTTTGGCTCAACTTCCCCCTTTTGGCTCAACTTCCCCCTTTTGGCTCAACTTCCCCCTTTTGGCTCAACCTCCCCCTTTTGGCTCAACTTCCCCCTTTTGGCTCAACTTCCCCCTTTTGGCTCAACCTTCCCCCTTTTGGCTCAACCTTCCCCCTTTTGGCTCAACTTCCCCCTTTTGGCTCAACCTTCCCCCACTCTCCCCTGTTGTTTTATTGGAAGCACTGGCTGCCTAGAAGCTTCACATGGCATTGTTACTGTGTGAGAGAATCTCTGAGCCATGTTCTGGTTAGTTGACCTTAGAATCTCAATTTAACACCCTGGTCTCCACAGCTAGCCTAGCTTGGCCTCTGTCTGCTGAGAACCTCTAGCCCTAGAACTAGACCGCTTCACATGGCATTGTTACTGTGTGAGAGAATCTCTGAGCCATGTTCTGGTTAGTTGACCTTAGAATCTCAATTTAACACCCTGGTCTCCACAGCTAGCCTAGCTTGGCCTCTGTCTGCTGAGAACCTCTAGCCCTAGAACTAGACCGCTTCACATGGCATTGTTACTGTGTGAGAGAATCTCTGAGCCATGTTCTGGTTAGTTGACCTTAGAATCTCAATTTAACACCCTGGTCTCCACAGCTAGCCTAGCTTGGCCTCTGTCTGCTGAGAACCTCTAGCCCTAGAACTAGACCGCTTCACATGGCATTGTTACTGTGTGAGAGAATCTCTGAGCCATGTTCTGGTTAGTTGACCTTAGAATCTCAATTTAACACCCTGGTCTCCACAGCTAGCCTAGCTTGGCCTCTGTCTGCTGAGAACCTCTAGTCCTAGAACTAGACCGCTTCACATGGCACTGTCACTGTCTCAGAATCTCGACACGCTTTGTGTCGGGCGGGTGAACTATGACGGGGACTGTACCCTCAGCTGTACCCTCTCTGCCTGCCCCGTTGTAATAACACACCCCATGCCTTCCTGTCCCCTCTTCACTCGGAACTCAAAGGATTCTCAAGTTCCAAAGTTCTGTCAGCCTTGGTCTGTCAACAACAAATGAAAAAGGGAGTTTAACTGGCAGGAGAGAAATACTGAAGGCGGATGTCCAAAGCGTGAGAGCTGCTGCATGCACCCTTCTTGACATTCCAAATGACAGCCTATCCCCTATGGGATCTGGTCAAAATAAGTGCACTATAAAGGGAACAGGGTGCTACTTGAGACACAGACTCCTTCATCCTCTGATCTAAATATACCCATCGTGCAATGTGTTTATAATGTTCCCTTTCATACAACCAGTAATATATTCTATGTCAGAGGGTCAAAACCAGGAAGTGAATGATTTACACTGTAAATTCTGTGTAGTGTAGTCGGCCTTTGTGGGATGAGGAGGTGAACTGATGGTTCATTTTCAGGACTGTGTGCTGGTTCCTCAGGTTTCTTCACATGTTGAGGACAGGAGGTCTGTACGATATGGGTACGGACGGTACGATGTGAGGACGGTCGGTACGATGTGAGGACGGTCGGTACGATGTGAGGACGGTCGGTACGATGTGAGGACGGTCGGTACGATGTGAGGACGGTCGGTACGATGTGAGGACGGTCGGTACGATGTGAGGACGGTCGGTACGATGTGAGGACGGTCGGTACGATGTGAGGACGGTCGGTACGATGTGAGGATGGTCGGTACGATGTGAGGACGGTATCATCAGCTATACTCTGGACACTTTCTGGCCCTCTTTCTCTCCATAGTTGAACACAGCAGCGTCCTTCCTCTTGTCCTGGTCCGATCCAGATCTGAAGACAAATAGCAACATGTTATAATGTACACCTACTATTTATAGTTATGCTGTTCTGGCAAATGTTAAAATATACAAACACCATTAACTGGCAAAACAAAGACATCTGGGACAGAGATAGGTGTTCTGTGATGATCAGCCAGCCTTTCTCTGCTTTCCCACAGACTTCACATGGTTTGGGTAGTGGTGGGTGGTGGTGTGGGTGGTGTGGGTGGTGGTGTGGGTAGTGGTGGGTAGTGGTGTGGGTGGTGGTGTGGGTAGTGTGGGTGGTGGTGTGGGTAGTGGTGGGTAGTGGTGTGGGTGGTGGTGTGGGTAGTGTGGGTAGTGGTGTGGGTGGTGGTGTGGGTAGTGGTGGGTAGTGGTGTGGGTGGTGGTGTGGGTAGTGTGGGTAGTGGTGTGGGTGGTGGTGTGGGTAGTGGTGGGTAGTGGTGTGGGTGGTGGTGTGGGTAGTGGTGGGTGGTGGTGTGGGTGGTGGTGTGGGTAGTGGTGGGTAGTGGTGTGGGTGGTGGTGTGGGTAGTGGTGGGTGGTGGTGTGGGTAGTGTGGGTGGTGGTGTGGGTGGTGGTGTGGGTAGTGGTGTGGGTAGTGTGGGTAGTGGTGTGGGTGGTGGTGTGGGTAGTGTGGGTAGTGGTGTGGGGGGTGGTTTGGGTAGTGGTGTGGGTAGTGGTGGGTAGTGGTGTGGGTAGTGGTGGGTAGTGGTGTGGGTAGTGGTGGGTAGTGGTTTGGGTGGTGGTGGGTAGTGGTGTTGGTAGTGGTGTGGGTAGTGGTGGGTAGTGGTGTGGGTAGTGCTGGGTAGTGGTGGGGGTGGTGGTGGGGGTAGTGGTGGGTGGTGGTGGGTAGTGGTGTGGGTAGTGATGGGTGGTAGGGGTAGTGGTGTGGGTAATGGTGTGGGTAGTGATGGGTAGTGGTGGGTAGTGGTGTGGGTAGTGGTGTGGGTAGTGGTTTGGGTGGTGGTGGGTAGTGGTGTTGGTAGTGGTGTGGGTAGTGGTGTTGGTAGTGGTGTGGGTAGTGGTGGGTAGTGGTGTGGGTAGTGCTGGGTGGTGTGGGTAGTGGTGTGGGTAGTGGTGTGGGTAGTGGTGGGTAGTGGTGTGGGTAGTGGTGTGGGTAGTGGTGTGGGTAGTGGTGGGTAGTGGTGTGGGTAGTGCTGGGTGGTGTGGGTAGTGGTGTGGGTAGTGGTGTGGGTAGTGGTGGGTAGTGGTGTGGGTAGTGGTGTGGGTAGTGGTTTGGGTGGTGTGGGTAGTGGTGTGGGTAGTGTTGTGGGTAGTGGTTGGTGGTGGTGGGTAGTGGTGTGGGTAGTGCTGGGTGGTGTGGGTAGTGGTGTGGGTAGTGGTGTGGGTAGTGGTGGGTAGTGGTGTGGGTAGTGGTTTGGGTGGTGTGGGTAGTGGTTTGGGTAGTGTTGTGGGTAGTGATGGGTAGTGGTGGGTAGTGGTGTGGGTAGTGGTGTGGGTAGTGGTTTGGGTGGTGTGGGTAGTGGTGTGGGTAGTGGTGTGGGTAGTGGTGTGGGTAGTGGTGTGGGTAGTGGTGTGGGTAGTGGTTTGGGTGGTGGTGGGTAGTGGTGTTGGTAGTGGTGTGGGTAGTGGTGGGTGGTGGTGGGTAGTGGTGTGGGTAGTGCTGGGTGGTGTGGGTAGTGGTGTGGGTAGTGGTGGGTAGTGGTGTGGGTAGTGGTGTGGGTAGTGGTGGGTAGTGGTGTGGGTAGTGGTTTGGGTGGTGTGGGTAGTGGTTTGGGTAGTGTTGTGGGTAGTGGTTTGGGTAGTGCTGGGTGGTGTGGGTAGTGGTGTGGGTAGTGTGGGTAGTGGTGGGTAGTGGTGAGGGTAGTGGTTTGGGTGGTG
The DNA here is from genome assembly GCF_036934945.1 of Oncorhynchus masou masou. Lineage (NCBI taxonomy): Eukaryota > Metazoa > Chordata > Actinopteri > Salmoniformes > Salmonidae > Oncorhynchus > Oncorhynchus masou. The sequence goes on from NC_088226.1 coordinate 74,757,599, forward strand.
TGGGTAGTGGTGTGGGTAGTGTTGTGGGTAGTGGTTTGGGTAGTCAGTGTCCTAAAGGTGACCTGTATGATAACACTGACCTGAGTGTGCTTCAACTGTTCCTCAGCACACACAGCATTGCTACAGGTCAAACTAGACTAATCCAAACCCCAGGATGAATGCTATCTGTTCTGGAGTAATTATTGTTTCTGTGAACCCCTTTTAATATGACATCTGCTCCTGGCAATGCAGTCTCATCACACAACTCTAGTATGACATCACCAAGCCCTAATTAAAGCTCCCAGTTTACAGCAGCATAACTGAGCACCACAAATTAAAGCTCCCAGTTTACAGCAGCATGACTGAGCACCACAAATTAAAGCTCCCAGTTTACAGCAGCATAACTGAGCACCACAAACTAAAGCTCCCAGTTTACAGCAGCATAACTGAGCACCACAAATTAAAGCTCCCAGTTTACAGCAGCATAACTGAGCACCACAAACTAAAGCTCCCAGTTTACAGCAGCATAACTGAGCACCACAAACTAAAGCTCCCAGTTTACAGCAGCATAACTGAGCACCACAAACTAAAGCTCCCAGTTTACAGCAGCATAACTGAGCACCACAAATTAAGGCTCCCAGTTTACAGCAGCATAACTGAGCACCACAAATTAAAGCTCCCAGTTTACAGCAGCACCACAAACTAAAGAGACCATCTCTATATCCCCTTCGTGCTTCAAAAGTCAGGAAACTATATACTATAAACTATATACTATACTACTATACTATATATATTTACTGTATAGTGATTCTGGTTTTGTTAAAAATAGATTATTTTTTAATTCAATTCAATAGAATTGTATTAATCCCAGAGGGGTATTTAGAGATGCATCTGTGTGTGGTGATAACAATTCAAATATTTATCTAGTTTCACAAAACTGCCCTATTTGAATTGTATCCAATAATCTAGTCCCCTAAAGAACAGAAGATGCCCGGGTTACATAACCATCCTAAAATGAGTCACAGAACTCTAGTGTGCTGGAAGCAGAGAGCCCTTCTCATTTGGACTTTTGGTGGGGTTGTCCGTTGTTGTGAATCTCAGTGATAGGGGTGTCTAACCGCATTGTGTATGATGGGGGTGTCTAACCCCATTGTGTATGATGGGGTGTCTAAATTCAGCCACTGAGGACACAGCGTCCGATATTGTATTATTAATAAATCTGACTTTCTGACCACATACCTGGTTCTAAATCATGGTGATGCAGTGAGTTACAGCAGCAACAGGACCAGCCGTCTTCCTCAACTCTTAGTAACATACATAATTAGCCTACGCTTTACATGTATATTTGAGTCATTTAGTAAGGTGCTCTTATCCAAAGCGACTTAGTGTATTTTAATCTTATAGTGATGCTCTGGAAAGGTTGTGTAATGCCAGTTTAGAAAGTGGTGCTCAGGATCCATCCAATAGTGTACTAAGCCATCCAATAGTGTACTAAGCCATCCAATAGTGTACTACGCCATCCAATAGTGTACTACGCCATCCAATAGTGTACTACGCCATCCAATAGTGTACTAGCCCATCCAATAGTGTACTAAGCCATCCAATAGTGTACTACGCCATCCAATAGTGTACTACGCCATCCAATAGTGTACTACGCCATCCAATAGTGTACTACGCCATCCAATAGTGTACTAAGCCATCCAACAGTGTACTACGCCATCCAATAGTGTACTACGCCATCCAATAGTGTACTACGCCATCCAATAGTGTACTACGCCATCCAATAGTGTACTACGCCATCCAATAGCGTACTAAGCCATCCAATAGTGTACTACGCCATCCAATAGTGTACTAAGCCATCCAATAGTGTACTAAGCCATCCAATAGTGTACTACGCCATCCAATAGTGTACTACGCCATCCAATAGTGTACTACGCCATCCAATAGTGTACTACGCCATCCAATAGCGTACTAAGCCATCCAATAGCGTACTAAGCCATCCAATAGTGTACTACGCCATCCAATAGTGTACTACGCCATCCAATAGTGTACTACGCCATCCAATAGTGTACTACGCCATCCAATAGTGTACTAAGCCATCCAATAGTGTACTAAGCCATCCAATAGTGTACTACGCCATCCAATAGTGTACTACGCCATCCAATAGTGTACTACGACCATCCAATAGTGTACTACGCCATCCAATAGTGTACTACGCCATCCAATAGTGTACTACACCATCCAATAGTGTACTACGCCATCCAATAGTGTACTACGCCATCCAATAGTGTACTACGCCATCCAATAGTGTACTACAGCCATCCAATAGTGTACTACAGCCATCCAATAGTGTACTACGCCATCCAATAGTGTACTACGCCATCCAATAGCGTACTACGCCATCCAATAGTGTACTACGCCATCCAATAGTGTACTACGCCATCCAATAGTGTACTACGCCATCCAATAGTGTACTACGCCATCCAATAGTGTACTACGCCATCCAATAGTGTACTAAGCCATCCAATAGTGTACTACGCCATCCAATAGTGTACTACGCCATCCAATAGTGTACTACAGCCATCCAATAGTGTACTACAGCCATCCAATAGTGTACTACGCCATCCAATAGTGTACTACGCCATCCAATAGTGTACTACTCCATCCAATAGTGTACTACGCCATCCAATAGTGTACTACGACCATCCAATAGTGTACTAAGCCGTCCAATAGTGTACTACGCCATCCAATAGTGTACTACGCCATCCAATAGTGTACTACGCCATCCAATAGTGTACTACGCCATCCAATAGTGTACTAAGCCATCCAATAGTGTACTACGCCATCCAATAGTGTACTATGCCATCCAATAGTGTACTAAGCCATCCAATAGTGTACTACGCCATCCAATAGTGTACTACGCCATCCAATAGTGTACTACGCCATCCAATAGTGTACTACGACCATCCAATAGTGTACTAAGCCATCCAATAGTGTACTACGCCATCCAATAGTGTACTACGCCATCCAATAGTGTACTACGCCATCCAATAGTGTACTACGCCATCCAATAGTGTACTAAGCCATCCAATAGTGTACTAAGCCATCCAATAGTGTACTACGCCATCCAATAGTGTACTACGCCATCCAATAGTGTACTACGCCATCCAATAGTGTACTACGCCATCCAATAGTGTACTAAGCCATCCAATAGTGTACTAAGCCATCCAATAGTGTACTAAGCCATCCATTTTGTTTGATACATTATGAACGTAATTCGTCCAATATGTTACAAATTTGTTGTGCTTAAGATCCCAGACTGCCTCTTTAAAATAGTATGTGAGACAACCACATGTCACAGTTATAGTAAGAAGATTTGTCCTCTTCAATAGAGGTTATCAGTAAAGTCAGTAGGAAATGTGTAAAACAATTTAAATGTTATGTCTACTTCCTCAACTCACTTTAGACATCTTAACAGACAGCAGAGCAGAGACAGGATGGCAACCAGTCCTGACGCCATCAGGATGGACAGCAGCACACCTGCAGGGAGGAAACACCAGCACCACTTCACCACAGCATACACACAACGTGGCCAGTTAGACCATTACATTGGAGAGAGGGTGCTTGAGGGTGCTTGACAACCCACCAGTTAGCTAATGTCACGTCCTAACCATAGAAAGCCTGTATTTTCTATGGTAGAGTAGGTCAGGGAGTGACTAAGGGGGTTAGTCTAGTTTATATTTTCTATGTGGGGTTCTAGGTTTGATTTTCTATGTTGGTGATTGGTATGATTCCCAATGAGAGGCAGCTGGTTATCGTTGTCTCTAATTGGGGATCATACTGAAGTAGTATTTTTCCACCTGTGGGTTATGGGGTGTTTGGAGTTAGTGCACATAGCACCTCAGTAGTCACGGTTTGTTTGTTTTTTGTTTTGTTAAGTTTCACTAATAATTAAGGGTGTGGAACTCATATCGCGCTGCGTCTTGGTCTGACCATTATTACGAACATCGCGACAGCTAAACAGAAGCATGGCATGGTTACTTGTATGTTTTGTTTATTTCATGTGTAACTGTGTTGTTGTATGTGTCAAACTGCTTTGCTTTATCTTGTCCAGGTCGCAGTTGTAATTGAGAACTTGTTCTCAACTAGCCTACCTGGTTAAAAAATAATTTGCTTATGCCAAAATAATGACATCTCTAAGTACAGAGCTTTCATCACATAAAACACGATGTTGTTTAACGTAGCCTAGTTCAAGATCTGTTTGTGCTGTTTTGTCAACTCCTCATTGTCACGCCAAACAGATCTGGGACCAGGCTATGTCTTAATGACATAGTGGCTTGGCCTGAACGACGTGTCAGAGCGACGTGCATCTCATGCATCATCTATGTGTTAGTTACTCATTAGTTAGAATGAGAATGTCAGAAGTCAGCATGAGAAAACACACAATAGAGAGAAACATACACACTCACTCATGCAGACACACACACACACACACAAATAACATACCGAGGCTCATCCAAGCGAGGTCATCTTCTAGGTAATGGTGGAGAAAGGAAAGAGAAGAACAGAAAGAACCTTTAGACCCAGAAGAGCAGTATGAAAACAGACAGAAAGAACCTTTAGACCCAGAAGAGCAGTATGAAAACAGACAGAACCTTTAGACCCAGAAGAGCAGTATGAAAACAGACAGAAAGAACCTTTAGACCCAGAAGAGCAGTATGAAAACAGACAGAACCTTTAGACCCAGAAGAGCAGTATGAAAACAGACTGAAAGAACCTTTAGACCCAGAAGAGCAGTATGAAAACAGACAGAAAGAACCTTTAGACCCAGAAGAGCAGTATGAAAACAGACAGAACCTTTAGACCCAGAAGAGCAGTATGAAAACAGACAGAAAGAACCTTTAGACCCAGAAGAGCAGTATGAAAACAGACAGAACCTTTAGACCCAGAAGAGCAGTATGAAAACAGACAGAAAGAACCTTTAGACCCAGAAGAGCAGTATGAAAACAGACTGAAAGAACCTTTAGACCCAGAAGAGCAGTATGAAAACAGACAGAACCTTTAGACCCAGAAGAGCAGTATGAAAACAGACAGAACCTTTAGACCCAGAAGAGCAGTATGAAAACAGACAGAAAGAACCTTTAGACCCAGAAGAGCAGTATGAAAACAGACAGAAAGAACCTTTAGACCCAGAAGAGCAGTATGAAAACAGACAGAACCTTTAGACCCAGAAGAGCAGTATGAAAACAGACAGAACCTTTAGACCCAGAAGAGCAGTATGAAAACAGACAGAAAGAACCTTTAGACCCAGAAGAGCAGTATGAAAACAGACAGAAAGGACCTTTAGACCCAGAAGAGCAGTATGAAAACAGACAGAACCTTTAGACCCAGAAGAGCAGTATGAAAACAGACTGAAAGAACCTTTAGACCCAGAAGAGCAGTATGAAAACAGACAGAACCTTTAGACCCAGAAGAGCAGTATGAAAACAGACAGAACCTTTAGACCCAGAAGAGCAGTATGAAAACAGACTGAAAGAACCTTTAGACCCAGAAGAGCAGTATGAAAACAGACAGAAAGAACCTTTAGACCCAGAAGAGCAGTATGAAAACAGACAGAACCTTTAGACCCAGAAGAGCAGTATGAAAACAGACAGAAAGAACCTTTAGACCCAGAAGAGCAGTATGAAAACAGACAGAAAGAACCTTTAGACCCAGAAGAGCAGTATGAAAACAGACAGAAAGATCCTTTAAACCCAGAAGAGCAGTATGAAAACAGACAGAAAGATCCTTTAAACCCAGAAGAGCAGTATGAAAACAGACAGAAAGATCCTTTAGACCCAGAAGAGCAGTATGAAAACAGACAGAACCTTTAGACCCAGAAGAGCAGTATGAAAACAGACAGAACCTTTAGACCCAGAAGAGCAGTATGAAAACAGACAGAAAGGACCTTTAGACCCAGAAGAGCAGTATGAAAACAGACAGAAAGATCCTTTAGACCCAGAAGAGCAGTATGAAAACAGACAGAAAGATCCTTTAGACCCAGAAGAGCAGTATGAAAACAGACAGAACCTTTAGACCCAGAAGAGCAGCATGAAAACAGACAAAAATAACCTGACTATATAAGGTCCACAGTTGACAGTGCATGTTAGGGCAAAAACCAATCCATGAGGTCAAAGGAATTGTTCGTAGAGCTCCAAGACAGGATTGTGTTGAGGCACGAATCTGGGGAAGGGTACCAAAAAATATCTGCAGCATCGAAGGTCCCCAAGAACACAGTGGCCTCCATCATTCTTAAATGGAAGAAGTTTAGAACCACTAAGACTTTTCTTAGAGCTGGCCGCCCGGCAAAACTGAGCAAACGGGAGGGAAGGGCATTGGTCAGGGAGGTCACTCTGACTGAGCTCCAGAGTTCCACTGTGGAGATAGAAGAACCTTCCAGAAAGACAAACATCTCTTCAGCACTCCACCAATCAGGCCAAAGGCACCTAAACGACTCTCAGACCATGAGAAACCAGATTCTTTGGTCTGATGAAACCAAGATTTAGCTCTTTGGCCTGTCTGAATACCAAGCGTCATGTCTGGAGGAAACCTGGCACCATCCCTACGGTGAAGCATGGTGGTGGCAGCATCACACCATGGGGGATGTTTCTCAGTGGCAGGGACTAGGAGACGAGTCAGGATTGAGGGAAAGATCCTTGATGAAAACCTGTTCCAGAGCGCTCAGGACCTCAGACTGGGGCGAAGGTTCACCTTCCAACAGTACAATGACCCTAAGCACACAGCCAAGACAATGCAGGAGTGTCTTCAGGACAAGTCTCTGAATATCCTTGAGTGGCCCAGACAGACCCAGGACTTGAAATTGATCAAATATCTCTGGAGAGACCTGAAAGTAGCTGTGCAGCGACACTCCACATTCATCCTGACAGAGTTTGAGAGGATCTGCAGAGAAGAATGGGAGAAACTCCCCAAATACAGATGTGCCAAGCTTGTAGCGTCATTCCCAAGAAGACTCAGACATAATCGTGGAGATGGATGGATATAAATTTCTAGACACAATGAAACGACAGCACATACATTATCCCAACATGGTGGCAATTTGTCACATGACCACAGTGTATGTAATAGGCTTCTTTTGTGTTTTTTCTGTATCTCCAACAGAGATGACACATTTCTGTCAGCATTACATACATTCTGGCAGGACTGTAGTAAATCCTATGGATTATTTTGAATTCCAGTAGTTTATGTTTAGAGTTGTAGGAGCAGGTATGAACATTTCTACATATCTGTGGTTCTCCTCAATTTCTTCCTTTATATTTGTTTCCCCTTTGTCCTTATTAGTTCTGAACTATCGAGTTGAGTTTCAAATTAACCCTTGATATAATTTAGCAATCAACTTATTTGGCGTTGCAGCTACTTTCAGTATGTTTTCAGTGCTCGATGCTTTAGGTTCATCCAGATTCTGGGGAAGCGATTTAATAAGATTTCATAGAATGTAAAGAAATGGGTGTTGGATAACAGTAGTGAGCCATCACAATGTGTGTGCTGAACATTCATGATGCCACGTTGGAGCCAGGACTTAAAGGTGATGTCATTAAACACTGGAGGTAATATGGCGTTGTTCTAAGTAGGGGTGCCACATTAGGTAGTCCAAGACCTCCAGCTTTATAGGGGAAGTGTGACACAATCAGCTTTATAGGAGAAGTGTGACACAATCAGCTTTATAGCGGAAGTGTGACACGGTCAGCTTTATAGGGGAAGTGTGACACAGTCAGCTTTATAGGGGAAGTGTGACACAGTCAGCTTTATAGGGGAAGTGTGACACAGTCAGCTTTATAGGGGAAGTGTGACACAGTCAGCTTTATAGGGGAAGTGTGACACAGTCAGCTTTGTGGGGGAAGTGTGACACAGTCAGCTTTATAGGGGAAGTGTGACAGTCAGCTTTGTGGGGGAAGTGTAAAACAGTCAGCTTTATAGGGGAAGTGTGACACAGTCAGCTTTATAGGGGAAGTGTGACACAGTCAGCTTTATAGGGGAAGTGTGACACAATCAGCTTTATAGGGGAAGTGTGACACAGTCAGCTTTGTGGGGGAAGTGTGACACAGTCAGCTTTATGGGGGAAGTGTTACACAGTCAGCTTTATAGGGGAAGTGTGACACAGTCAGCTTTATAGGGGAAGTGTGACACAATCAGCTTTATAGGGGAAGTGTGACACAGTCAGCTTTGTGGGGGAAGTGTGACACAGTCAGCTTTATAGGGGAAGTGTGACACAGTCAATTTGACTCTTTCCATTCCAAAAAAAGTTAAAGGCCATTTATTTGATAAAAAATGTTGAATGGAATTGAAACGGTCTTGTTATACAGTAAATGCACCAACCTTGGTAATATATTCATTTTGATCATGTTGACCCTACCAAACATTGAAATAGGGAGAGTTCTCGTCTCTGAACATCGGGTTAATTCCTATCTATTAAAGGAGTTGATTTTATAGGCCCTCTCCAAATTGCATGGTATCAATATAGCCAGTATTTCATACGTATGTCTTTGTCAATTTCCACTGAAATCTGCTTTCCAAGCTTAAAAATTCCTAATTCTCCTAATTTACTGTGAATCCTGATATAGCACCATATGTGTCTAACAGTTACAAAATAAATGACAGAGAACGTTTTGGTTCAGATAAATGATTATTGATGCTAAGGGTTCTGAATACAATACCACATGTTGTTCTCCACCAATTTCTATTCCCCAGATTGAGCCACGAGTTCTGATTATTGATGCTAGGGGTTCTAAAGCAAATAAATAACTGGACAGAGGGCATCCATGTCTAGTCCCTCTTGTTAACTGCAATAGATCAGAGATTTGTTAATTTGGTTTTATAGCCACTTTGGGGGGATTTATACAATAGCTCAATCCAGGAAATAAATACAAGACCAAAACCAAACCTTTTTAAGACAGCCATCAAATATGCCTATTCCACTCTATGGAATTTTTTTTCAATATCTAATGATACTACCACTTTTGGAACGTTCCAGTTCCTGGTATGATGGATTATATCTTTAACAAATTGGCGTAGATTGTCTGAAGACATCCTGAAGACATCCTAAAAATGTGATTCACATTTAAAAACATATATCTATATATTTTTATTTTGCATTTTTTGTTTACAAAAATATTTCTTCACATTTACAAACAGTCCATTTATATTTTCCAGCGGGTTTGTACATTTGGATTAGTTTTTTTCCTCGCCTGAGTAGCCTCGTTTCACTGCCAAAAATACAATGAAACCATCTAGTGTTCAGTGAAATAACAACACAATGCCAAATACAGGAAGCCTAGTCAAATAATTAACATCCAATCACATTAACCATTACTCTCACGCGGGAATTCCACTCACAGCCAAACGTAGCTGCTGTTCATGTTGGTATCTGTACTGATGGGGCAAAAGCCATGACAGGGAGACATAGTGGAGTGGTAACGTGTGTGCAAGCAGTTGCACCCGATGCCACTTGGGTACACTGCAGCATCCACCGAGAGGCTCTTGTTGCCAAGGGAATGTCTGACAGCTTGAAAGTTTTGGACTCTACAGTGAAAATGGTTAACTTTGTTAAAGCAAGGCCCCTGAACTCTCGTGTATTTTCTGCACTATGCAATGATACGGGCAGCAACCATGTAGCGCTTTTACAACATACAGAAGTGCGCTGGTTATCAAAGGGCAAAGTATTGACACGTTTTTTTAAATTGAGAGACAAGCTTAAAGTTTTCTTTGCTGAACATAATTTTCACTTGTCTGACCGCTTGCAAAATGACGAGTTTCTCACAGGACTGACCTATCTGGGCAATCACCTGAATGATCTGAATCTAGGATTACAGGGACTCTCCGCAACTACAGTATATTCAATGTGAAGGACAAAATTGAGGCTATGATTAAGAAGTTGGAGCTCTTCTCTGTCTGCATTAACAAGAACAACACAGGTCTTTCCATCATTGTATGATTTTTTGTGTGCAAATCAACTCAAGCTAAGACAATGTCAAATTGTGATATAGTGAAGCACCTGAGTTGGGTGCACAATTACGCAGGTACTTACCCGAAACGGATGACACAAACTTTATTCGTTATCCCTTTCCTGCCCTGCCTCCAGTACACTTACCGATATCTGAACAAGAGAACCTCATCAAAATTGCAACAAGTGGTTCTGTGAACATTTTATGTAATCAGAAGCCACTGCCAGATTTCTGGATTGGGCTGCACTCAGAGTATCCTGCCTTGGTAAATCGCGCTGTTAAGACACCGATGCCCTTTGCAACCACGTACCTATGTGAGAGTGGATTCTCGGCCCTCACAAGCTTAAAAACGAAATAGAGTCACAGACTGTGTGTGGAAAATGATTTAACCTGTCTGGGAACAGGTTAAATTCTCGTTAATCCAGCCACAGTGTCTGATTTCAAAAAGGCTTTACAGCGAAAGCTCCACAAACGACTATGTGAGGTCATCACCAAGTCACAAAAAAACTGAGCCATTTTTCCAGCCAAAGAGAGGAGTCACAAAAAGCAGAAATATAGATAAAATTAATCACTAACCTTTGATGATCTTCACCAGATGACAAGTTGCACAATACATGTATGTTTTGTTCGATAAACTGCATATTTATATCTAAAAATCTCATTTTACATTGGCGTGTTATGTTCAGTAGTTCCAAAACATGCTGTGATTTTGCAGAGAGCCACATCAATTTACAGAAATACTCATAATAAACATTGATGATGGATACAACTATTATACATGGAACTTTAGATAAACTTCTCCTTAATGCAACCGCTGTGTCAGATTTAAAAACAATTTTTACGGAAAAAGCATACCAGCCAAAGAGATATCCGCCATGTTGTGGAGTCAACAGAAGTCAGAAATAGCATTATAAATATTAACTTCCCTTTGATGATCTTCATCAGAAGGCACTCCCAGGAATCCCAGTTCCACAATAAATGTTTGATTTGTTCGACGACAACTCACTCATTCTAATGTTTAATAAATGTATCGTATAGTGTGTGTGTGTGTGGCAGGCTTACAATGACGGCAAAAAAAGGGAGAAGAGTGCACTGAGTGTGTACACTGACACTGGTGCTAGGGGGGTAAACTGACCCTGGTGCTAGAGGGGGTACGCTGACCCTGGTGCTAGAGGGGGGGTATGCTGACCCTGGTGCTAGGGCGGTACACTGACCCTGGTGCTAGAGGGGGGGTACGCTGATCCTGGAGCTAGGGGGTACGCTGACCCCGGTGAAGGGGTTGGTACGCTGACCCTGGTGCTAGAGGGGGTACGCTGAGCCTGTTGCTAGATGGGGGGGATACACTGACCCTGGTGCTAGAGGGCGTACGCTGACCCTGGTACTGGAGGGGGGTACGCTGACCCTGGTGCTAGAGGGGGTACGCTGACCCTGGTACTAGAGGGGGGTACGCTGACCCTGGTGCTAGGGGGGTACACTGACCCTGGTGCTAGGGGGTACGCTGACCCTGGTGCTAGGGGGGTACACTGACCCTGGTACTAGAGGGGGGGTACACTGACCCTGGTGCTAGGGGGGGTACGCTGACCCTGGTGCTAGAGGGGGGGGGTATGCTGACCCTGGTGCTAGAGGGGGGTACACTGACCCTGGTACTAGAGGGGGGCAGTACGCTGACCCAGGTGCTAGAAGGGGTACGCTGACCCTGGTGCTAGAGGGGTACGGTGACCCTGGTGCTAGAGGGGGTACGGTGACCCTGGTGCTAGAGGGGGTACGCTGACCCTGGTGCTAGGGGGTACGCTGACTCTGGTACTAGAGGGGGGTAAAATGACCCTGGTGCTAGATGGAGGTATGCTGACCCTGGTGCTAGAGGGGTGCACTGACCCTGGTGCTAGAGGGGGTACGCTGACCCTGGTGCTAGAGGGGGAGGGGTACTATGACCCTGGTACTAGAGGGGGGGCACGCTGACCCTGGTGCTAGAGGGGGTACGCTGACCCTGGAACTAGAGGAGTGGGGGTAAAATGACCCTGGTGCTAGATGGGGGGTATGCTGACCCTGGTGCTAGAGGGGGTACGCTGACCCTGGTGCTAGAGGGGGGGGGAGGTAAAATGACCCTGGTGCTAGATGGAGGTATGCTGACCCTGGTGCTAGAGGGGGTACACTGACCCTGGTGCTAGAGGGGGTACGCTGACCCTGGTGCTAGATGGGCGTATGCTGACCCTGGTGTTAGAGGGGTACGCTGACCCTGGTGCTAGAGGGGGTACGCTGACCCTGGTGCTAGAGGGGAGGGGGTACTATGACCCTGGTACTAGAGGGGGGGGGGGGTACGCTGACCCTGGTGCTAGAGGGTACGCTGACCCTGGAACTAGAGGAGTGGGGGTAAAATGACCCTGGTGCTAGATGGGGGGTATGCTGACCCTGGTGCTAGAGGGGTACGCTGACCCTGGTGCTAGAGGGGGAGGTAAAATGACCCTGGTGCTAGATGGAGGTATGCTGACCCTGGTGCTAGAGGGGTACACTGACCCTGGTGCTAGAGGGGGTACGCTGACCCTGGTGCTAGATGGGCGTATGCTGACCCTGGTGCTAGAGGGGGTACGCTGACCCTGGTGCTAGAGGGGTACGCTGACCCTGGTGCTAGAGGGGGTACGCTGACCCTGGTGCTAGATGGGGGTATGCTGACCCTGGTGCTAGAGGGGGTACACTGACCCTGGTGCTAGAGGGGGGGGGGTAAAATGACCCTGGTGCTAGATGGAGGTATGCTGACCCTGGTGCTAGAGGGGGTACATTGACCCTGGTGCTAGAGGGGGTACGCTGACCCTGGTGCTAGAGGGGGGGTATGCTGACCCTGGTGCTAGGGCGGTACACTGACCCTGGTGCTAGAGGGGGTACGCTGATCCTAGAGCTAGGGGGGTACGCTGACCCCGGTGAAGGGGTTGGTGCGCTGACCCTGGTGCTAGAGGGGGTACGCTGAGCCTGTTGCTAGATGGGGGGATACACTGACCCTGGTGCTAGAGGGCGTACGCTGACCCTGGTACTGGAGGGGGTACGCTGACCCTGGTGCTAGAGGGGTACGCTGACCCTGGTACTAGAGGGGGTACGCTGACCCTGGTGCTAGGGGGTACACTGACCCTGGTGCTAGGGGGTACGCTGACCCTGGTGCTAGGGGGTACACTGACCCTGGTACTAGAGGGGGGGGGGGTACACTGACCCTGGTGCTAGGGGGTACGCTGACCCTGGTGCTAGAGGGGGGGGGGGTATGCTGACCCTGGTGCTAGAGGGGGTACGGTGACCCTGGTGCTAGAGGGGGCACGCTGACCCTGGTGCTAGGGGGGTACGCTGACTCTGGTACTAGAGGGGGGGGGTAAAATGACCCTGGTGCTAGATGGAGGTATGCTGACCCTGGTGCTAGAGGGGGTGCACTGACCCTGGTGCTAGAGGGGGTACGCTGACCCTGGTGCTAGAGGGGGAGGGGGTACTATGACCCTGGTACTAGAGGGGGGGGGTACGCTGACCCTGGTGCTAGAGGGGTACGCTGACCCTGGAACTAGAGGAGTGGGGGTAAAATGACCCTGGTGCTAGATGGGGGGAATGCTGACCCTGGTGCTAGAGGGGGTACGCTGACCCTGGTGCTAGAGGGGGAGGTAAAATGACCCTGGTGCTAGATGGAGGTATGCTGACCCTGGTGCTAGAGGGGGTACACTGACCCTGGTGCTAGAGGGGGTACGCTGACCCTGGTGCTAGATGGGCGTATGCTGACCCTGGTGCTAGAGGGGGTACGCTGACCCTGGTGCTAGAGGGGGTACGCTGACCCTGGTGCTAGAGGGGGTACGCTGACCCTGGAACTAGAGGAGTGGGGGTAAAATGACCCTGGTGCTAGATGGGGGGTATGCTGACCCTGGTGCTAGAGGGGGTACGCTGACCCTGGTGCTAGAGGGGGGGGGGAGGTAAAATGACCCTGGTGCTAGATGGAGGTATGCTGACCCTGGTGCTAGAGGGGGTACACTGACCCTGGTGCTAGAGGGGGTACGCTGACCCTGGTGCTAGATGGGCGTATGCTGACCCTGGTGCTAGAGGGGGTACGCTGACCCTGGTGCTAGAGGGGGTACGCTGACCCTGGTGCTAGAGGGGGTACGCTGACCCTGGTGCTAGATGGGGGTATGCTGACCCTGGTGCTAGAGGGGGTACACTGACCCTGGTGCTAGAGGGGGGGGGTAAAATGACCCTGGTGCTAGATGGAGGTATGCTGACCCTGGTGCTAGAGGGCGTACGCTGACCCTGGTGCTAGATGGGGGTATGCTGACCCTGGTGCTAGAGGGGGTACACTGACCCTGGTGCTAGAGGGGGTACGCTGACCCTGGTGCTAGATGGGCGTATGCTGACCCTGGTGCTAGAGGGGGTACGCTGACCCTGGTGCTAGATGGGGGTATGCTGACCCTGGTGCTAGAGGGGGTACGCTGACCCTGGTGCTAGGGGGGTAAGCTGACTCTGGTTACTAGAGGGGGGGTATGCTGACCCTGGTGCTAGATGGGGGTATGCTGACCCTGGTGCTAGAGGGGGTACACTGACCCTGGTGCTAGGGGGTACGCTGACCCTGGTGCTAGAGGGGTACGCTGACCCTGGAACTAGAGGAGTGGGGGTAAAATGACCCTGGTGCTAGATGGGGGGTATGCTGACCCTGGTGCTAGAGGGGGTACGCTGACCCTGGTGCTAGAGGGGGGGGGGGTAAAATGACCCTGGTGCTAGATGGAGGTATGCTGACCCTGGTGCTAGAGGGGGTACGCTGACCCTGGTGCTAGATGGGCGTATGCTGACCCTGGTGCTAGAGGGGGTACGCTGACCCTGGTGCTAGAGGGGGGGTAAAATGACCCTGGTGCTAGATGGAGGTATGCTGACCCTGGTGCTAGAGGGGTACACTGACCCTGGTGCTAGAGGGGGTACGCTGACCCTGGTGCTAGATGGGGGTATGCTGACCCTGGTGCTAGAGGGGGTACACTGACCCTGGTGCTAGAGGGGGTACGGTGACCCTGGTGCTAGAGGGGGTACGCTGACCCTGGTGCTAGAGGGGGGTAAAATGACCCTGGTGCTAGATGGAGGTATGCTGACCCTGGTGCTAGAGGGGGTACACTGACCCTGGTGCTAGAGGGGGTACGCTGACCCTGGTGCTAGATGGGGGTATGCTGACCCTGGTGCTAGAGGGGGTACACTGACCCTGGTGCTAGAGGGGGTACGGTGACCCTGGTGCTAGAGGGGGTACGGTGACCCTGGTGCTAGAGGGGGTACGCTGACCCTGGTGCTAGGGGGGGTACACTGACCCTGGTACTAGAGGGGGGTACGCTGACCCTGGTACTAGAGGGGGTGCGCTGACCCTGGTACTAGAGGGGGTACGCTGACCCTGGTACTAGAGGGGGTACACTGACCCTGGTACTAGAGGGGGGTACGCTGACCCTGGTACTAGGGGGTACACTGAACCTGGGACTAGAGGGGGGTACTATGACGCTGGTGCTAGAGGGGGGGTATGCTGACCCTGGGACTAGAGGGGGTACTATGACGCTGGTGCTAGAGGGGGGGTACGCTGACCCTGGTGCTAGAGGGGGGTACGGTGACCCTGGTGCTAGAGGGGTACGCTGACCCTGGTACTAGAGGGGGGTACGCTGACCCTGGTACTAGAGGGGGTGCGCTGACCCTGGTACTAGAGGGGGAGGGGGTACTATGACCCTGGTGCTAGAGGGGGTACGCTGACCCTGGTGCTAGAGGGGGTACGCTGACCCTGGTGCTAGATGGGGGTATGCTGACCCTGGTGCTAGAGGGGGTACACTGACCCTGGTGCTAGAGGGGGTACGCTGACCCTGGTACTAGGGGGTACACTGAACCTGGGACTAGAGGGGGGGTACTATGATGCTGGTGCTAGAGGGGGGTATGCTGACCCTGGGACTAGGGGGGGTATGCTGACCCTGGGACTAGAGGGGGGGGGTATGCTGACCCTGGGACTAGAGGGGGGGGGGTATGCTGACCCTGGTACTAGAGGGGAAGGGGGTACTATGACCCTGGTACTAGAGGGGGTACGCTGACCCTGGTGCTAGAGGGGGTACGCTGACCCTGGTGCTAGAGGGGGTACGCTGACCCTGGTGCTAGAGGGGGTACACTGACCCTGGTGCTAGAGGGGGTACACTGACCCTGGTGCTAGAGGGGGTACGCTGACCCTGGTGCTAGAGGGGGTATGCAGCTGGAGGTAGAATGTTTGAAGGGGTATGGGACTATAATACTGGTCTAGAACATTCCACTGGGAATTCATCATTACCAGGACATTTCCCAATTTGCAGATTATTGATGGCCTCCAACAATTAATTATGTAAATTGTCTATATCCTCCTTTCAACTCCTTTAACTTTTTTTTCTCTCGTTTATACAGTTTGTGATACCTTTCAGAAGGATCCACCATTATGTTACCATCTGGGGTTTTAATAGTGTGGATGGTACCTTCCTCTTCCTCTTTTTTTAATTTGCTGAGCAAGCATTTTCCCTGCTCTTTCACCCTGCTCAACATATTCTTGTTTGGATTTCAATGCAGCAATCTCTGCTGGGTCAGGTTTTCAGTCAGGGTGTCAACATTTCATTCTCTGCTGGGTCAGGTTTTCAGTCAGGGTTGCAACATTTCAATCTCTGCTGGGTCAGGTCTTCAGTCAGGGTGTCAACATTTCATTCTCTACTGGGTCAGGTTTTCAGTCAGGGTGTCAACATTTCATTCTCTGCTGGGTCAGGTCTTCAGTCAGGGTGTCAACATTTCAATCTCTGCTGGGTCAGGTCTTCAGTCAGGGTGTCAACATTTCAATCTCTGCTGGGTCAGGTCTTCAGTCAGGGAGTCAACATTTCAAGCTCTGCAAATCAGGGGTTTATTGTGTTATAGTCGAGCTTCAAAGTGTTCAACTGTTGAAGGGAGTCAACATTTCAACCTCTGCTGGGTCAGGTTGTCCATCAGGGAGTCAACATTTCAATCTCTGCTGGGTCAGGTTGTCCATCAGGGAGTCAACATTTCAATCTCTGCTGGGTGAGGTTGTCCATCAGGGAGTCAACATTTCATTCTCTGCTGGGTCAGGTCTTCAGTCAGGGTGTCAACATTTCAATCTCTGCTGGGTCAGGTCTTCAGTCAGGGTGTCAACATTTCAATCTCTGCTGGGTCAGGTTTTCAGTCAGGGTTGCAACATTTCATTCTCTACTGGGTCAGGTCTTCAGTCAGGGTGTCAACATTTCAATCTCTGCTGGGTCAGGTCTTCAGTCAGGGAGTCAACATTTCATTCTCTGCTGGGTCAGGTTTTCAGTCAGGGTGTCAACATTTCAATCTCTGCTGGGTCAGGTCTTCAGTCAGGGTGTCAACATTTCAATCTCTGCTGGGTCAGGTTTTCAGTCAGGGTGTCAACATTTCATTCTCTGCTGGGTCAGGTCTTCAGTCAGGGAGTCAACATTTCAATCTCTGCTGGGTCAGGTCTTCAGTCAGGGTGTCAACATTTCAATCTCTGCTGGGTCAGGTCTTCAGTCAGGGAGTCAACATTTCATTCTCTGCTGGGTCAGGTCTTCAGTCAGGGTTGCAACATTTCATTCTCTGCTGGGTCAGGTCTTCAGTCAGGGTTGCAACATTTCAATCTCTGCTGGGTCAGGTCTTCAGTCAGGGTGTCAACATTTCAATCTCTGCTGGGTCAGGTTTTCAGTCAGGGAGTCAACATTTCAAGCTCTGCAAATCAGGGGTTTATTGTGTTATAGTCGAGCTTCAAAGTGTTCAACTGTTGAAGGGAGTCAACATTTCAACCTCTGCTGGGTCAGGTTGTCCATCAGGGAGTCAACATTTCAATCTCTGCTGGGTCAGGTTGTCCATCAGGGAGTCAACATTTCAATCTCTGCTGGGTGAGGTTGTCCATCAGGGAGTCAACATTTCATTCTCTGCTGGGTCAGGTTTTCAGTCAGGGTGTCAACATTTCATTCTCTGCTGGGTCAGGTCTTCAGTCAGGGTTGCAACATTTCAATCTCTGCTGGGTCAGGTCTTCAGTCAGGGTGTCAACATTTCATTCTCTACTGGGTCAGGTCTTCAGTCAGGGTGTCAACATTTCATTCTCTGCTGGGTCAGGTTTTCAGTCAGGGTGTCAACATTTCATTCTCTGCTGGGTCAGGTCTTCAGTCAGGGTGTCAACATTTCATTCTCTGCTGGGTCAGGTCTTCAGTCAGGGTTGCAACATTTCATTCTCTGCTGGGTCAGGTTTTCAGTCAGGGTGTCAACATTTCAATCTCTGCTGGGTCAGGTTTTCAGTCAGGGTGTCAACATTTCAATCTCTGCTGGGTCAGGTCTTCAGTCAGGGTTGCAACATTTCAATCTCTGCTGGGTCAGGTCTTCAGTCAGGGTGTCAACATTTCATTCTCTACTGGGTCAGGTCTTCAGTCAGGGTGTCAACATTTCATTCTCTGCTGGGTCAGGTTTTCAGTCAGGGTGTCAACATTTCATTCTCTGCTGGGTCAGGTCTTCAGTCAGGGTGTCAACATTTCAATCTCTGCTGGGTCAGGTTTTCAGTCAGGGAGTCAACATTTCAAGCTCTGCAAATCAGGGGTTTATTGTGTTATAGTCGAGCTTCAAAGTGTTCAACTGTTGAAGGGAGTCAACATTTCAACCTCTGCTGGGTCAGGTTGTCCATCAGGGAGTCAACATTTCAATCTCTGCTGGGTCAGGTTGTCCATCAGGGAGTCAACATTTCAATCTCTGCTGGGTGAGGTTGTCCATCAGGGAGTCAACATTTCAATCTCTGCTGGGTCAGGTTGTCCATCAGGGAATCAACATTTCAATCTCTGCTGGGTCAGGTTGTCCATCAGGGAGTCAACATTTCAATCTCTGCTGGGTCAGGTTGTCCATCAGGGAGTCAACATTTCAACCTCTGCTGGGTCAGGGAGTCCATCAGGGAGTCAACATTTCAATCTCTGCTGGGTCAGGTTGTCCATCAGGGAGTCAACATTTCAATCTCTGCTGGGTCAGGTTGTCCATCAGGGAGTCAACATTTCAATCTCTGCTGGGTCAGGTTGTCCATCAGGGAGTCAACATTTCAATCTCTGCTGGGTCAGGTTGTCCATCAGGGAGTCAACATTTCAATCTCTGCTGGGTCAGGTTGTCCATCAGGGAGTCAACATTTCAACCTCTGCTGGGTCAGGTTGTCCATCAGGGAGTCAACATTTCAATCTCTGCTGGGTCAGGTTGTCCATCAGGGAGTCAACATTTCAACCTCTGCTGGGTCAGGTTGTCCATCAGGGAGTCAACATTTCAATCTCTGCTGGGTCAGGTTGTCCATCAGGGAGTCAACATTTCAATCTCTGCTGGGTCAGGTTGTCCATCAGGGAGTCAACATTTCAATCTCTGCTGGGTCAGGTTGTCCATCAGGGAGTCAACATTTCAATCTCTGCTGGGTCAGGTTGTCCATCAGGGAGTCAACATTTCAACCTCTGCTGGGTCAGGTTGTCCATCAGGGAGTCAACATTTCAATCTCTGCTGGGTCAGGTTGTCCATCCGGGACTCAACATTTCAATCTCTGCTGGGTCAGGTTGTCCATCAGGGAGTCAACTGGCTTGTCTAAAGTTCAACGTATCCCTACAACTGGCTTGTCTAAAGTTCAACGTATCCCTACAACTGGCTTGTCTACAGTTCAACGTATCCTTACAACTGGCTTGTCTAAAGTTCAACGCATCCCTACAACTGGCTTGTCTACAGTTCAACGTATCCCTACAACTGGCTTGTCTAAAGTTCAACGTATCCCTACAACTGGCTTGTCTACAGTTCAACGTATCCTTACAACTGGCTTGTCTAAAGTTCAACGCATCCCTACAACTGGCTTGTCTACAGTTCAACGTATCTTTACAACTGGCTTGTCTCCAGTTCAATGTATCCTTACAACTGGCTTGTCTGCAGTTCAACGTATCCCTACAACTGGCTTGTCTAAAGTTCAACGTATCCCTACAGCTGGCTTGTCTAAAGTTCAACGTATCCCTACAACTGGCTTGTCTACAGTTCAAAGTATCCTTACAACTGGCTTGTCTACAGTTCAACGTATCCCTACAACTGGCTTGTCTACAGTTCAACGTATCCCTACAACTGGCTTGTCTACAGTTCAACGTATCCCTACAACTGGCTTGCCTAAAGTTCAACGTATCCTTACAACTGGCTTGTCTACAGTTCAACGTATCCCTACAACTGGCTTGTCTACAGTTCAACGTATCTTTACAACTGGCTTGTCTCCAGTTCAATGTATCCTTACAACTGGCTTGTCTGCAGTTCAACGTATCCCTACAACTGGCTTGTCTAAAGTTCAACGTATCCCTACAACTGGCTTGTCTAAAGTTCAACGTATCCCTACAACTGGCTTGTCTACAGTTCAAAGTATCCTTACAACTGGCTTGTCTACAGTTCAACGTATCCCTACAACTGGCTTGTCTACAGTTCAACGTATCCCTACAACTGGCTTGTCTACAGTTCAACGTATCCCTACAACTGGCTTGCCTAAAGTTCAACGTATCCTTACAACTGGCTTGTCTACAGTTCAACGTATCCCTACAACTGGCTTGCCTAAAGTTCAACGCATCTTTACAACTGGCTTGTCTAAAGTTCAACGTATCCCTACAACTGGCTTGTCTAAAGTTCAACGTATCCCTACAACTGGCTTGTCTACAGTTCAACGTATCCTTACAACTGGCTTGTCTACAGTTCAACGTATCCTTACAACTGGCTTGCCTAAAGTTCAACGTATCCCTACAACTGGCTTGTCTAAAGTTCAACGTATCCCTACAACTGGCTTGTCTACAGTTCAACGTATCCTTACAACTGGCTTGCCTAAAGTTCAATGTATCCCTACAACTGGCTTGTCTAAAGTTCAACGTATCCCTACAACTGGCTTGCCTAAAGTTCAACGTATCCCTACAACTGGCTTGTCTAAAGTTCAACGTATCCCTACAACTGGCTTGTCTAAAGTTCAACGTATCCCTACAACTGGCCCTCATTGGCTTAAAACGTATCCTTACAACTGGCCCTCATTGGTTTAAAACTTATCCTTACAGCTGGCCCTCATTGGTTTAAAACTTATCCTTACAGCTGGCCCTCATTGGTTTAAAACTTATCCTTACAACTGACCCTCATTGGTTTAAAACTTATCCTTACAGCTGACCCTCATTGGTTTAAAACTTATCCTTACAACTGGCCCTCATTGGTTTAAAACTTATCCTTACAACTGGCCCTCATTGGTTTAAAACTTATCCTTACAACTGGCCCTCATTGGTTTAAAACTTATCCTTACAACTGGCCCTCATTGGTTTAAAACTTATCCTTACAACTGGCCCTCATTGGTTTAAAACTTATCCTTACAACTGGCCCTCATTGGTTTAAAACTTATCCTTACAGCTGACCCTCATTGGTTTAAAACGTATCCTTACAACTGACCCTCATTGGTTTAAAACGTATCCTTACAACTGACCCTCATTGGTTTAAAACTTATCCTTACAACTTCTTGAAGACTTCCTGTGTACTCTATTAACTTCCCCTAAGGAGAGATGACAAAATCTCCAACCGGTCATACCTTCCCCCCTCATAGAACAGTGTCATCGTCATAATAAAAATTCAACTCTGAAAATATGTGTATTTATTGAACCTTTATTTAACGAGGCAAGTCAGTTAAGAACAAATTCTTATTTACAATGACAACAGCCAAACCTCAGCCAAACCTGGACGACGCCAGACCAATTGTGCGCCGCCCTATGGGACTCCTGATCATGGACAGTTGTGATACAGCCCAGGATTGAACTCAGGTCTGTAGTGACACCTCTAGCACTGCAATGCAGTGACTGCTGTGCCACTCAAAGAACCCCAATCATCAGGAAATGTCTCTGGTTTTTAATGTGTTGAGATTCCACTCTGTTGCTTGTGTCTAGTCTGGTATCAGAGATGAGCTATCAACACTTAGAAAAAAGGGTTCCAAAAGGGTTCTTCGACTGTCTCCTAGGAAAAGCATTTTTTTGGTTCCAGGTAGAACTCTTTTGAGTTCCATGTAGAACCCTTTTGAGTTCCATGTAGAACCCTTTTGAGTTCCAGGTAGAACCCTTTTGAGTTCCATGTAGAACCCTTTTGAGTTCATGTAGAACCCTTTTGAGTTCCATGTAGAACCCTTTTGAGTTCCATGTAGAACCCTTTTGAGTTCCATGTAGAACCCTTTTGAGTTCCATGTAGAACCCTTTTGAGTTCCATGTAGAACCCTCTGTCATCCTACGGGGACAGCTGAATAACTCTTAGGTTCTCTTATGTTCACATTGTGCTTCCTTTAAAAATGACATCTAAAAATGGATTACATTAGTATTCCCCCCCCCTACAGATCTACACAACCTTCTCCATATTTTCAAAGTTAAAGAAAGTTATAGAACATTTTTCAAGATAAAAAAATAAATATATTTTTTTTGTCTTGATTGCATGTCTTCACACCCAGAGTTAATACATGGTTTAAGCATTGGCAGCCATTACAGCTGGGAATAATTCGGAATAACATACTACCAACTTTGCACAGCTCAAGGCAACATACAGAGTCTTCAGAGAGTATTGACACCCCTTGATTTATTCCACATGTTGTTGTGTTACAGCCTGAATTCACAATGGATTATATCGATTTTTTTATTCTCAAAATTGATTGAAAATGAAATACAGAAATATCTAATTTATATAAGTACTCACACCACTGAGTCAATACTTTGTAGAAGCACCTTTAGCAGTGATTACAACTGTGAGTCTTTCTGGGTAAGTCTCTGAGAGTGATTACAGCTGTGAGTCTTTCTGGGTAAGTCTCTGAGAGTGATTACAGCTGTGAGTCTTTCTGAATAAGTCTCTAAGAGTGATTACAGCTGTGAGTCTTTCTGGGTAAGTCTCTAAGAGTGATTACAGCTGTGAGTCTTTCTGGGTAAGTCTCTAAGAGTGATTACAGCTGTGAGTATTTCTGGGCAAGTCTCTAAGAGCTGTGAGTCTTTCTGGGTAAGTCTCTAAGAGCTGTGAGTCTTTCTGGGTAAGTCTCTATGAGCTTTGCACACCTGGATTGTACAATATTTGCACATTATTATTTAAAAAATTATTCAAGCTCTGTCAACTTGGTTGGTGATCATTGCTAGACAGCCATTTTCAAGTCTTGCCATAGATTTTCAATCCGATTTAAATCAAAACTGTAACTAGGTCACTCAGGAACATTCAATGTTTTCTTGGTAAGCAACCAATGTAGATTTTGCCTTGATTTGTAGGTTGTTGTCCTGCTGAAAGGTGTATTTGTCTCCCAGTGTCTATTGGAAAGCAGACTGAACCAGGTTTTACTCTGGGATTTTGCCTGTGCTTATAGCTGTATTCCCTTTATTTTTATCCTAAGAAAAGCTCTAGTCCTTGCTGATGACAAGCATACCCATAACATGATGCAGCCACCACCATCTCGAAAAGATGAAGAGTTGTACTCAGTGATGTGCTGGATTTGCCCCAAACATAACCCTTTGTATTCTGGACAAAAAGTTATTTTTTTGCCACATGTTTAGCTGTATTACTTCAGTGCCTTGTTGCAAAGTCACTTTAACTCGACCTCCATGTACATATTACCTCAATTACCTCGACTAACCGGTTCCCCCGCACATTGACTCTGTACCGGTACCCCCAGTATATAGCCTCCACATTGACTCTGTACAGGTACCCCCAGTATATAGCCTCCACATTGACTCTGTACCAGTACCCCCTGTATATAGCCTCCACATTGACTCTGTACCAGTACCCCCTGTATATAGGCTCCACATTGACTCTGTACCAGTACCCCCTGTATATAGGCTCCACATTGACTCTGTACCAGTACCCCCTGTATATAGCCTCCACATTGACTCTGTACCGGTACCCCTGTATATAGCCTCCACATTGACTCTGTACCAGTACCCCCTGTATATAGGCTCCACATTGACTCTGTACCAGTACCCCCTGTATATAGGCTCCACATTGACTCTGTACCAGTACCCCCTGTATATAGCCTCCACATTGACTCTGTACCGGTACCCCTGTATATAGCCTCCACATTGACTCTGTACCAGTACCCCCTGTATATAGCCTCCACATTGACTCCGTACCAGTACCCCCTGTATATAGCCTCCACATTGACTCTGTACCGGTACCCCTGTATATAGCCTCCACATTGACTCTGTACCAGTACCCCCTGTATATAGCCTCCACATTGACTCTGTACCAGTACCCCCTGTATATAGCCTCCACATTGACTCTGTACCAGTACCCCCTGTATATAGCCTCCACATTGACTCTATACCGGTACTCCCTGTATATAGTCTCCACATTGACTCTCTACCAGTACCCCCTGTATATAGTCTCCACATTGACTCTATACCAGTGCCCCCTGTATATAGTCTCCACATTGACTCTGTACCAGTACCCCCTGTATATAGTCTCCACATTGACTCTGTACCAGTACCCCCTGTATATAGCCTCCACATTGACTCTCTACCAGTACCCCCTGTATATAGTCTCCACATTGACTCTATACCAGTGCCCCCTGTATATAGCCTCCACATTGACTCTGTACCAGTACCCCCTGTATATAGTCTCCACATTGACTCTGTACCAGTACCCCCTGTATATAGCCTCCACATTGACTCTGTACCGGTACCCCCTGTATATAGTCTCCACATTGACTCTGTACCAGTACCCCCTGTATATAGTCTCCACATTGACTCTGTACCGGTACCCCCTGTATATAGTCTCCACATTGACTCTGTACCAGTACCCCCTGTATATAGCCTCCACATTGACTCTGTACCGGTACCCCCTGTATATAGCCTCCACATTGACTCTGTACCAGTACCCCCTGTATATAGTCTCCACTTTGACTCTATACCGGTACCCCCTGTATATAACCTCCACATTGACTCTGTACCGGTACCCCCTGTATATAGTCTCCACATTGACTCTGTACCGGTGCCCCCTGTATATAGTCTCCACATTGACTCTGTACCAGTACCCCCTGTATATAGTCTCCACATTGACTCTGTACCAGTACCCCCTGTATATCGCCTCCACATTGACTCTGTACCGGTACCCCCTGTATATAGCCTCCACATTGACTCTGTACTGGTACCCCCTGTATATAGTCTCCACATTGACTCTGTACCGGTGCCCCCTGTATATAGCCTCCACATTGACTCTGTACCGGTGCCCCCTGTATATAGTCTCCACATTGACTCTGTACCGGTACCCCCTGTATATAGTCTCCACATTGACTCTGTACCGGTACCCCCTGTATATAGCCTCCACATTGACTCTGTACCGGTGCCCCCTGTATATAGTCTCCACATTGACTCTGTACCAGTACCCCCTGTATATAACCTCCACATTGACTCTGTACCGGTACCCCCTGTATATAGACTCCACATTGACTCTGTACCAGTACCCCCTGTATATAATCTCCACATTGACTCTGTACCAGTACCCCCTGTATATAGTCTCCACATTGACTCTATACCAGTGCCCCCTGTATATAGCCTCCACATTGACTCTGTACCAGTACCCCCTGTATATAGTCTCCACATTGACTCTATACCAGTGCCCCCTGTATATAGCCTCCACATTGACTCTGTACCAGTACCCCCTGTATATAGTCTCCACATTGACTCTGTACCAGTACCCCCTGTATATAGCCTCCACATTGACTCTGTACCAGTACCCCCTGTATATAGGCTCCACATTGACTCTGTACCAGTACCCCCTGTATATAGTCTCCACATTGACTCTGTACCAGTACCCCCTGTATATAGTCTCCACATTGACTCTGTACCGGTACCCCCTGTATATAGTCTCCACATTGACTCTGTACCAGTACCCCCTGTATATAGCCTCCACATTGACTCTGTACCGGTACCCCCTGTATATAGCCTCCACATTGACTCTGTACCAGTACCCCCTGTATATAGTCTCCACTTTGACTCTATACCGGTACCCCCTGTATATAACCTCCACATTGACTCTGTACCGGTACCCCCTGTATATAGTCTCCACATTGACTCTGTACCGGTGCCCCCTGTATATAGTCTCCACATTGACTCTGTACCAGTACCCCCTGTATATAGCCTCCACATTGACTCTGTACCAGTACCCCCTGTATATCGCCTCCACATTGACTCTGTACCGGTGCCCCCTGTATATAGCCTCCACATTGACTCTGTACCAGTACCCCCTGTATATAGCCTCCACATTGACTCTGTACTGGTACCCCCTGTATATAGTCTCCACATTGACTCTGTACCGGTGCCCCCTGTATATAGCCTCCACATTGACTCTGTACCGGTGCCCCCTGTATATAGTCTCCACATTGACTCTGTACCGGTACCCCCTGTATATAGTCTCCACATTGACTCTGTACCGGTACCCCCTGTATATAGCCTCCACATTGACTCTGTACCGGTGCCCCCTGTATATAGTCTCCACATTGACTCTGTACCAGTACCCCCTGTATATAACCTCCACATTGACTCTGTACCGGTACCCCCTGTATATAGACTCCACATTGACTCTGTACCAGTACCCCCTGTATATAATCTCCACATTGACTCTGTACCAGTACCCCCTGTATATAGTCTCCACATTGACTCTATACCAGTGCCCCCTGTATATAGCCTCCACATTGACTCTGTACCAGTACCCCCTGTATATAGTCTCCACATTGACTCTATACCAGTGCCCCCTGTATATAGCCTCCACATTGACTCTGTACCAGTACCCCCTGTATATAGTCTCCACATTGACTCTGTACCAGTACCCCCTGTATATAGTCTCCACATTGACTCTATACCAGTGCCCCCTGTATATAGCCTCCACATTGACTCTGTACCAGTACCCCCTGTATATAGTCTCCACATTGACTCTATACCAGTGCCCCCTGTATATAGCCTCCACATTGACTCTGTACCAGTACCCCCTGTATATAGTCTCCACATTGACTCTGTACCAGTACCCCCTGTATATAGCCTCCACATTGACTCTGTACCAGTACCCCCTGTATATAGGCTCCACATTGACTCTGTACCAGTACCCCCTGTATATAGTCTCCACATTGACTCTGTACCAGTACCCCCTGTATATAGTCTCCACATTGACTCTGTACCGGTACCCCCTGTATATAGTCTCCACATTGACTCTGTACCAGTACCCCCTGTATATAGCCTCCACATTGACTCTGTACCGGTACCCCCTGTATATAGCCTCCACATTGACTCTGTACCAGTACCCCCTGTATATAGTCTCCACTTTGACTCTATACCGGTACCCCCTGTATATAACCTCCACATTGACTCTGTACCGGTACCCCCTGTATATAGTCTCCACATTGACTCTGTACCGGTGCCCCCTGTATATAGTCTCCACATTGACTCTGTACCAGTACCCCCTGTATATAGTCTCCACATTGACTCTGTACCAGTACCCCCTGTATATCGCCTCCACATTGACTCTGTACCGGTACCCCCTGTATATAGCCTCCACATTGACTCTGTACTGGTACCCCCTGTATATAGTCTCCACATTGACTCTGTACCGGTGCCCCCTGTATATAGCCTCCACATTGACTCTGTACCGGTGCCCCCTGTATATAGTCTCCACATTGACTCTGTACCGGTACCCCCTGTATATAGTCTCCACATTGACTCTGTACCGGTACCCCCTGTATATAGCCTCCACATTGACTCTGTACCGGTGCCCCCTGTATATAGTCTCCACATTGACTCTGTACCAGTACCCCCTGTATATAACCTCCACATTGACTCTGTACCGGTACCCCCTGTATATAGACTCCACATTGACTCTGTACCAGTACCCCCTGTATATAATCTCCACATTGACTCTGTACCAGTACCCCCTGTATATAGCCTCCACATTGACTCTGTACCGGTACCCCCTGTATATAGTCTCCACATTGACTCTGTACCAGTACCCCCTGTATATAGCCTCCACATTGACTCTGTACCAGTACCCCCTGTATATAGCCTCCACATTGACTCTGTACCGGTACCCCCTGTATATAGTCTCCACATTGACTCTGTACCAGTACCCCCTGTATATAGCCTCCACATTCACTCTGTACCAGTACCCCCTGTATATAGCCTCCACATTGACTCTGTACCAGTACCCCCTGTATATAGCCTCCACATTGACTCTGTACTGGTACCCCCTGTATATAGCCTCCACATTGACTCTGTACCAGTACCCCCTGTATATAGCCTCCACATTGACTCTGTACCAGTACCCCTGTATATAGCCTCCACATTGACTCTGTACTGGTACCCCCTGTATATAGCCTCCACATTGACTCTGTACCAGTACCCCCTGTATATAGCCTCCACATTGACTCTGTACCAGTACCCCCTGTATATAGCCTCCACATTGACTCTGTACCAGTACCCCCTGTATATAGCCTCCACATTGACTCTGTACCAGTACCCCCTGTATATAGCCTCCACATTGACTCTGTACCGGTACCCCCTGTATATAGCCTCCACATTGACTCTGTACCGGTACCCCCTGTATATAGCCTCCACATTGACTCTGTACCAGTACCCCCTGTATATAGCCTCCACATTGACTCTGTACCGGTACCCCCTGTATATAGTCTCCACATTGACTCTGTACCGGTACCCCCTGTATATAGCCTCCACATTGACTCTGTACTGGTACCCCCTGTATATAGTCTCCACATTGACTCTGTACCAGTACCCCCTGTATATAGCCTCCACATTGACTCTGTACCAGTACCCCCTGTATATAGTCTCCATATTGACTCTATACCAGTACCCCCTGTATATAGCCTCCACATTGACTCTGTACCAGTACCCCCTGTATATAGCCTCCACATTGACTCTGTACCAGTACCCCCTGTATATAGTCTCCATATTGACTCTATACCAGTACCCCCTGTATATAGCCTCCACATTGACTCTGTACCGGTACCCCCTGTATATAGCCTCCACATTGACTCTGTACCGGTACCCCCTGTATATAGCCTCCACATTGACTCTGTACCGGTACCCCCTGTATATAGTCTCCACATTGACTCTGTACTGGTACCCCCTGTATATAGCCTCCACATTGACTCTGTACCGGTACCCCCTGTATATAGCCTCCACATTGACTCTGTACCGGTACCCCCTGTATATAGTCTCCACATTGACTCTGTACCGGTACCCCCTGTATATAGCCTCCACATTGACTCTGTACCAGTACCCCCTGTATATAGCCTCCACATTGACTCTGTACCAGTACCCCCTGTATATAGTCTCCATATTGACTCTATACCAGTACCCCCTGTATATAGCCTCCACATTGACTCTGTACCGGTACCCCCTGTATATAGCCTCCACATTGACTCTGTACCGGTACCCCCTGTATATAGCCTCCACATTGACTCTGTCCTGGTACCCCCTGTATATAGCCTCCACATTGACTCTGTACCGGTACCCCCTGTATATAGTCTCCACATTGACTCTGTACCGGTACCCCCTGTATATAGTCTCCACATTGACTCTGTACCAGTACCCCCTGTATATAGTCTCCACATTGACTCTGTACCAGTACCCCCTGTATATCGCCTCGCTATAGTTTTTTTACTGCTGCTGTTTAACGATTTATTACTTTTATTTTCTATTTTTTACTTAACATGTTTTTTCCCCCCTTAACTTCTTAAAGCATTAGATTTGATTTGAAACAGGATGTATGTCTTGGAATATTTTTGTTCTGTACAGGCTTCCTTCATTTCACTCTGTCAATTAGGTTAGTATTGTGGAGTAACTACAATGTTGTTGATCCATCCTTTTTCTCCTATCACAGCCATTAAACTGCGTACCTGTTTTAAAATCAACATTGGTCTCATTGTGAAATCCTTCAGCTCTGAGTTAAATAAACATTTTATTTGTCCCATTTTATTTATTTTATTTCACTTTTATTGAACCAGGTAAGCTAGTTGAGAACAAGTTGTCATTTATAACTACGTCCTGGCCAAGATAGATGTGCCAAATACAACAGGTATACAACCTTATCGTGAAATGTGAAATGCTTACTTACAAGCTCTTAACCAACAATGCAGTTCAAGAAAATATTTACTGAATAAAGTTTTAAAAAATAATCAAAAGTGACACAATAACATAACAATAATGAGGCTATATACAGGGGGTACCGGTACAGAGTCAATGTGGAGGCTGTATACAGGGGGTACCGGTACAGAGTCAATGTGGAGGCTATATACAGGGGGTACCGTACAGAGTCAATGTGGAGGCTATAAACAGGGGGTACCGGTACAGAGTCAATGTGGAGGCTATATACAGGGGGTACCGGTACAGAGTCAATGTGGAGGCTGTATACAGGGGGTACCGGTACAGAGTCAATGTGGAGGCTATATACTGGGGTACCGGTACAGAGTCAATGTGGAAGCTATATACAGGGGGTACCGGTACAGAGTCAATGTGGAGGCTATATACAGGGGGTACCGGTACAGAGTGAATGTGG
Source organism: Oncorhynchus masou masou (assembly GCF_036934945.1). Classification (NCBI taxonomy): domain Eukaryota; kingdom Metazoa; phylum Chordata; class Actinopteri; order Salmoniformes; family Salmonidae; genus Oncorhynchus; species Oncorhynchus masou. Next base: position 74,788,138 of record NC_088226.1, read on the forward strand.
AGACTATATACAGGGGGTACCGGTACAGAGTGAATATGGAGGCTATATACAGGGGGTACTGGTACAGAGTGAATGTGGAGACTATATACAGGGGGTACCGGTACAGAGTCAATGTGGAGGCTATATACAGGGGGTACCGGTACAGAGTGAATGTGGAGACTATATACAGGGGGTACCGGTACAGAGTGAATGTGGAGGCTATATACAGGGGGTACCGGTACAGAGTCAATGTGGAGGCTATATACAGGGGATACCGGTACAGAGTCAATGTGGAGGCTATATACAGGGGGTACCGGTACAGAGTCAATGTGGAGACTATATACAGGGGGTACCGGTACAGAGTGAATGTGCGGGGTACAGGTTAGTAATGAGACTATATACAGGGGGTACAGGTTAGTAATGAGGCTATATACAGGGGGTACAGGTTAGTAATGAGGCTATATACAGGGGGTACAGGTTAGTAATGAGGCTATATACAGGGGGTACCGGTACAGAGTGAATGTGCGGGGGTACAGGTTATTCGAGGTCATTTGTACATGTAGGTAGGGGTGAAGTGAATATGCATAGATGGTAATCAGCGAGTAGCAGCAGTGTAAAAACAAGGGGGGGTCAATGTAAATAGTCTGGTGGCCATTTTATTAATTGTTCAGCAGTCTTATGGCTTGGGGGTAGAAGCTGTTAAGGAGCCTCTTGGTCCTAGACTTGGCGCTCCGGTACTGCTTGATGTGCGGTAGTCTATGACTTGGGTAACCGGAGTCTTTGACAATTTTTTGGGCCTTCCTCTGACACCAGCTAGTATGGGATTTTCTTTATTTTTACTATTTTATACATTGTAGAATAATAGTGAAGACAACAAAATTATAAAATAAGACTAAGAATAATTTTAGATTCTTCAAAGTAGCCACCCTTTGCCTTGATGACAGCTTTGCACACTCTTGGCATTCTCTCAACCAGCTTCATGAGGTAGTCATTCAAAAATCATGTTAACCACTATTATTGAACACAGAGTGAGTCCATGCAATTTCGACCCCATCTCTTGCCAGCAGCATACCACCCTGCAGTCTTGCTTCTTGAAGCTAAGCAGGGTTGGTCCTGGTCAGTCCCTGGCTGGGAGACCAGATGCTGCTGGATGTGGTGTAGGAGGGCCAGTAGGAGGCACTCTTTCCTCTGGTCTAAAATAAATATATCCCAATTCCCCTGGGAAGTGATTGCCCTGTGTAGGGTGCTGTCTTTTGGATGGGACGTTAAACGGGGTGTCCTGTCTCTATAGATCCCATGGCACTTATTGTATGAGTTGGGGTGTTAACCCCGGTGTCCTGGCTAAATTCACAATCTGACCATCATGGTCACCTAATTATCCCCGGCTCATTTATCCCTGTAACTATTCCCCAGGTTGTTGCTGTGCATTATGCAATTTGTTAAGCACATCTTTACTCCTGAACTTATGTAGGCTTGCCATAACAAAAGGGGTTGAATACTTATTGACTCAAGACATTTCAGCTTAAAAAAAATGTGGGATACAAAAATTATAATTACAAACAAAATTCCACTTTGCCGTTATGTGGTATTGTGTGTAGATCGGTAAAACAAATGCAGGCTGTAACACTACAAAATGTGGAAAAACTAAAGGGGTGTGAATATATTCTTAGAGGTTTGGCATGCTGCCCAAACAGTTGTGGTTGGTAGAATCATATTCAAATTTATTCACACCTGTGATTTCTGCCAAATGTGTCTCCACCAAATATGGGGTGTGATGACATACACAATCAATACGTCCTCATTTTGTATTTCTTAGTCATTTTGAACATTTTCTATCATTTTTATTTCACTTTCAAAAATGTGGAGTAGGTTGTGTAGGTGAAAAAAATCACTTTAATCCCGTTTTAGATTTTAAGGAAACATTTTTTTTGAAGACAGCACAAAGGTTGTGTCAATTTTCACTCGTGACTGTAGATTGAGCTGAGGGTGTGGCTGATGGTGGTTACACTCGTTATAGATTCAGGGTCTAAAGGTTACACATCTGGCTGGACTCTAGTCCTCCCACTCCATAGGCTGGAGCCATGGGATTGGCTGATTGGGTTTCTTAGGCACGGCAGCAGGGGCAGAAGCGAAGCCTGTTTGCTGTGCTGTGGAGCCTCTCTGCCCTGTCCCCCCCAAGGCCTTGACAATGGCCTGGTCCAGCTCCAGGGCCTCATCTGTGGCTGATCTCCCCCGGAGGAGCTGTCTGATGGTGAACAGAGCCAGGTCAGACTTACAGCCCAGGTAGCTGCGCAGGTTGAGCTCTGGGAACAGAGTTTCTCTGAGAGCCTGGACCAGCTGGGTGTCTGTATGGGTAGGGGATCTCCCTCTGCTCAGCTGGCGAGACACATCCTGCTCCAAGGAGACGTAACACAGCATGTCCTCGCTCAGACCTGACTTCCACACAGGTTGCCTGTTCTGTTGGTTCTTCCAGGGAGATGGGAATAATCTGGCAGCTCCTGCCCCCCCGGATGGCACCTTATTGGGCTTCGACCGCTGCTGCTGGAGGCTGTTCTGGGTCTGAGACCTGGTGTTCTGGTAGTGCTTGGACCCAATATGGCTCTGGGTCCAGCCTTTCTGGTAGTTTTTGAGGTCATTCCACTTCTTGCCCGGTGCTCTGGGCTTCTTGGGCAACAGCTTGTTAAGCCCATCCTGGTCTACCAGGTCTGCCAGATCTCCATCTAACAGCTGGTTGAGCCCATCCTGGTCTGCCAGATCTGCCAGATCTCCATCTAACAGCTGGTTGAGCCCATCCTGGTCTGCCAGATCTGCCAGATCTCCATCTAACAGCTGGTTGAGCCCATCCTGGTCTGCCAGATCTGCCAGGTCTCCATCTAACAGCTGGTTGATGACCTGCCTCCTCAGGAACTGAGAGGTGACCGTCTGAGTAGCACCCTGTAGTCCTCTGCCTGAATCAGATGCAGAGCCAAGTACAATAGAGTTTAAGTCCCAGGGGACATGTCCTACACGGTGTGGCGTTGGCCTGGTGCATGCATCGGCATCGCCAATTGGGAGACATTGAAAGTAAGATTCAGATTCCCCTTCTGAAGGCAGACGCCCCCCCCCCCCAGGCAAGCTAGAGGAAGAGGACATGCAGCACTGCCATGCCAAAGAGGAGCCATACTCAAGAGAGTCCTGCTATTATAAAGAAGCGTACACAGCCCTTGGAAATAGAAAGTGAATTTGAGGACATGAGAACAACATGCAGATTCCTGTCATACTGGCAAGACCACAGCAGAGCATGGTATGTCATACAGACTGGATTATGGTATGTGGATCTATAGTGTGTGGTGAACCGCCACTGAAGAGAGGGCTGTCAAGTCACATTTATGAGCGAAGGGAGAGCATCTCATTTCATCCCATTCTGAAGCGTTTCCTTTCTACTGACATGAAGCCCCGTCTTTTAAAAGCTCGTTGATGAGGATCACGGCAGAGAGAACGTCAGGAATAAAGTGGAGAATAATAAAGGAGCAACTTGAAAAGCATCAAAGAGGACAGAGAAGCACCAAGCAGACACCCAGACACCCAGAAACCAGGTGATAGCAGACGAGCTACAGACAGTTTGACAGCCCTGGTCTCTACCCCACAGATCTCATCCACCCACACCGACCCTAATCCAGCACCAACCCCAGTTAATCCCTCCCTAATCTAACACCAACCCCAGGTCATCCCTCCCTAATCTAACACCAACCCCAGGTCATCCCACCCTAATCTAACACCAACCCCAGGTCATCCCTCCCTAATCTAACACCAACCCCAGTTAATCCCACCCTAATCTAACACCAACCCCAGGTCATCCCTCCCTAATCTAACACCAACCCCAGGTCATCCCACCCTAATCTAACACCAACCCCAGGTCATCCCACCCTAATCTAACACCAACCCCAGTTAATCCCTCCCTAATCTAACACCAACCCCAGTTAATCCCTCCCTAATCTAACACCAACCCTAGTTCATCCCACCCTAATTTAACACCAACCCTAGTTCATCCCACCCTAATTTAACACCAACCCCAGGTCATCCCTCCCTAATCTAACACCAACCCCAGGTCATCCCTCCCTAATCTAACACCAACCCCAGTTAATCCCTCCCTAATCTAACACCAACCCCAGTTAATCCCACCCTAATCTAACACCAACCCCAGTTAATCCCTCCCTAATCTAACACCAACCCCAGTTAATCCCTCCCTAATCTAACACCAACCCTAGTTCATCCCACCCTAATCTAACACCAACCCCAGTTAATCCCTCCCTAATTTAACACCAACCCCAGGTCATCCCTCCCTAATCTAACACCGACCCCAGTTAATCCCTCCCTAATCTAACACCAACCCTAGTTCATCCCACCCTAATCTAACACCAACCCCAGTTAATCCCTCCCTAATTTAACACCAACCCTAGTTCATCCCTCCCTAATCTAACACCGACCCCAGTTAATCCCTCCCTAATTTAACACCAACCCCAGGTCATCCCTCCCTAATCTAACACCAACCCCAGTTCATCCATTAAAGCAAAAACAATAGGTAGTTGATACCAGATGACCTTGACAGCCCTCGACCACACAGAAATCAACCCCCAGCCCCAGGCTCCACCCCAATCTCAAGCCCCCCAGCCACAGGGCCCACCCCAATCTCAAGCCCCCCAGCCACAGGGCCCACCCCAATCTCAAGCCCCCAGCCACAGGGCCCACCGCAGTCGACCCCAGCCAACCCTTTTAAAGCTGCTTTTTAAAGTGCTGCAGAAAAAGAAGCTTTGCCATTCATCATTCAAGCTGACTTTAATCATCATGCTCCAATAATAGATCTAACCCATTGGGCCAGTTTCCCGGACACAGATTAAGCCTAGCCCTGGACCAAAATTACTTTTCAATAGAGATTCTTAAGTCCATCGAGAATGCTTATTAGTCCAGGACTAGGCTTAATCTGTGTCCTGGAAACCAGCCCATAGAGTATTAATAGTACTGTGGTAGTACTGTAGTGGTAATGTGGTAGTACAATAGTATCACTGTGGTAGTACGGTAGTAGTACTGTGGTAGTGCTGTGGAGGCACTGTAGTAGTAATATTCTAGTACTGTAGCAGTACTGTGATAGTACTGTTCTAGTATTGTATTAGTACTTTGGTAATGCTGTGGTAGTACTGTGGTAGTACTGTGGTAGGACTGTACTAGTACTGTGGTAGTACTGTAGTAGTACTGTTCTAGTACTGTAGTAGTACTGTGATAGTACTGTACTAATACTGTGATAGTACTGTACTAGTACTGCGGTAGTACTGTAGTAGTACTGTGATTGCGGTAGTACTGTAGTAGTACTGTGGTAGTGCTGTTGTAGTACTGTACCAGCACTGTGGTAGTACTGTTCTAGTACTGTTCTAGTACTGTAGTAGTACTGTAGTAGTACTGTTCTAGTACTGTGGTAGTACTGTGGTATGGCTGTGGTAGTGCTGTGGTAGTACTGTGGTATGGCTGTGGTAGTGCTGTGGTAGTACTGTGGTATGGCTGTGGTAGTGCTGTGGTAGTACTGTGGTAGTACTGTGGTAGTACTGTGGTATGGTTGTGGTAGTGCTGTGGTAGTACTGTTCTAGTACTGTGGTAGTACTGTGGTATGGCTGTGGTAGTGCTGTGGTAGTACTGTGGTATGGCTGTGGTAGTGCTGTGGTAGTACTGTGGTATGGCTGTGGTAGTGCTGTGGTAGTACTGTGGTATGGCTGTGGTAGTGCTGTGGTAGTACTGTGGTAATACTGTGGTAGTACTGTGGTATGGCTGTGGTAGTGCTGTGGTAGTACTGTTCTAGTACTGTGGTAGTACTGTGGTATGGCTGTGGTAGTGCTGTGGTAGTGCTGTGGTAGTACTGTGGTAGTACTGTGGTAGTACTGTGGGGTAGTACTGTTCTAGTACTGTAGTAGTACTGTTCTAGTACTGTGGTATGGCTGTGGTATGGCTGTGGTAGTGCTGTGGTAGTACTGTGGTATGGCTTTGGTACTACTGTGGTAGTGCTGTGGTAGTGCTGTGGTAGTGCTGTGGTATGGCTGTGGTATGGCTGTGGTAGTACTGTGGTATGGCTGTGGTAGTGCTGTGGTAGTACTGTGGTAGTACTGTGGGGTAGTACTGTAGTAGTGCTGGGGTAATAATGTGGTAGGAGTGTAGCACCATACTCACCCCCCTGGAAAGAGCAGAGCACAACTCTGTTGTCCGTGTACTGTGGTTTCCTGTAGTTGCTGTTCATGGCCACTGGGGCCGACTCCTGTTGGTGGGAGGAGTAGATGGCCGTTGCTAGGGCCAGAAACTAAGGGTACAACAAAACAAAACATCTCAGTCACACAGCGATGTTTCAGACAGAGACAGGGCCAGAAACTAAGGGTACAACAAAACAAAACATCTCAGTCACACAGCGATGTTTCAGACAGAGACAGGGCCAGAAACTAAGGGTACAACAAAACAAAACATCTCAGTCACACAGCGATGTTTCAGACAGAGACAGGGCCAGAAACTAAGGGTACAACAAAACAAAACATCTCAGTCACACAGCGATGTTTCAGACAGAGACAGGGCCAGAAACTAAGGGTACAACAAAACAAAACATCTCAGTCACACAGCGATGTTTCAAACAGAGACAGGGCCAGAAACTAAGGGTACAACAAAACAAAACATCTCAGTCACACAGCGATGTTTCAGACAGAGACAGGGCCAGAAACTAAGGGTAACTAAGAGACATTTGGTTTATTGTGGTTTCAGATACAGTTATAAATCCATATATGTAATTGTTTTATGTTGCAGGGATAGTCCATACAATGAACACGCGTGACTGACATCAAACCAAGGCCCTTACTAGCAGAAATCTGCAGTAAGGGCATTAAGATGCTTTTGATGTAACTCTGACCCTGATGTTAAAACCCTCAGTGGAGGAGACTAGATAGGCCGGCTCCAGTGAGAATCTAAACCGGTCTGAGTGAGATGGACGAACCTGTTTGAGTGAGATGGACTAACCTGTTTGAGTGAGATGGACTAACCTGTTTGAGTGAGATGGACTTACCTGTTTGAGTGAGATGGACTAACCTGTTTGAGTGAGATGGACTAACCTGTTTGAGTGAGATGGACTAACCTGTTTGAGTGAGATGGACTAACCTGTTTGAGTGAGATGGACTTACCTGTTTGAGTGAGATGGACTAACCTGTTTGAGTGAGATGGACTAACCTGTTTGAGTGAGATGGACTAACCTGTTTGAGTGAGATGGACTAACCTGTTTGAGTGAGATGGACTAACCTGTTTGAGTGAGATGGACTAACCTGTTTGAGTGAGATGGACTAACCTGTTTGAGTGAGATGGACTAACCTGTTTGAGTGAGATGGACTAACCTGTTTGAGTGAGATGGACTAACCTGTTTGAGTGAGATGGACTAACCTGTTTAAGTGAGATGGACTAACCTGTTTGAGTGAGCTGGACTAACCTGTTTGAGTGAGATGGACTAACCTGTCTGATTGAGCTGGACTAACCTGTTTGAGTGAGATGGTGACAGGGTTTTTGAACACAGTCCAAAGCACGCTGGGATAGCAGGGGGGAGTGGTCAACGAGCCATCATAACGGTAGTATTCATCCAAGTGTACAGGCAGCAGACTGCGGATGTTGAAGGCTGGGACCTGCACCCTCTGATCTACATGTTCCAATAGAAAATAATTAAATGGAATATAATGGAATGGAATAGGGTGGAATGGAATAGGATGGAATGGGATATGATGGAATAGGATGGAATGGAATAGGATGGAATGGAATAGGATGGAATGGAATAGGATGGAATAGGATGGAATGGAATAGGATGGAATGGAATAGGGTGGAATGGGATAGGATGGAATGGAATAGGATGGAATAGGGGGGAATGGAATGGAATGGAATAGGATGGAATAGAATTGAATAGGGTGGAATGGAATGGAATATGATGGGATGGAATAGGATGGAATGGAATAGGATGGAATATAATTGAATGGAATATGATGGAATAGGATGGAATGGAATAGGATGGAATGAAATAGGATGGAATGGAATATAATGGAATGGAATATAATGGAATGGAATGGAATAGGGTGGAGTGGAATGGAATATGATGAATAGGAGGGAATGGAATAGGATGGAATAGGGGGAATGGAATGGAATAGGATGGAATGGAATAGGATGGGATGGAATAGGATGGAATATAATGGAATAGGATGGAATGGAATGGAATGGAATAGGGTGGAATGGAATAGGATGGAATGGATTAGGATGGAATGGATTAGGGTGGAATGGAATAGAATTGAATAGGATGGAATAGAATTGAATAGGATGGAATGGAATTGAATAGGATGGAATGGAATAGGATGGAATATAATTGAATGGAATAGAATGGAATGGAATAGGATGGAATGGAATAGGATGGAATGGAATAGGATGGAATATAATTGAATGTAATGGAAAAGGATGGAATATAATAGAATTGAATGGAATAAAACAGAATGGAATAGAATATAATGGAACTAATGTAGTCTAAAACGCACCTTTGTATTTAATACCATTGATGTACTTGAGGAACTGAGCGAACGCTGGGTTGAATTCCCCGACCTGCAGCAGAGGCACAGTTAGTTAGTGATGCTCACTAATAGACAGCCCCAAATCACTCCCTGTCCCTCCAACTGGCACTATCCCCTTGATGTTTTGCAGACTTGTAAGGTGTAAGAATCCAATAATTATGACCAAGGGGAAAGGGTAAGGAGCAATTTTGGGACTGTCTGAGAGTCTGTAGTGAGCCTCTCCTCTCCTCTCCTCTCCTCTCTTCTCCTCTCCTCTCCTCTCCTCTCTTCTCCTCTCCTCTCCTCTCCTCTCCTCTCCTCTTATCTCATCTCATCTCCACTTTTCTCTTCTCCTCTCTTCTCTTCTTCTCTCCTCTTCGCTTCGCTCCTCTCCTCTCTTCTCCTCATCTCCCCTCCCCTCCTCCTGCTACTCTCCTCTCTCCTCCTCATCTTCTCTTCTCCTTTCGTCCCTCCTCTCCTCCACTTACCTCCCCTCTCCTTGATGCCCCTACCTCTACCTCTACCCTACTCACCTCTATCAGAACTCCCAGTACAGCCAGGCCATCTGACTTGTCTGCTGCCACAGAGATGTTGGGGTACTTGTCTGAGTTGAAGAGCACCATATGCATCTGAGGAGAGACATTGGGAGAGATAAGTCAGGATACCCTGTAACTACAAACACTTATGTTACCATCAGTCACAGGGTAATGTAATTATATATACCCTAACTCTATCTAGTCTAGTTTATCAGGGTAATGTCAGTAGGTATAAATCGATGAACCTAGCCTGGCATGCAGGTGATGGCCCATATACATCTGCACTATATACAAAGCATTCAGAAAGCATTCAGACCCCTTGACTTTTTCCACATTTTGATACGTTGCAGCCTGATTCTAAAATGTATTAAATTGTTAGTTTCCCTTATAAATCTACACACAAAACCCCATAATTAAAAAAGCAAAAATAGTTTTTTTTTAAATGTATATAAAAAAAAAATCATACAAATTATATATATCACATTTACATATGTTTTCAGACCCTTTACTCAGTACTTTGTTGAAGCTCCTTTGGCAGCGATTACAGCCTTCTTGGGTATGATGCTACAAGCTTGGCACTCCTGTATTTGGGGAGTTTCTCCCATTCTTCTCTGCAGATCCTCTTCAACGCTGTGCGTCGCTGCACAGCTATTTTTGGGTCTCTCCAGAGATGTTCGATCTGGTTCAAGTCTGGGCTCAGGCTGGGCCACTCAAGGACATTCAGAGACTTGTCCTGAAGACACTCCTGCATTGTCTTGGCTGTGTGCTTAGGGTTGTTTTGCTGTTGGAAGGTGAACCTTCGCCCCAGTCTGAGGTCTTGAGCGTTCTGTAGCAGGTTTTCATCAAGGATCTCTCTGTACTTTGCTCTGTTCATCTTTCTCTCGATCTTGACTAGTCTCCCAGTCCCTGCTGCTGAGAAACATCCCCCATGGTGTGATGCTTCCACCACCATGCTTCACCGTAGGGATGGTGCCAGATTTCCTCCAGATGTGACACTTGGCATTCAGACCAAAGAGTTCAAACTTGGTTTCATCAGACCAGAGAATCTTGTTTCTCATGGTCTGAGAATCTTTAGGAGTTTTTTGGCAAACTCCAAGCGGGCTGTCATGTGCCTTTTACTGAGGAAGGGCTTCCGTCTGGCCACTCTACCATAAAGGCCTGATTGGTGGAGTGCTGTAGAGATGGTTGTCCTTCTGGAAGGCTCTCCCATTTCCACAGAGAAACTCTGGAGCTCTGTCAGAGTGACCATCGGGTTCTTGGTCACCTCCCTGGCCAAGGCTTTTGTCCCCTGATTGCTCAGTTTGGCTGGGTGGCCAGCTCTAGGAAGAGTCTTGGTGGTTCCAAACACTGTGTTCTTGTGGACTTTCAATGCTGCAGAAATGGATCGGAAATGCAACTGCTTCTGGATGCAATGTCAGCACAAGAACTGTTTGTAGACTGTTCGTAGGGAGCTTCATGAAATGGGTTTCCATGGCCGAGCAGCCGCACACAAGCCTAAGATCACTATGTGCAATGCCGGTGTACATTTTGCCGCCATTGGTCTCTGGAGCAGTGGAAAGCCTTCCCAGAAGAGTAGGGGATGTTATAGCAGCAAAGGGGGGACCAACTCCATATTAATGCCCTTGATTTTAGAATGAGATGTTTAACGAGCAGGTGTCCACATACTGTTGGTCATGTAGTGAATCTTCTCCTTCCTCACTATAAATAGTCTTGGAGAGAACTATCCATCTTCTACTTCTCAACTAGTACCTCTTCCTTGCAGACCATCATCATAGTCTTGGAGAGAACTATCCATCTTCTCCTTCTCAACTAGTACCTCTTCCCTGCAGACCATCATCATAGTCTTGGAGAGGAACCGTTCAGGTTAAGGTTAAGGTTAGGGACAGTTTGGTTCAGGTTAGGGACAGTGAGGTTAAGGTTCAGGTTGGAGCATCAGCATTTGTAGGTTCGATTACAGGCTCAATATGGCCAGAAACAAAGATTATTTTTCTGAAACACGTCAGTCTATTCTTGTTCTGAAAAATGAAGGCTGTTCCATGAAAGAAACTACCAATAAACTGAAGATCTCGTACTACTCTCTTCACAGAGCAGAGCAAACTGTCTCTAACCAGAATAGAAAGAGGAGTGGGAGGCCCCCGTGCACGACTGAGCAAGAGGACAAGTACATTAGAGTGTCTAGTTTGAGAAACAGAGACACCTCACAAGTCCTCAACTGGCAGATATTCCATTCAAAACCAGCCGTTTCCAGCTAGAATAGTCATTTACAACATTAACACTGTTATTTTAATTCACACAAAATTGTATTTTCTTTCAAAAACAAGGACATTTATAAGTGACCCCAAACTTTTGAACGGTAGTGTAGGTAGGGGTAAGTCCAGTCAGTCTGTGTGGGTAGAGTCCAGTCAGTCTTTGTGGGTAGAGTCCAGTCAGTCAGTCTTTGTGGGTAGAGTCCAGTCAGTCAGTCTTTGTGGGTAGAGTCCAGTCAGCCAGCGTGCGGGTAGAGGCCAGTCAGAGTGCGGGTAGAGTCCAGTCAGTCAGCGTGCGGGTAGAGTCCAGTCAGTCAGCGTGCGGGTAGAGTCCAGTCAGTCAGCGTGCGGGTAGAGTCCAGTCAGTCAGCGTGCGGGTAGAGTCCAGTCAGTCAGCGTGCGGGTAGAGTCCAGTCAGTCAGCGTGCGGGTAGAGTCCAGTCAGTCAGCGTGCGGGTAGAGTCCAGTCAGTCAGCTTGCGGGTAGAGTCCACTCAGCGTGCGGGTAGAGTCCAGTCAGTCAACGTGCGGGTAGAGTCCAGTCAGTCAGCGTGCGGGTAGAGTCCAGTCAGCCAGCGTGCGGGTAGAGTCCAGTCAGAGTGCGGGTAGAGTCCAGTTAGTCAGCGTGCGGGTAGAGTCCAGTCAGCGTGCGGGTAGAGTCCAGTCAGTCAGCGTGCGGGTAGAGTCCAGTTAGTCAGCGTGCGGGTAGAGTCCAGTCAGCGTGCGGGTAGAGTCCAGTCAGTCAGCGTGCGGGTAGAGTCCAGTCAGTCAGCGTGCGGGTAGAGTCCAGTCAGTCAGCGTGCGGGTAGAGTCCAGTCAGTCAGCGTGCGGGTAGAGTCCAGTCAGCCAGCGTGCGGGTAGAGTCCAGTCAGTCAACGTGCGGGTAGAGTCCAGTCAGCCAGCGTGCGGGTAGAGTCCAGTCAGTCAGCGAGCGGGTAGAGTCCAGTTAGTCAGCGTGCGGGTAGAGTCCAGTCAGCGTGCGGGTAGAGTCCAGTCAGCGTGCGGGTAGAGTCCAGTCAGTCAGCGTGCGGGTAGAGTCCAGTCAGTCAGCGTGCGGGTAGAGTCCAGTCAGTCAGCGTGCGGGTAGAGTCCAGTCAGTCAGCGTGCGGGTAGAGTCCAGTCAGTCAGCGTGCGGGTAGAGTCCAGTCAGCCAGCGTGCGGGTAGAGTCCAGTCAGCCAGCGTGCGGGTAGAGTCCAGTCAGTCAGCGTGCGGGTAGAGTCCAGTCAGTCAGCGTGCGGGTAGAGTCCAGTCAGTCAGTGTGCGGGTAGAGTCCAGTCAGCCAGCGTGCGGGTAGAGTCCAGTCAGCCAGCGTGCGGGTAGAGTCCAGTCAGCGTGCGGGTAGAGTCCAGTCAGTCAGCGTGCGGGTAGAGTCCAGTCAGTCAGCGTGCGGGTAGAGTCCAGTCAGTCAGCGTGCGGGTAGAGTCCAGTCAGCGTGCGGGTAGAGTCCAGTCAGTCAGCGTGCGGGTAGAGTCCAGTCAGCCAGCGTGCGGGTAGAGTCCAGTCAGAGTGCGGGTAGAGTCCAGTCAGCGTGCGGGTAGAGTCCAGTCAGCGTGCGGGTAGAGTCCAGTCAGTAGAAATAGTCTGGGTAGCCATCTGACGAACTGTTCAGCATTTGGCTTGGGGGTAGAAGCTGTTCAGGAGCGTTTTGGTTCCAAAAGGTTGAGAATACCTCTCGATTTTTGTAGCTTTCCTAACTATGTGACACAATATGCTAATTCACGAACAGTAGTTAACGTGATGTCATGAGGAACCACCAGATCTGTAGTTACTCATCTGATTCACATTTGGAGGTCCTACCTCCATTCCCTTATTTCTAATTACATTGCATTTAGACATGACAATGAAAAGCAAACATTTTAAAAATACTGCACAGTGAACCCGCCCATTGCAAGTCTCTCATTTTCCACCAAAGATTAACTGAATCATAAAAGAGTTCTACATTCTGTCATTCATGGTTCTCATCTACAGACATTCTGTCATTCATGGTTCTCATCTACAGACATTCTGTCTTTCATGGTTCTCATCTACAGACATTCTGTCATTCATGGTTCTCATCTACAGACATTCTGTCATTCATGGTTCTCATCTACAGACATACTGTCATTCATGGTTCTCATCTACAGACATTCTGTCATTCATGGTTCTCATATAAAGACATTCTGTCATTCATGGTTCTCATCTACAGACATACTGTCATTCATGGTTCTCATCTACAGACATACTGTCATTCATGGTTCTCATCTACAGACATTCTGTCATTCATGGTTCTCATCTATAGACTAGAAAGAATGGATGAAGGTTCTCTGTCTTGTATCGTCTAGCTCTGTGGATCATCTTCTAATGGTTCTCTGTCATAAAACCACAGAGCTAGACGATACACCTTCTAATGGTTCTCTGTCTTGAACCACAGAGCTAGATGATACATCTTCTAATGGTTCTCTATCTTGACCCACAGAGCTAGATGATACATCTTCTAATGGTTCTCTGTCTTGGACCACAGACCTCGACGATACATCTTCTAATGGTTCTCTGTCTTGAACCACAGAGCTAGATGATACATCTTCTAATGGTTCTCTATCTTGAACCACAGAGCTAGATGATACATTTTCTAATGGTTCTCTGTCTTGAACCACAGAGCTAGATGATACATCTTCTGGTGGTTCTCTGTCTTGAACCACAGAGCTAGAAGATACACCTTCTAATGGTTCTCTGTCTTGAACCACAGAGCTAGAAGATACACCTTCTAATGGTTCTCTGTCTTGAATCACAGAGCTAGAAGATACATCTTCTAATGCATATTGATTCTCCCCGTTTACTGTTTATTTAAATTGTAATGTTCTGAGAGTCTAAAACCAGAACGGAGCACAGATTCCTTCACTGGAATCTAGATATAGATAGTGATGATGTCATCCAAACCACACAGACCAGACTCAAACTGAGTGTTCAATTATACTATAAAATGGAAGATGCACAATAAGCTGGTTTTCTAACTGTTGAATGGGGAAAGGGTGTGTTCCTCAAAATGCACAGCTGACTACCACTTGGGCCACTTGATGTTGAGAGAAATAGGACAGAGATTTACAGACAGACAGGCGGTCAGCTCTCTGAAACTCCCTCAGCTGTAGTCTGGACAGAAGGCCAGCGTGAGTGTGTGTGTGTGTGTGTGTGTGTGTGTGTTTGTGTGTGTCTTGTTGTGAGGGTGTGTGTGTGTGTGTTGACCCTGTGTTAAGTATATTATGGGAAGACTTCAAAGGGCTGTCCTGTGTGTGTGTGTGTGTGTGTGTGTGTGTGTGTGTGTGTGTGTGTGTGTGTGTGTGTGTGTGTGTGTGTGTGTGTGTGTGTGTGTGTGTGTGTGTGTGTGTGTGTGTGTGTGTGTGTGTGTGTGTGTGTGTGTGTGTGTGTGTGTGTGTTGACCCTGTGTTAAGTATATTATGGGAAGACTTCAAAGGGCTGGCCAGGGTTTGTCCAGTGTGTGTGTGTGTGTGTGTGTGTGTGTGTGTTGTGAGTGGTGGTGTTAATGGCTCCAGTCTCTGTACCAACTAAATGTCAGCAGCTGAAGTCACTGGCATTCACATAATTAATCTGAGCCATCAAACTTCTATAATTTATCCAGAACGCTGAAGGCCACCTGCTGGTCAACTTTCCAAAGTTCCCCCGCTCCTCTGCAAACTCCACTGGCTTCCAGTCGAAGCCCACATCCACTTCCAGACCATGGTACATGCCTACGGAGCAGCAAGAGGCACGGCCCTTCCCTACCTGCAGGCTATGCTCAAACCCTACACCCCAACCAGAGCCCTCCGTTCTGCCACCTCTGGTCTCTTGAACCAGAGGTGGCTCCCTCTCAGCCCAGTCCAGGCTCTCATCTACCCTGCCACCCCAATGGTGGAACCATCTTCCCCCTGAAGCTAGGACAGCAGAGTCCCTGTCCATCTTCCCCCTGAA
Source organism: Oncorhynchus masou masou (assembly GCF_036934945.1). Lineage (NCBI taxonomy): Eukaryota > Metazoa > Chordata > Actinopteri > Salmoniformes > Salmonidae > Oncorhynchus > Oncorhynchus masou. Next base: position 74,803,413 of record NC_088226.1, read on the forward strand.
GCTAGGACAGCAGAGTCTCTGCCCATCTTCCCCCTGAAGCTAGGACAGCAGAGTCCCTGCCCATCTTCCCCCTGAAGCTAGGACAGCAGAGTCCCTGCCCATCTTCCCCCTGAAGCTAGGACAGCAGAGTCCCTGCCCATCTTCCCCCTGAAGCGAGGACAGCAGAGTCCCTGCCCATCTTCCCCCTGAAGCGAGGAAAGCAGAGGCCCTGTCCATCTTCCCCCTGAAGCTTGGACAGCAGAGTCCCTGCCCATCTTCCCCCTGAAGCTAGGACAGCAGAGTCCCTGCCCATCTTCCCCCTGAAGCTAGGACAGCAGAGTCCCTGCCCATCTTCCCCCTGAAGCGAGGACAGCAGAGTCCCTGTCCATCTTCCCCCTGAAGCGAGGACAGCAGAGTCCCTGCCCATCTTCCCCCTGAAGCTAGGACAGCAGAGTCCCTGCCCATCTTCCCCCTGAAGCTAGGACAGCAGAGTCCCTGCCCATCTTCCCCCTGAAGCGAGGACAGCAGAGTCCCTGCCCATCTTCCCCCTGAAGCGAGGACAGCAGAGTCCCTGCCCATCTTCTGAAAACATCTGAAACCTCTTCAACGTGTATCTTAAATAAGATCTCAAACAGTCTTATCCCCTGTGGGTCACTACCCCAGCTGTAGATCTGTCCCAGCTGTAGGTCTCTGTCCCAGCTGTAGGTCTCTGTCCCAGCTGTAGGTCTCTGTCCCAGCTGTAGGTCTCTACCCCAGCTGTAGGTCTCTGTCCCAGCTGTAGGTCTCTGTCCCAGCTGTAGGTCTCTGTCCCAGCTGTAGGTCTCTACCGCAGCTGTGGGTCTCTAACCCAGCTGTAGGTCTGTCCCAGCTGTAGATCTCTAACCTAGCTGTAGGTCTCTAACCCAGCTGTAGGTCTGTCCCAGCTGTAGATCTCTACCCCAGCTGTGGGTCTCTACACCAGCTGTAGGTCTCTACCCCAGCTGTCGGTCTACCCCAGCTGTCGGTCTACCCCAGCTGTAGGTCTCTAACGCAGCTGTAGGTCTGTCCCCCAGCTGTAGGTCTGTCCCAGCTGTAGGTCTGTCCCAGCTGTAGATCTCTAACCTAGCTGTAGATCTCTACCCCAGCTGTAGGTCTCTACCCCAGCTGTAGGTCTCTGTCCCAGCTGTAGGTCTCTGTCCCAGCTGTAGGTCTCTACCCCAGCTGTAGGTCTCTATCCCAGCTGTAGGTCTCTACCCCAGCTGTAGGTCTCTACCCCAGCTGTAGGTCTGTCCCAGCTGTAGGTCTGTCCCAGCTGTAGGTCTGTCCCAGCTGTAGATCTCTATCCCAGCTGTAGATCTCTACCCCAGCTGTAGATCTCTACCCCAGCTGTAGGTCTGTCCCAGCTGTAGGTCTCTACCCCAGCTGTAGGTCTCTACCCCAGCTGGAGGTCTGACCCAGCTGTAGGTCTGTCCCAGCTGCAGATCTCTACCCCAGCTGTAGATGTCTACCCCATTTGTAGGTCTGCCTCGGCTGCAGGTCTGTCCCAGCTGTAGGTCTGTCCCAGCTGTCGGTCTGTCCCAGCTGTCGGTCTGTCCCAGCAGTAGGTCTGTCCCAGCTGTAGGTCTCTACCCCAGCTGTAGGTCTGTCCCGGCTGTAGGTCTGTCCCAGCTGTAGGTCTGTCCCAGCTGTCGGTCTATCCCAGCTGTCGGTCTGTCCCAGCTGTAGATCTCTACCAGCTGTAGATCTCTACACCAGCTGTAGATCTCTACCCCAGCTGTAAATCTCTACCCCAGCTGTAGGTCTGTCCCAGCTGTAGGTCTCTACCCCAGCTGTAGGTCTGTCCCAGCTGTAGGTCTACCCCAGCTGTAGGTCTCTAACGCAGCTGTAGGTCTGTCCCCCAGCTGTAGATCTCTAACCTAGCTGTAGATCTCTACCCCAGCTGTAGGTCTCTACCCCAGCTGTAGGTCTCTGTCCCAGCTGTAGGTCTGTCCCAGCTGTAGGTCTCTACCCCAGCTGTAGGTCTCTACCCCAGCTGGAGGTCTGACCCAGCTGTAGGTCTGTCCCAGCTGCAGATCTCTACCAGCTGTAGATCTCTACCCCAGCTGTAGATCTCTACCCCAGCTGTAGGTCTGTCCCGGCTGTAGGTCTGTCCCAGCTGTAGGTCTGTCCCAGCTGTCGGTCTGTCCCAGCTGTCGGTCTGTCCCAGCAGTAGGTCTGTCCCAGCTGTAGGTCTCTACCCCAGCTGTATGTCTCTACCCCAGCTGTAGGTCTCTACCCCAGCTGTATGTCTCTACCCCAGCTGTAAGTCTCTACCCCAGCTGTAGGTCGCTACCCCAGCTGTAGGTCTGTCCCGGCTGTCGGTCTGTCCCAGCTGTAGGTCTGTCCCAGCTGTCGGTCTGTCCCAGCTGTAGGTCTCTACCCCAGCTGTAGGTCTCTACCCCAGCTGTAGGTCTCTACCCCAGCTGTAGGTCTCTTCCCCAGCTGTAGGTCTCTGTCCCAGCTGTAGGGCTCTACCCCAGCTGTAGGTCTCTGTCCCAGCTGTAGGTCTCTACCCCAGCTGTAGGTCTGTCCCAGCTGTAGGTATCTACCCCAGCTCTAGGTCTGTCCCAACTGTAGGTCTCTACCCCAGCTGTAGGTCTGTCCCAGCTGTAGGTATCTACCCCAGCTCTAGGTCTGTCCCAACTGTAGGTCTCTACCCCAGCTGTAGGTCTGTCCCAGCTGTAGGTATCTACCCCAGCTCTAGGTCTGTCCCAACTGTAGGTCTCTACCCCAGCTGTAGGTCTGTCCCAGCTGTAGGTATCTAGCCCAGCTGTAGGTCTCTGTCCCAGCTGTAGGGCTCTACCCCAGCTGTAGGTCTGTCCCAGCTGTAGGTCTCTACCCCAGCTGTAGGTCTCTGTGTAACAGTGTGTTAGTGTGTAACAGTGTGTTAGTCTGTAACAGTGTGTTAGTGTGTAACAGTGTGTTAGCGTGTAACAGTGTGTTAGGTTACCTCGGCAGCAAACTGTCTGCCGTTGACGGTGTGTTCTGATCCGACAGGCAGGTGTTCTGAGCCCCAGTGGAAGTGGAGTTGAGCAGCAGTGTAACGGTGAGGCAGGCTGGACAGATACATCCTCCTGGGTAGGGACAGCTGAACTGGAGAGAGAGAGAGAAATTACATCTCTTTAGAGATGTACTCTAGAGACAGCTGAACTGGAGAGAGATGTAGTAATGTTTACTGTTAATTTTTATTGTTTATTTCACTTTATATATTACCTACCTCACTTGAGAGAGAGAGAGAGAGAGAGAGAGAGAGAGAGAGAGAGAGAGAGAGAGAGAGAGAGAGAGAGAGAGAGAACCACAACCTGTACAATGCACCATAGACCTGAGGCAGCTACGCCAGAGGCAGAGATGTAAACATGCCGAGAACAATAACACATTTTTCAGCAGCATATCTCATCCAAGTATAAAGTGACTTTTTAAAAGTCAGAGTCAGCTGTAGATGTCTGAATCCCTGACTAAAGATGCAGAGCAACCTGTTCTCTGCTGTCAAACGTTTGTCTGATAATTAGCTTGGTGAAGGATGATGTTGATGTAACAATGTCTCCGGCTGTGTTGGTCGTCAGGACAACAAGACATCGCATTACACTGACCGTCAGTGACATCGGAGTAGTTTAAAGGCTAATCGGCCTAATCATAAATGCCACCCTATTTACTATATAGGTATGGAATAGCACTATGCAGGCATGGAATGGCACTATGTAGGCATGTAATGGCACTATGTAGGCATGGAATAACACTATGTAGGCATGGAACAACACTATGTAGGCATGGAACGGCACTATGTAGGCATGGAATGGCACTATGTAGGCATGGAATATGACTATGTAGGCATGGAATGGCACTATGTAGGCATGGAATAACACTATGTAGGCATGGAACGGCACTATGTAGGCATGGAATGGCACTATGTATGCATGGAATGGCACTATATAGCCATGGGATGGCACTATGTAGGCATGGAATGGCACTATGTAGGCATGGAATAGGACTATGTAGGCATGGAATATCACTATGTAGGCATGGAATAGCACTATGTAGCCATGTGATGGCACTATGTAGGAGGTAGGGTCATTAGAGATATTTATTGCCTACCTCCTCATGCCTCTTGCACACACTGTTTATAGACTTTCTTTTTTCTAATGTGTCATTGACTTGTTTATTGTGTTATTGGCTTGTTTATTGTTTACTCCATGTGCAACTCTGTGTTGTTGTTTGTGTCACATTGCTTTGCTTTATCCTGGCCAGGTTGCAGTTGTAAATTACAACTTGTTCTCAACTGGCCAACCTGGTTAAATAAAGGTGTTCTCAACTGGCCTACCTGGTTAAATAAAGGTGTTCTCAACTAGCCTACCTGGTTAAATAAAGGTGTTCTCAACTAGCCTACCTGGTTAAATAAAGGTGTTCTGAACTGGCCTACCTGGTTAAATAAAGGTGTTCTCAACTAGCCTACCTGGTTAAATAAAGGTGTTCTCAACTAGCCTACCTGGTTAAATAAAGGTGTTCTCAACTGGCCTACCTGGTTAAATAAAGGTGTTCTCAACTAGCCTATCTGGTTAAATAAAGGTGTTCTCAACTAGCCTACCTGGTTAATTAAAGGTGTTCTGAACTAGCCTACCTGGTTAAATAAAGGTGTTCTCAACTAGCCTACCTGGTTAAATAAAGGTGTTCTCAACTAGCCTACCTGGTTAAATAAAGGTGTTCTCAACTGGCCTACCTGGTTAAATAAAGGTGTTCTCAACTAGCCTATCTGGTTAAATAAAGGTGTTCTCAACTAGCCTACCTGGTTAAATAAAGGTGTTCTGAACTAGCCTACCTGGTTAAATAAAGGTGTTCTCAACTAGCCTACCTGGTTAAATAAAGGTGTTCTCAACTAGCCTACCTGGTTAAATAAAGGTGTTCTCAACTGGCCAACCTGGTTAAATAAAGGTGTTCTCAACTAGCCTATCTGGTTAAATAAAGGTGTTCTCAACTAGCCTACCTGGTTAAATAAAGGTGTTCTGAACTAGCCTACCTGGTTAAATAAAGGTGTTCTCAACTAGCCTACCTGGTTAAATAAAGGTGTTCTCAACTAGCCTACCTGGTTAAATAAAGGTGTTCTGAACTGGCCTACCTGGTTAAATAAAAGTGTTCTCAACTAGCCTACCTGGTTAAATAAAGGTGTTCTCAACTAGCCTACCTGGTTAAATAAAGGTGTTCTCAACTAGCCTACCTGGTTAAATAAAGGTGTTCTCAACTAGCCTACCTGGTTAAATAAAGGTGTTCTCATCTGGCCAACCTGGTTAAATAAAGGTGTTCTCAACTAGCCTACCTGGTTAAATAAAGGTGTTCTCAACTAGCCTACCTGGTTAAATAAAGGTGTTCTCAACTAGCCTACCTGGTTAAATAAAGGTGTTCTCAACTGGCCTACCTGGTTAAATAAAGGTGTTCTCAACTGGCCAACCTGGTTAAATAAAGGTGAAATAAAATAAAATAAAAATAAATATCTCCACTGTATAGGAGATAAGGTGTCATTATATATCCCATTTAGCAGACGCTTTTGTCCAAAGCGACTTACAAGTCGGCTGGGGCCACTACTTTTACATATGGGTGGCCCCAGCGGGAATCGAACCCACGACGCTTGGCGTTGCAAGCGCCATGCTCTACCGACTGAGCCACACAGGACTCATTAGAGAAATATAGGATATAGGGTGTCATTAGAGATACAGCTCCAGTATATAGGAGATAGGGTGTCATTAGAGATACAGCTCCAGTATATAGGAGATAGGGTGTCATTAGAGATACAGCTCCAGTATATAGGAGATAGGGTGTCATTAGAGATACAGCTCCACTATATAGGAGATAGGGTGTCATTAGAGATACAGCTCCACTATATAGCAGATAGGGTGTCATTAGAGATACAGCTCCAGTATATAGGAGATAGGGTGTCATTAGAGATACAGCTCCAGTATATAGGAGATAGGGTGTCATTAGAGATACAGCTCCAGTATATAGGAGATAGGGTGTCATTAGAGATATATAGGAGATAGGGTGTCATTAGAGATATATAGGAGATAGGGTGTCATTAGAGATATATAGGAGATAGGGTGTCATTAAAGATATATAGGAGATAGGGTGTCATTAGAGATATATAGGAGATAGGGTGTCATTAAAGATATATAGGAGATAGGGTGTCATTAGAGATATATAGGAGATAGGGTGTCATTAGAGATATATAGGAGATAGGGTGTCATTAGAGAAATATAGGAGATAGGGTGTCATTAGAGATATATAGGAGATAGGGTGTCATTAGAGATACAGCTCCACTCTGTATGAGATAGGGTGTCATTAGAGATATATAGGAGATAGGGTGTCATTAGAGATATATAGGAGATAGGGTGTCATTAAAGATATATAGGAGATAGGGTGTCATTAGAGATATATAGGAGATAGGGTGTCATTAGAGATATATAGGATATAGGGTGTCATTAGAGATATATAGGAGATAGGGTGTCATTAGAGATATATAGGAGATAGGGTGTCATTAGAGATATATAGGAGATAGGGTGTCATTAGAGATATATAGGAGATAGGGTGTCATTAGAGAAATATAGGAGATAGGGTGTCATTAGAGATATATAGGAGATAGGGTGTCATTAGAGATACAGCTCCACTCTGTATGAGATAGGGTGTCATTAGAGATATATAGGAGATAGGGTGTCATTAGAGATATATAGGAGATAGGGTGTCATTAGAGATATATAGGAGATAGGGTGTCATTAGAGATATATAGGATATAGGGTGTCATTAGAGATATATAGGAGATAAGGTGTCATTAGAGATATATAGGAGATAGGGTGTCATTAGAGATATATAGGAGATAGGGTGTCATTAGAGATATATAGGAGATAGGGTGTCATTAGAGATATATAGGAGATAGGGTGTCATTAGAGATATATAGGATATAGGGTGTCATTAGAGATATATAGGAGATAAGGTGTCATTAGAGATATATAGGAGATAAGGTGTCATTAGATATATATAGGAGATAGGGTGTCATTAGAGATATATAGGAGATAGGGTGTCATTAGAGATATATAGGAGATAGGGTGTCATTAGAGATACAGCTCTATTCTGCACTCATCGTCATTCGGCTGCAGAACGCTGGACCAGACACTGTTTAACCACCTGTCATCAACCAATAAGTTGCCTGGACCAGAGAGGTGATTATGCTAGCATGTCTAATAGGGGTTTCTATGCTGTTGGCTAAACAGCAATGTCAGTGTGAGTGGTCAGTATGTTTGAGACTTGCTGACACTGCTTTCGCCATCCCGGCATCCCATAATGATATGGGTCCTGACAGTGGCAGGTATCTGCGTCATCCAGCCTTGTGATCACTAAACAGCCGTGGGGTTTAACGAACATACAATGCAAGTTGCCTCTGTAAAATAAAGAATTGTGTTATATTTTCAGAAGGCTGTTTTAAGACAAGAGTTATTCTATCTAAGAGCATGTTTACAAAGATTTCAAAAATAACATTGGGGATTGTTGTCATGTGATTATGTTAGATTACTGTGGCCGATCCAGTCAGAGGATAATCCATCATTTTCCTCAAACTGACCCAGAAATGAGGTCTCTAAGAAGAAGAGAGTGTTTTAAATATATTACCAATGTCAGGTATGCTCGTTCAATGTCATATGTGTGCTACTTCGTGGGTATGGCACACATATGACATGGTTCTGGCACCAGGATCAGCCTGCTCAGTCGCAGCAGGACCCACGACATGCAAGACATCTAACGCCTGTAAAGATCATCTTCCACGCTTTACTCACTGGAGTGTCCATTGTTCCCGAGGGTCAGCTGCTCATTGGCTGAGAGGTTGTAGTTCTGGAGCTCGATTGGACGTAGTGTTGGGTCAAACCTCAGCAGCTGGGTCTGGATGTCTATGGGTGACTGGAATGTTCCTCCACAGAATGGGTAGTGCTTGGACCAGTGGTGCTCACCGTCGGGACCTAAATGACATATAACTATAGTATATAATACGATATAACACAGTGAAACAATATAAAACAGAACCCCACAGAATAAGTAGTGCTTGGACGAGTGGTGCTCCCCATCTCGTCCTAGAGAAGGTAACAGTTCAATTTGACCAATTTAAATCAATACAACTTCATTTGTCCCTTAAGGCAATTCCCTCCCTACATGATGCAAACTGTTTCATCAGATGACATCACAACCCAGGAGGTATCTCAGGTGCTATCACAGCCCAGCAGGTATCTCAGGTGCCATCACAGCCCAGCAGGTATCTCAGGTGCCATCACAGCCCAGGAGGTATCTCAGGTGCCATCACAACCCAGGAGGTATCTCAGGTGCCATCACAGCCCAGCAGGTATCTCAGGTGCCATCACAGCCCAGCAGGTATCTCAGGTGCCATCACAGCCCAGGAGGTATCTCAGGTGCCATCACAGCCCAGCAGGTATCTCAGGTGCCATCACAGCCCAGGAGGTATCTCAGGTGCTATCACAGCCCAGGAGGTATCTCAGGTGCTATCACAGCCCAGGAGGTATCTCAGGTGCCATCACAGCCCAGCAGGTATCTCAGGTGCCATCACAGCCCAGGAGGTATCTCAGGTGCTATCACAGCCCAGGAGGTATCTCAGGTGCTATCACAGCCCAGCAGGTATCTCAGGTGCCATCACAGCCCAGCAGGTATCTCAGGTGCTATCACAGCCCAGGAGGTATCTCAGGTGCCATCACAGCCCAGGAGGTATCTCAGGTGCCATCACAGCCCAGCAGGTATCTCAGGTGCCATCACAGTCCAGGAGGTATCTCAGGTGCCATCACAGCCCACGAGGTATCTCAGGTGACATCACAGCCCAGGAGGTATCTCAGGTGCCATCACAGTCCAGGAGGTATCTCAGGTGCCATCACAGCCCAGCAGGTATCTCAGGTGCCATCACAGTCCAGGAGGTATCTCAGGTGCCATCACAGCCCAGCAGGTATCTCAGGTGACATCACAGCCCAGCAGGTATCTCAGGTGCCATCACAGTCCAGGAGGTATCTCAGGTGCCATCACAGCCCAGGAGGTATCTCAGGTGCCATCACAGTCCAGGAGGTATCTCAGGTGCCATCACAGCCCAGCAGGTATCTCAGGTGCCATCACAGTCCAGGAGGTATCTCAGGTGCCATCACAGTCCAGGAGGTATCTCAGGTGCCATCACAGCCCAGCAGGTATCTCAGGTGCCATCACAGCCCAGCAGGTATCTCAGGTGCCATCACAGCCCAGCAGGTATCTCAGGTGCCATCACAGTCCAGGAGGTATCTCAGGTGCCATCACAGCCCAGCAGGTATCTCAGGTGCCATCACAGCCCAGCAGGTATCTCAGGTGCCATCACAGCCCAGGAGGTATCTCAGGTGACATCACAGCCCAGGTGCTATCTCAAGTGTATGTAGTGTACATGACCAATACATACATGTGAAATATTGTACAACAGGTGCATCTGAAAACCCAGGTGCTTCAAATCAGCTTCAGTCCAAGTCAGCCTTGGACCTGACCGGGGCTGAACAATCTCTCATGGACAGATTCTGAAAATTAACCGAAAAATCTGTCGGCACGGAACAGGAAGTGTTGGACAACGCGCAGCAGTAATTTAGATATTTGGTAGCATTTTTCAAATTTCAGAAGGGGGAGGGGACATTTGGCCCGGAACCTGCAGAGTGAGAGGGTGGAGCTCCTCATCTTGGTTCCGATTGATATAGTGATATAATGGTATAGTGGTATAGTGATATAGTGGTATAGTGATATAGTGGTATAGTGGTATAGTGGTATAGTGGTATAGTGGTATAGTGATATAGTGATATAGTGATATAGTGGTATAGTGGTATAGTGGTATAGTGGTATAGTGATATAGTGATATAGTGGTATAGTGGTATAGTGATATAATGTTGTTATATAGTGGTATAGTGATATAGTGGTATAGTGATATAGTGATATAGTGATATAGTGATATAATGGTATAGGTATATAGTGGTATAGTGGTATAGTGATATAATGTTGTTATATAGTGGTATAGTGATATAGTGATATAGTGATATAGTGATATAATGGTATAGGTATATAGCGATATAGTGGTATAGTGGTATAGTGGTATAGTGATATAATGTTGTTATATAGTGGTATAGTGATATAGTGGTATAGTGGTATAGTGATATAGTGATATAGTGGTATAGTGGTATAGTGGTATAGTGATATAATGTTGTTATATAGTGGTATAGTGATATAGTGGTATAGTGATATAGTGATATAGTGATATAGTGATATAATGGTATAGGTATATAGTGGTATAGTGGTATAGTGGTATAGTGATATAATGTTGTTATATAGTGGTATAGTGATATAGTGGTATAGTGATATAGTGATATAGTGATATAATGGTATAGGTATATAGTGGTATAGTGGTATAGTGGTATAGTGATATAATGTTGTTATATAGTGGTATAGTGATATAGTGGTATAGTGATATAGTGTTGTAGTGATATAGTGATATAGTGGTATAGTGATATAGTGGTATAGTGGTATAGTGATATAGTGTTGTAGTGATATAGTGATATAGTGGTATAGTGATATAGTGGTATAGTTATGTAGTGGTATAGTGGCATAGTGGTATAGTGATACAGTGGTATAGTGATATATTGGTATAGTGGTATAGTGATATAGTGTTGTTATATAGTGGTATAGTAATATAGTGGTATAGTGATATAGTGGTATAGTGATATAGTGGCATAGTGATATAGTGGTATAGTGGTATAGTGGTATAGTGTTGTTATATAGTGGTATAGTGGTATAGTGATATAGTGATATAGTGGTATAGTGATACTGCGAGATAGTGGTATATTAATGTAGTGGTATAGTGTTATGGTCGTATAGTGATATAGTGGTATAGTGATATAGTGGTATATTGTTATAGTGATATAGTGGTATAGTGAAATAGTGATATTGTGGTGTAGCGATATAGTGTAGTGATATAGTGGTACAGTGATATAGTGGTATATTGTTACAGTGATATAGTGGTATAGTGTTATAGTGATATAGTGTTGTTATATAGTGGTATAGTGGTATAGTGGTATAGTTGTATAGTGATATAGTGGTATAGTGGTATAGTGGTATAGTGATATAGTGGTATAGCGATATAGGGTAGTGATATAGTGGTATATTGTTATAGTGATATAATGGTATAGTGATATAGTGATATAGTGATATAGTGATATAGTGGTATAGCGATATAGTGTAGTGATATAGTGGTACAGTGATATAGTGGTATATTGTTATAGTGATATAGTGGTATAGTGATACTGCGAGATAGTGGTATATTAATGTAGTGGTATAGTCGTATATTTATATAGTAATACAGTGATATATCGATATAGTGATATAGTGATATATTCCCTATGTAGTGAGCTACTTTTACCCTATTCCCTATGTGGTGAGCTACTTTTACCCTATTCCCTATGTGGTGAGCTACTTTTACCCTATTCCCTATGTAGTGAACTACTTTTACCCTATTCCCTATGTGGTGAGCTACTTTTACCCTATTCCCTATGTGGTGAGCTACTTTTACCCTATTCCCTATGTGGTGAGCTACTTTTACCCTATTCCCTATGTAGTGAACTACTTTTACCCTATTCCCTATGTGGTGAGCTACTTTTACCCTATTCCCTATGTGGTGAGCTACTTTTACCCTATTCCCTATGTAGTGAACTACTTTTACCCTATTCCCTATGTAGTGAACTACTTTTACCCTATTCCTTATGTGGTGAGCTACTTTTACCCTATTCCCTATGTGGTGAGCTACTTTTACCCTATTCCCTATGTGGTGAACTACTTTTACCCTATTCCCTATGTAGTGAACTACTTTTACCCTATTCCCTATGTGGTGAGCTACTTTTACCCTATTCCCTATGTAGTGAACTACTTTTACCCTATTCCCTATGTAGTGAACTACTTTTACCCTATTCCCTATGTAGTGAACTACTTTTACCCTATTCCCTATGTGGTGAGCTACTTTTACCCTATTCCCTATGTAGTGCACTCACTATATAGGAAACAGGTTGCCCATTTGAGACACAAGTCGAGGGTTCATTAGCACTACCCAGCCACTTGTAATCTACCGACTCCCTTGGCACCCCAGGGTGTAACAGACAGCAGAAGTCCTCTACATTTCTCAACACACTATACTCAAGAGACTCAATTATCTTGTACTGTAATAACCCTTCTTGGGGGCACATGATGACGTAACAGAACCCAACTGAGTCAAGCAGCAAAACCCCTTGAACAACACACACACACATATATATATATATATATATATATATATATATATATATATATATATATATATATATATATATATACATACAAACTGGCCCTGTCACAAATACTGATGTCAGAGGTAACGTGGTTGCTTATGTTTCCACTTCCCACTGCAGAAATATCTATTCAATGTTTATATATTCCATTTGGTTGGTTCAATTGAGATGGCAATAAGGTGTATTGCCATTGGCTATGCTTGCAGATAAGGGGAGATGGCAAATGTCAATTCTCGCCAGTTTGATAATTTATGCAAGAGGTAGATCACGTTCTGAAATACAGTATTCTATTCATATAGTTCACAATGTACATGTCCTGGTGTATATAGAAAAGGGAAGGGGGGAGACCTTGTCAGTGGTACAACTGAATGCATTCAACTGAAATGTGTCTTCCACATTTAACCCAACCCCTATATGTGTATGGTACTGGGACTTTCAGGGCCCGGGACAGGGGACAGGACCGGGACAGGGGATAGGACCGGGACCGGGACAGGGGATAGGACCGGGACAGAGGATAGGACCGGGACCGGGACAGGGGACAGGACCGGGACAGGGGATAGGACCGGGACAGGGGATAGGACTGGGACAGGGGATAGGACCGGGACAGGGGATAGGACCGGGACAGAGGATAGGACCGGGACCGGGACAGGGGACAGGACCGGGACAGGGGATAGGACCGGGACAGGGGATAGGACTGGGACAGGGGATAGGACCGGGACAGGGGCAAGGGCAAGGGCAGGGACAGGGACAGGGGACAGGACCGGGACAGGGGACAGGACCGGGACTGGGACAGGGGATAGGACCGGGACAGGGGATAGGACCGGGACAGGAGACAGGACCGGGACAGGGGATAGGACCTGGACAGGGGATAGGACCGGGACCGGGGATAGGACCGGGACCGGGACAGGGGATAGGACCGGGACAGGGGATAGGACAGGGACAGGGGATAGGACAGGGGCAGGGGCAAGGGCAAGGGCAAGGGCAAGGGCAAGGGAAAGGGCAAGGGACAGGAACAGGGGACAGGACCGGGACAGGGGACAGGACCGGGACCGGGACAGGGGATAGGACCGGGACAGGGGATAGGACAGGGGCAGGGACAGGGACAGGGGCCGGGATAGGGGCAGGGACAGGGGCAGGGACAGGGGATAGGACCGGGACCGAGACAGGGACAGGGACAGGGGCCGGGACAGGGGCCGGGACAGGGACAGGGGAAGGGGCAGGGACAGGGGCTGGGACAGGGGCCAGGACAGGGACAGGGGCAGGGGCCAGGACAGGGACAAGGGCAAGGGCAGGGACAGGGGCAGGGGCAGGGGCAGGGGCAGGGGCAGCGGCAGGGGCAGGGACAGGGGCCGGGACAAGGACAGGGACAGGGGCCGGGACAGGGACAGGGACAGGGGCAGGGACAGGGGTTCTGCTAAATCAACTCCGATTGGTCTCATACTGACAACTAAACCTGATAAACAAGCTACAATGAAGAGATTACAAAACGAAAGATAGAGCCAACCCATGGTTCACGCCTGAACATTTCAGCAAAGCAACGAAAGCTTGATTTGAAGCCAGACAGACTGGTAGTTCTGCTGACTGACTCACCTTCAGACAAGTTAGAAACAAATACTTCCATAAAAAGGTCTAATCATTTCATTAATTCCGTGTCTGACCCTCGTAGCGATCCAGCTACACTGTGGAAGGCTATTAAATCACTACAAAGAAGCAGCCAAACAAACCAAATCATTTTTGAGGGGGAATGCATACCAGCAAAGCCACGACACAATGTAACACTAAACAATACATTCATTGGACTATAACGTTAACAAACGGTGCCCACAAACTGTTAGGGCCTACATAAAGCTGTTCCAACAGCAGAGCTTTCTTTTCAGCACCATGGAGTGAATCCTTACCACCGCCACACCTGGTTATCAGCGGAGCCTTGTCTGGCAGCGACACAGTTCATTCAGCCTCATTTTACTGCCTTTATTAAATAACATGGCTGACTTAAACAAATGTGGTTTCTACTGACAATTGATATGTACAAACTATGGCATAAGGGGACGAAGAGCGGATAAGAGGCAATCTGTTATTTCAATTAAGACATTAATGAGCGAGCTAGGACTGATGTGGTCAAAATAACTATTTGTTCACCACTTTTGAAATGTACAGCGACAGAATTCAGAAAGTGGGCCATACTTACAGTATTCTCCCTGTACACCAAGTCAGAACCGTAGGATAAATAAAGGGGGCATATAAGCAGACAATGAAAGCTCTTACATTATTCAATGATTGCATTTCTCTAAAGCAGGCTAAACTGTGCACGATCAGGTCAGAACAGTAGGCTAAGTTATGAGGGAGGAAAGGGACCAAATTATTAGGGTGAGGCACATGGGCGACTAACAGCTTACTACACAACATACACTTAGTGACAACAACCTCTCTCTCAACGTGATCAAGGCAAAGGAGATGATTGTGGACTACAGGAAAAAGAGGACTGAGCACGCCCGCATTCTCATCGACGGGGCTGTAGTGGAACAGGTTGAGAGCTTCAAGTTCCTTGGTGTCCACATCACCAACAAA